>NC_088370.1:42621133-42646133 GCF_034508935.2 Berghia stephanieae | reverse complement strand
TAAACCCATGCTGAGATTGTAGATCATATTGCAATCGAAAACTTTTAACATTATAATTTCTTAAATTCTTGTAAATTAACCACTCAAATTGTCAGTTGTTTATTGAACCCAAACGCAATGGCAGACGATAAACACCCCTCTGCCAGTAAGACCGCACAGACATTTTGACTAGTCATGAACTTTAAAACGAGGTCAACCAATCAGAAAGCGCTTTGCCACGACCCGCTTAGCATTCAGTTTGGTGAAAAATTGTTTTGAACTTGTGATTCGGGCTGTAAGGGGGCAAAATGGCCTTGTCTTTTACGAATGAAGAGCAAATTAGGATGGTCTTTTGTAAAATACGAGAACAGTACTCGTCATATTCATATGAAATTTTACAACCAAAAAGGAGAAATGTTTATGTATTACCTTGCCAGCGACAAAACCTACAAGCCCGGTAGGTTTAGAAATATTTTACTCCAAAGAGGAAAAATCTAATTTTAACGGTTTTCTGGTAATGGCACGAGTTTTGTCGCTTGACATAATCTAAAATGACCTTTTATCTAACTGTGTGCCAACTTTAAGTCATATTAATGGATAAACAGCGTCGTAATTAATTTTTTAAAATAGCATATACGAAACGGCTTCGTCCCATATTTTGTCGCGAATTTGGGCACTTCGAAAAAGATGCCCAAAGATTTGTGCGGGATAGTCATTGCTACTAAATATATCATAATAAATTGCAAGAATGTCTCCGTTTATTATCATATCAGTATTACAATTAAGATGACTTACATCGTCCAGCTCTTTCCCTATACAGACATACAAAATACAATGTTATATATATGTATATAGGTGTAAAATGAGTACCTGGCCGTTAAGAGGGTTGTCTCTGTTCGAAACAAAAAATGTAATATTGACTAACAGGCGTCATGACCTGTCCTAAATGTTAATTGTTGCTGTTGGCCCAGGACCCATTGTAAAGCGCTTTGAGCACGTTTAGTGGATGTTGCGCCAATAATTTTTAACAAAATTTTTGTAAATAAATTCAATTCTTTGCATCTACAAACTCACTCTCTACATATCGTTCTTAGCCAGTGAGTCACAAATATTACTATTTTAATAACCCGCATAGCTCAACTGACTTAGTAATTGATTCCCTTGAAATGGCATAAATAATAATTGATCTCAAACTTTAGAGCATCATATTTTACCTGATGGCCCAGTCCACAAATTTTATGTTTGCGTTTTGTAAATATAAATATAATAAAAAGCATGTTTCCTTAGAAGACTTTTTTTCTTTCAGTTCTTAATCTTATTAAAGTTCTCTGTACCAAATCCCTGAAATAATTACCTCACTCAGAAAGACTGAAATTATATTTATTTCGAGCCAGCTGCCTAGAGAAGCAGTTGCAAAATTATAGTGGAAAGAACTTTAGAGAAAACCAAAATTCCTTAACTGGGCATCAAATCATAGTCATTGATACACTAAAGATGCTAATAATAACAATAATAATAATAATAATAATAATAATAATAATAATAATAATAATAATAATAATAACAATAATAATAATAAATAATAATAATAATAATAATAATAATAATAATAATAATAATAATAATAATAATAATAAATAATAATATAATAATAATAATAAATAATAATAATAATAATAATAATAATAATAATGATAATGATAATGATATGATCATAATAAGAATGATAACACAATAGTAATAGATATTTGTGAGACTAAATAATGCAAGAAATTATGGAATCGATGTAAAAATGAAATGCTTTTCCATCATTTTGGCAGTCATAAACTCATAAACTGAGAGAGGCAACTTAATGTGATACAAATTAAAATTATTTTTAATTTGTAAAAATAGACAGGGATCATTGCCATCATGAACTTAGTACTAGTAATTCTGATAATCGTGTACCGGTGATTAAAAAAAATAATAAGGGCATTTAAGTTTGTTTATTTCTAATTGATATATATATATATATATAATATATATATATATATATATATATATATATATATATATATATATATATATATATATATATATTATTTTTAAAAATATTTACCACAATGTTTGAGACAGTCTACATTAATGTTTCAGGCTTAATTTGCCATCGTCAGGACTGAGTTGTTTTGTTGACTGTTGTTTTTTCTTCAAGGAACAACAACAGTCAACAAAACAACTCAGTCCTGACGATGGCAAATAAGGCCTGAAACATTAATGTAGACTGTCTCAAACATTGTGGTAAATATTTAAAAAAATAATAATTCGCTCCATTACTACATGTCGAGCACTTTTCGTACCATATTTGTATCAAACACGATTCAATATATATATATATATATATATATATATATATATATATATATTTAATTACTCGAATTGAGCCGATGCCCTACTGAGCCAATGCAAACAACAGGGCGCACACATAAAACATAACTCCAACTCGCCTACACACGACAGTACAACTCTTTTGTTCTCCCTTTACTTACGTTTGCTTAACTCCCATCCCCACCCCTTTTTATGTAGTAACGCTTTCTACAAAACTGAATTCATGAAGACCAAGATGAAAAAGACATAAACGTCACCTACCATTAACATTTCATTGAAATTAATCTTGTTTCACAACCCACATGACTGACTGACTGATGAGATGACTTGTCTAGCGTAGTGATAATTTGGTTTACACAGTGCAGAAGAGGACGATGCATAGAAAAATAGAAATCGATTGTAACTTTAAACAGTAGTTTTAAAAATAAAACTCAGCTAAAATTGAACACTTACCCTGCTTTGCATGAGGAGTAGGCATCCACTGCCTTCTTTTCCCTCAAAACTCACGTCGTGGGACTTCTTGCTCTTCGATTGGCTTCGATAAACAGAAGCAAAAACATCAAAAATTCCGTTCTCCTTTTTAAATATTTTAACATACTTTTATAGGCAAAAAGCTTCCTCTCGTGTTTTTTTTTGCCAGGATGTCAAATATGGTTAATAATTTTGAGAAATATCCTCAGGGAGCTCGCTGACTGCCATCGTGATAGTGTAAGATAAAGAAAGAAACCAACATAATGAATGTCCGAATCCGTGTCATGACCGGGGTCAAAAGAGGGTCAAGGTCAAGAGGCGTGGTTAATTCCCCCTGCACTACCCGTTTATTGGCTTGATAGTATGAACATATTATATGAAGTGTTCTGGCACCTTCAATTGCAATCTTTAACTTCAATTTTGATCCATATCATCTCACACTTTTCATTCAGTTCTGGAATTACGAGCTTATATAATCCTGTCTGATAGCAATAAAAACAACCCCCGACATAAAGGTTGCGGACTTCGTGGTATATGCTGAAGTTTGATTGTCCTGAATAGACGAATCCAACCATGATTCAAGTGTCAATGATAATATTATCTGGCTTCTGATTGTGCATAATGTTAATAAATGGCATATGTTTATTTCAGTTGATTGGCAGTTTATGTTAATTACATTGAGATATTCTTCTCAGTATTTTTCGTTTATTATGAACACTCTTATACTGCTGATAACACAACTGGGAAATTGTTTACTATGTGTGCTCACTGTTTTAATAGAAATTGTCGATAAGTTCTGTTGAGTGTAAAACTCCACTATTGATATGCTTTGATTCAGTTATACGAGGTGTATTGTCGATGTAATTATTTACAGTGTCAACAATGGACACATCAATCCGTGTCTTCGTCTTTTTCCGTCTCTGCTTTGACTATCTGGACAGTTCTTACTCGTCAACAGTTGGGCATTCCTTGTGTGGTTTTATCGAGGTGTATTATGCAGTGTAGGTGGTGGGTTTTATGTTTTGTCTGGGGCAGTTGCATTGATACTCTCTGTTGTGTGATGGCAAGGTGAGATGTAGTCTTGTGTGTTTTATTGTCAGCTTATATGGGAATGGTTCTCTATGTGTTGACGATGGTCTGATCTGTTTTCTCTGTGGCCTAGTGTTTCAATTGCAATAATCCATTGTTTTCTCGTAACGCATCTTAGTCCAATGAACATTTTTGATAAATATTTATAGAAGATCATCCTCATTCAACACATGAAATGTAAATAAATAAAATCTCTTGAGATTGAAAATGTATAACATTTTTTTTATCAAAATGTTGTAACATTTAATTCAACTCTAAACTTTTTACACAAAGTGTACCCATAATATAAGAAAAATGTTATTTTTTATATAACTGTCACTGTCATGGGTTTGCAATTGTTAATGACATTTCTCAAATGTAATACTTAGAGTATATGATGTTTAATATGTCTCGCACTTTCTAAAGATCCGTTGGCGTGGCCGCTGGCAAATCAATGTTACATAAATTTACATTACAAAAAATTGAAATTGATTTGCTAGTCTGACATCCTGGCGGGTCATGGGCATTTAAAGACCTTAAGCTACTTTAGCCCATTAAAATTCATATCATTTCATATCATATATTATCAAGTACATGTATATAATTCAAGTTATAAAACAATGTAGATCAGGTCTATATAAAAAAAATCACAAAAATTGCAGAGCTTCTATTTAACTATTTATGTTCTTTTTTCAGGACAGATTATGTTACTTGTGTTGTTAGGTACGTATTACTTATGGTATTAAATGTGACCAGTCCTCCCTTTCTGTAATTTCTGACGCTGGATATTGGATTAACTTAGATAAAAATATAGAAAATTGTATAGATTAAGAGAGAGAGAGAGAGAGAGAGAGAGAGAGAGAGAGAGAGAGAGAGAGAGAGAGATTGAGTGAGAGTGAGAGAGTAAGAATGAGACAAAGAAAAAAAGAAAAAAGATAGAGAGTGAGCGAAAGAGAGAAAGATGAGTGAAAAGGATAAAGGGAAAGAGTGAGAGACAATGATAGTAAGAATGAAATAGGGAGATAGAGAGAGAAATAGGAGGGATCTGCGATAGAAAGAGAGATTAAAAGATATCTATAGAGATAAGAGAGAGAGAGAGAGAGAGAGAGAGAGAGAGAGAGAGAGAGTGAGACAAAGAAAAAAATTATATATATATATATATATATATATATATATATATATATATATATATATATATAGAGAGAGAGAGAGAGAGAGAGAGAGAGAGAGAGAGAGAAGAGTCAGAAAAAAGACAGAAATAAGGAAAATGAGACAGATACACTCACACACACACACACACACACACACAGAGAGAGAGAGATAGAGAGAGAGAAAGAGAGAGAGAGAGAGAGAGAGAGAGAGAGAGAAAGAGAAAGAGAGGGGTCTAGAGAAAAATTGAAATAGAGACCAGTAGATGGACAGAGAGATATATAATGATAAAGGGAGAGGGTACGAAAAGAGAATGAGAGAAAAGTTGAGAAATAATAATAATAATAATAATAAAATAATAATAATAATAATATAATAATAATAATAATAATAATAATAATAATAATAAAATAATAATAATAATATAATAATAATAATAATAATTAAATAAATAATAATAATAATAATAATAATAATAATAATAATAATAATAATATAAAATAATAATAATAATAATAAATAATAATAATAATAATAATAATAATAATAAAATAATAATAAGAAGAAGAAGAAGAAGAAGAAGAAGAAGAAGAAAGAAGAAGAAGAAGAAGAAGAATGAGAAAAAAAATAGAAGAAAAAAAAAGAAAAGATAATAAGAATAAGATAATAAGAATAGATGAATGAGATGAATAGATGATGATGATGATATTGAAATAATAATAATAATAATAATAATAAATAATAATAATATATTGAATAATAATAATAATAATAATAATAATAATAATATAATAATAATAATAATAATAATAATAATAATAATAATAATAATAATAATAATAATAATAATAATAATAATCACATCATGAACATTTTCCCATCTTTCCTTTCAGGGTTAATGGATTGAAATCAGAAAAAAACGGAATGTCAAATTTTTAAATGGAAATAAAACATGGAATTTCGGAAAGATATAAATTACATTTTTGGACCATAAATATTCGGAATAAAATATTAATCTGATTATTGAAATAAAAAGTGTTTTTGTCTCTCATTTTCAAAATGTTTTTTGGTGTACAAAGTATGTATTGACAAATCAGTTTCAAATCCTTATGTTTGCGTTTGAACTTTGAACTTCCAAATTCATACACAGTTTATTCCAAGCTCTATACTTGTATTTTCCTACTTGACCATCATTTGTTTCCCCTACATGAATTCTCAAAGGTCATTTTTTTAAAAAAAATGTCCTCAAACACAGGAACAATTTCAACATTAGAGGAACATGTTATAAAAGGGAGATAACACAAAAAAAGTCAGTCAACATAATCATTAACTGGATTGCATCTCCTTTACAAATCAATAAAACAAACCAGTGTTTTTTTTACACATACGCACACGCGCATACACACATAGACACACATACATGCATATATATATATATATATATATATAATATATATATATATAATATATAAAGGTGAGAGAGAGAGAGAGAGAAAGAAAGAGAGAGAGAGAGAGAGAGAGAGAGAGAGAGAGAGAGAGAGAGAGATCACACAACCGACTGTTCTCTCCATTTGGTTGCAAACGTAGTATCAATCATGCGCACCTCTACTCTCGACGAATGCAGGAACCACAACGGGGTTGGTTAATGAACCGCGCGCACCCTTTATACTGGGCGAGCAAATAAAGCGATTTTCACTTCTCTGTGTGAAACTAGACATGATAACATATAGGACAAACATGGGATACCCCCGGCATTGGGTAGAATAACATTTAGAAATAGGTGTTGAGTGGGCACTTGTATCAATAATGATGAGATAAATAGGGCATGGAGGAATGCTAGATGATAAAGAAAATAACAAGGGACGAGATCAGTGCCAGACCCAGGATCCATTTAAAACGACATCCTCTGTCTGGCCGAGAGAGAGAGAGAGAGAGAGAGAGAGAGAGAGAGAAAGAGAGAGGAAGAGAAAGAGAGAGGGAGAGAGAGGGACAGAGATAGAGGGAGAGAGAGGGAGAGATAGTGGGAGAGAGGGACAGAGATAGAGAGAGATAAAGAGGGGGAGAAAGAGATGGAGAGAGAGAGAGAGAGGGAGGGAGAGTGAGAGAGAGTAATAACAGCCAATGCTACGTGTTTAGACCAAAGATTCATTAACATCCGCAGCCGCTATTAAAGTACCAGTACATAAACCTTGTAAACTTTGAATATTTATATATGCTCTATGCCTGGCTAAGAAAATCACAATATTGCTATCCGGAAATATAATGGGCCATCACACAATATATGTTTAACCTTGAATGATTATAGTCTGATTGATGTAATATTCTGATAACTTCTCTCAAAAAATAGCTGGCTAATAACACTAGTGAAAAGATCAGTGACGTTACGTTTGTTCCTTCTATATCCTATGAATTAAAACAAGTGGCAATACATTAAACTATCCGTATAGACTTTGTATTATAACAACTACATTCTGCATCCCACCTATGCAGTGCAAACTGAACGTCCTCGTCGGGGACCAGCCTATCCCATATGAGCCGCATCCAAAATATTTAGGAGTGACGCTGGACCACAGCCTTACCTATCGGGTGCATCTCGAATGAGTTGCCCGGAAGATAGAGATACGCAACTCCTGGAGAATGGGGCCCAATAATGGCAGTAATCCTGCCCTCCCCCCCCCCCCCGATGTGGAGACGATTACGGAAAACTGGCTGAATAAGATCCAAGAGAGAGGGGATGGGGATACCCCTCAGAATCGCATAATGGACGGCGCCCCCTTTTCGATCCGAAATAAGTCCCGGCAGCCCTTGTACGCAGCCTCCATGACTAAGGACAGAGATGCATATGCAAGATGAAAGTCGGTTTTGGACGAATTCAATCCCTCGTTGGGGAGGGGACGTACTCTCCTCTAAGCTTGGTGAGAAGTTTCCAGGCTTTGACACCAGTAAGAGGAGGCAAGTCGCTTCATCAGTGGGGACTTTCCACCTGTCCAACATGTACCCGATGTGGGCATGAACCGGAAACAGCAGAGCCTCTAGTCGAACGGTGTGTTGTGACGATGCTACCGGGCTGGTTCGTGACGGTGCACGAATGCGGACCGAACATTGCTGATTGGGTCAATCGTCATAACATAGTAGTGTGAAAACCATAAGATGCTGCCGCTGCCTCGGTCATTACAACAAAATTAACTTTTACACACTTTAAACTTTGATCTCGAGTTTCAATTATTGTGTTCACAAAATTGGACCCAGGATTGAATATCTGTGTGATAATCAAGATTCACAGACTGAATATAATGCCAAAATGGACACATAAAGTAGTCTTTTAAAGACATTGGGCGCATGGAGCCGGAGATAATCGTGTTTCTATAGCGTGAAACGGACAATAGCAATTGCTTGTTCCCCTTTGGACGCTAGCCTATCGCAAAATACTCCGCCAGATCTATCAAACCTAGCTACCCAATCCCTGCTTGGTGGTTATGGGGAAGGGGCAGAAATAAAATCACGACTGCATCCGGGATCGATCTTGGTCCCTTTGATAGTGAAGCGAGTGTTCTACCAAATTAGCCATAGAGAGCCCCAAAAAGGAAAATTTGTAAAATAAAAAAGAAACGAAAATAAAAAAAAGAACACACATTTAACTAAAAGTATACGCGAGTGCAGACACACATATACAAATTGAGCTTTATATAGTGCAATATCCACAAAATGTGCTCAAAGCGCTTTACAAATGGTCACTGGTCAACAGCAACATATAACATAAAGGACGGGACATGCCGCCTGAGAGGCGATATTACAATTTTTCGGGCAAAGACACCACTGTTAACGGAAAGGTACTCATTTTACACCTGAGTACGGTGAGAGAATGTCAGTAAAGAGTCTTTTCCAAAGACTCAACTATGCGCCGAAAACCCAGGACATTCCAATCCCAAAGCGAGTGTCATACCACAAGACCACATAGCAGCACATTCTAATAATAATTGAAACATGGTTAAAGGAGAATGGGGATGAAGCAATTGTGTCGGATTTAACACCACTCACACATACAACTCAGTCATTTCCGAGAAAAGGAAGGAGAGGGGGAGGAATTGCAGTGGTCTATAGGTCAAATTTGACCATTAGATTTAATCATGATGTCAACAATTTTTCGGCATTCGAATCGGTAGGAATGGTCATTGGTCATTGATTTTAAACATGACTCAGTCAAGCTTCATTCAATATATAGGCCACCACCCAGTGCAAAAAATAGCTTAAAAACATCACTATTTATTGATGAATTCGAGGACTTCCTTCTTCGCCTTGACATGAAGTCAAAGAAAAATATTATTGTTGGAGATTTCAACTTACACTTTGATCGAGACACACCGGATATAAGAAATATAAATAAACTACTTTCGTCACATCACATGACACAGCATGTCAATGGAAAAGACACATCGGTGTGGACACATTATTGACTGGGTATTGACCAGCGTTGACATGCAACTAGCGACACCTCTCAATGTTTTATGACTTTATCTTTGCATCATGACATACAGACCATCATTATAAATAATCTTTTGGCATCTAGATGTGGGAAACAGTAACACCGACACAAAAAAACTGCTTTGTAGAGTAATTTCATGAATAAAATAACAACAGATATACGGAGTGAAACTTGAGCCACAGAACGAAACACGACGAGCAGAATATAAACCTCACTTGTTTCTTTTATGGTGAACCCTTAACATCTTTCAAAGAAATTTCAATAAATGACACAAAGAAAACGATTCTCTCTAGTCCTAGCAAATCATGTAGGCTCGACCCTTTACCAACATCCATTTTGAAGGAGTGTATTGATGAACTTGCACCTTACATCACTGAATTGATTAATCAATCATTAAGGGATGGAGTTGTTCCAGAAAGCTTCAAGAAAGCATTGGTGAAGCCATTGTTGAAGAAAGCGGGACTTGACAGTGATAATTTAAAAAAAACTTTAGGCCTGTATCAAATCTACCATTCATTTCCAAAATTCTAGAAAAGATTGTACTAAAACAACTTTCTTGTCATGTGAAACATAATAACCTCGATGAGTGCTTTCAATCGGCCTATCGGCAAAATCATAGCACAGAAACAGCATTGATGAGAATCACAAATGACTTGCTGCAAATTATTGATCAAGGAAAAACCACCATCCTTAGTCTTCTCGATCTTTCGGCGGCCTTTGACACCATCGACCATGCCATCTACTTCGAAGGCTACAAGTTACTTTCGGCATATCGGGCACTGCTCTAAACTGGTTTGCATCATATCTTACTCAAAGAACTCAATCAGTTTTAATTGGGGAAGTAACTTTGTCAGATCGTGACCTTTATTTTGGTGTACCTCAAGGATCCGTTTTAGGTCCAGTCCTTTTTGTACTTTACACTTCCCCTGTTGTGAGAATCTTAGAGCAACATTCTCTCGCTTACCATATGTACGCCGACGATACCCAGATATATAGCATGTGTTTGCAATCCGATATAGCTTCAAAGATAACTGTTTACGAACAATGCATTAACCATGTGATGAGATGGATGTCTTCAAATAGATTAAAATTAAATGGCGACAAGACTGAAGCCTTATTCATTGCTAGTTCAAATAAAAAGACAGATCCATTTACACTGGCACTGACAATCAACGATAATGACAAAATACAACGCACAACATCAGCAAAAAATCTCGGCATCACCTTAGAGAGTGATCTGTCTATGAACAAACATATTAACAATGTGAGAACAAGTGCTATCTGCATTCTAAGAAATATCAGAACAATCAGACCATTTATTAATAGGGAAACTTGCAACAAATTGGTGAACATCTTTGATATTCCCGAAAATGGACTACTGCAATGCACTGTTTGTTGGTCTCACAAAGGACAAAATAAACAAACATGGCAGCCCGCGTTGTACTACAGAAAGAGAGAAAAACTGCAGCTCCCGAATTACTACAGCAGCTGCATTGGCTGCCAGTGGAGCAGCGCATTAAATATAAATCTTCAACTATCGTTTTCAAATGACTGGAGTACTCGTCACCAGCATATCTCTCAAACCTCGTTGAACGGTATAACCCACAGCGATCGCTTCGATCAACGAACGACCTCAAATTGAAAACACCCCGCTGTCGAGTGAAGGCAGGTGAACGCGCGTTTCAGCATTCTGGTCCAAGGTTGTGGAATTTACTACCACTAGAGATACGTTATTCGTCTTCACAAGAGGAATTCAAGCGTCGATTGAAGACATTCTTATTCCGACAGGCTTTCTTTTGATTATGTGTATAATTAGCGTTGTTCGTGTACTGTGTTAGGGCTTCATGATTAAGTTAATCTATGTCATGCGCCCAAAGCCCTCCTGATGAAGGGATGGCGCACTATAAATGTATACCATTATTATTATTATTATTATTATTATTATTATTATTATTATTATATATTATATTATTATATACTACTATTATCTATACTACTACTACTACTACTACTACTACTACTACTACTACACTACAACTACTACCACAACTACTACTACTACTACTACTACTACTACTACTACTACTACTACTACTACTACTACTATACTACTACTACTACTACTACTACTACTACTACTACTACCTACTACTAACTACTAATACTATTACCACTACACTACTACTACTACTAAACTACTACTACTACTACTACTACTACTACTACCTACTACTACTAACTCTACTTACTACTACTACTACTACTACTACTACTACTA
Source organism: Berghia stephanieae (assembly GCF_034508935.2). Classification (NCBI taxonomy): domain Eukaryota; kingdom Metazoa; phylum Mollusca; class Gastropoda; order Nudibranchia; family Aeolidiidae; genus Berghia; species Berghia stephanieae. The sequence goes on along the minus strand of NC_088370.1, from coordinate 42,634,341 downwards.
CTACTACTACTACTACTACTACTACTACTACTACTAACTATATACACACTAACAACTACTACCACAACAACACACTACTAACTACACTACACTACTACTACTACTACTACTACTACTACTACTACTACTACTACTAACTACTACTATACTACTACTACTAACTACTAACTACCTACTACTACTAAATACTATTACACACACTACTAACTACATACAACAACACACAACAACTACTTACTACTACTACTACTACTACTACTACTACTACTATTACTATACTAGTGCTTCTATTACTCCTACTACTACTAGTGTGTGTGTGTGTACGTGTGTGTGTTTGTATTTGGTCATGAAATAATAATATTCCATTCACGTGTTTGTTAACAGGATTTATTTATAAAGTATTTCAAGTATAATTATGTTCAACTACAATATTCTTTCGGGCATTCGCTCTCAAAAGGATGAGAGCGAATATTCGAAACAATATTTTAGAACAGATCATAGTTTTACTTAAAATATAATATATATATATAATATATATATTTAAATAATATATATATATATATATATATATATATATATATATAAAATAATATTAAATATAACAATATAATATAAATAATATATAATATATGTATATATATATAAATATATATATATATATATATATATATATATATATATATATTATATATATATTATAAAACAAAAACCATGAAATAATAGTGCTCAACTTTAGTATAAAAGGAGCTTTTTATAAACATTTGAAAGATAATTAAGATAGTTTGACTTCTACAACGTTGTTATCGAGCGTTGCTCTCATCAGGAAGTGGAAGTGAAAGTAGATTATTGTGTTTTCGTATTTTTATAGATTCGTGTTTATGGAGGTCGTTTCATCATCCAACAATAGGCTTTTAACGAAATCGGGTCGAACGAGACGCCGAACGCCGAACCCGAACGGATATAGCCTTCTCACGTGACCATGAACGAGATCTGGATAGTGAAGACTCTCAAGCGGTATGCAGCATCGGATCTAAGGTCACGTGATAGAGGATAGCTTGGGTTGCTGTTGGCTTGTGTTAGGGGAGGAGCAAGGTCAGTGTCATTCAATAGTATATAATTGTGCACGTGGCGCTCTATACAGAGAGAAAATTATAAATTGATTACGGTTGAAGGTGGGGGGAGGGGGGGGGGGGGTTGACCCACAAACGATCGAGGGGTTGGGCTTCGGTAGACCATGATACGAAATCAAAGAGAAAAGGCCGCTGGTACTTGGATGGTGGAAATGGTTGGGGGGTGGGAGGGGGGTAGTGACACTCAGCATGGGATGTATATATTAACATTAATAATATAGGCAATAGATGACCAGGGATGTGTATTGTTTGTGTATTGTTTGTATATGTTTGTGTGTGTGTTTGTGTGTGTGTGTGTGCGCGCGTGTGTGTGAAAGAGATTACACAAAAATACCTTTCTCGGGAGCTTTCAAATGATTACATATACGATAAATTTGAAAACCACATTGTTGAATCAGCTTGCAAAAAGGAGAACATTTATCTTTGATTCACAAAAATAGGTTTAGAAATAAAAATTTTTTTCTAGTAGATTGATTTTGAAAAAAAATATTGCTCAATTTTTTAAATTTAATGATAGTTTCTTTTTTTCCGGTCGGTTTTCTTGATTTATATCTCATTTTTCAATTCTCAATGCGACGAGCACACCGATGTATCTCGTGTGATTCAAAAGCGTTGTTTGTTTTTTTAATATATATATACTGAGAGTCCTCCTGAGCGTTGATATGGTGACGCAACTATTACATACAAGACCTTGCAGTCGAGTCGGCAGGGCTTTTGGGTTACACAATCACTATTTACCCATCGGTCAGCGGTACTCTTTGATGTATACAAACTCCTAACTGTTCACAAGCGAACTGTCAAACGAGCAATCGATGATTGGATAAGAATCTCCAGATCTCATAAAATAAGGTAAGTTTTGGAGAGGTGATATCCCCCCACCCGTCATCGGACAGAACTTTCATTGCGTTATATCATATAAGCTCCGCCTCTTCTTTCTATTCCGGAGTGACGAGATAAGACGAGAGGACGCGAGAAAAAACTGATCACGTGATCGGTAAGTCGTTCGTTCGGTGTCCGTTCGGTGAGCAACTATAACTCGGTAATAACCGAAAACTATCACAGCCAGATCAGCCCAGCAACAACCTAGAGAAAAAATGCAACTGTAGGACCCAGACAACATGCCCACTAAACGGCAATTGCCTGACTCAAAACGTAATTTATCAAGCCACGGTGACACGACAAGACACACCAAAACAATAAACATACATTGGCCTCACCGAGTGTCCATTGAAAACCAGATACAGCCTGCATACATCTTCTTTCAGAAACATACACAAACGACATTCTACTACACTAAGCGAACACATTTGGAACCTCAAAGTAAAAAACATACAACACAGCATCACATGGAAATCATCTCCAGAGCAGAGAGCACAGTCGTACTCCCCCCTCTTCTAAGATTTGCAACCTCTGCTTGGAAGAAAAATTCTTCATCATCACTAAACCGAACATAGCAACACTCAACAGAAGAAACGAACTAACTTCCTCGTGCAGACATAGAAACAAACACCTTTTATGTAATTACGAACCTCCATAAACACGAATCTATAAAAATACGAAAAACACATAATCTACTTTCACTTCCACTTCCTGATGAGAGCAACGCTCGATAACAACGTTGTAGAAGTCAAACTATCTTAATTATCTTTCAAATGTTTATATATAATATATATATTATATATATTATAATATATATATATATATATATATATATATATATATTGTGTGTGTGTGTGTGTGTGTATACATATATACATATATATAAGTGTGTGTGTACGTGTGTATGTGATTGCGTGTATTCTACGGAATGAAGGAGGAAAGAGAGAGAGAGAGAGAGAGAGAGAGAGAGAGAGGGAGAGAGAGAGAGAGAGAGAGAGAGAGAGGGAGAGAGAGAGAGAGAGAGAGAGAGGGGGGAGAGCTAGGAGACATAGTAGAGAGAGGAGAGATGGAGGAGAGAGAGAGAGGAGAGAGAGGAGAGATAGAATATGGTGGGAGGAGGCGTAGAAGAGTGAGACAAAAGTGAGAGATAGCGGAGAATGATAGAATTTTTAGGGAGTAGCGAGAGGAGAGAGAGAGAGAGAAAGAAAGAGAGAGAGTGACAGAGAGGATAGAGAGAGGAAAGAGGGAGTAAATAGATTGAAAGAGAGGAAAAATATAAAAAAAAGAGAAAGAAGTCATAAGTAGACGACAAAAGAAAACAAAGCAAATGAAATGACCCCGCCTCCCCCCCCCCCCCTTCCGCACAGAGAAACGCCTCCACTTAATTTACGTTTCCGATTAACCAAAGACATTATAGTGATAATCATAATGATCAATTTTTTTGAAAGATAGAAATATATATATAATACATATAATTATATAAATACACAACACACACACACACACACACACAATTATGTTTAATATATACGCGGTATTTTTAAGAATCATTTTTCCCTGTCGCGCAGTACTCACATATCCAATGTATGTGTATATAGTCAATCTTAACTTTCAAAATAAGTTTGTTTAATTCAGTTTTATTTAAAGACTCTGTCATGTCGTTTAGATGGCACAACCGACGTGCACAATTTTCTAAATATGATAACCAAAATTGTTATGGTCTCATATTTGTAATTGGAATACTCTGAACCTAACGAAAAATGTTCTACAAATTGACAATGTTTAAGCGAGTTCTCTCGACAATTTGATTAAATCTTCAATTTTTGCATTAAATACCCTTGAATCAGCAATGTATATAATCAGACTTTTATGATTACGGTTAAAAGAGCAAAGATGCCTAATATTTATGAAGACCTGCATTTGTTAAGGCTGGAAAATAAGATGTCACCTCTGAAAGCAGATCAGTTACACAAGGTATGTATCCTGTGGTCAGTAGAACTGGTTTCACACTTCTAAGGAGATTTAAACCAGTATTATGACAACACATAATGTTGTTCTCTATTGCTTTTGGTTGTCAGATTAGCAAAATATGTACACGTTGGGTAACCTGGTTTATTGTTGTATTCATCACAATAAAGACCATCTGAAGTTTTTTTAATATAGAGGTACAAATCACAAGCACAATTCGATTTGTTTATTTTGATTGTTTTTAAGAGCGTTATGGCACCGGAAACACATTTAGATCACATTGGCGCCAGTAAAGGATGAATATGGGAAAGTTCTAGAATTTGGTTCAAGTAGGAACAGACTCAAATTTATACAAATCATGAATATGTAAAAAGAAGAATAATACCGTGCTTAAAAGGGATGAAATTTACAGGACAAAAATATCATCTCTAAAAACCGTAACCATACATTTGATTGTTTCCCAGGACCAGAACATAACCAAGTAGTCTTATTCCAAAAGAAAGACAGAAACATATTTTGTAAAACAGATATAAGGTGATGGAAGACACGATTGCAATAATTGATTTTGCGGCGTATACTGGGATTTGATTTAATTTTTGTCCAATATTCAATATTATTGGATCTTCTAAGGCTTAGATAACTAACTGTTAGGTCAAAAGATTGTACACAAAAGGTTAATTCTAAAATGATTGTATGCGAACGTGTGGTCTTTTTTCGTAACAATTCCAAGCTCACAAGGACTGCAGAAAAAGGTATATGCTTTAAACAGATATATACGTATCTCTTCATCTTTAGCCTTCATCTCCACTATCTTCAACTATCTTCAGTCGTTTTTCATCTCTCCGTAGTCCTTCTCCAACGCTGCCAATTCTTCACGGACCTCCATAAACTCTCCTTCCTCCATCCCATCCCACACGAACCTATGAACAAATGCCCTTTTCTTGTACATGAGGTCAAACTTGCTGGTAAGTCTAGCCCAGGCGTCGGCAATAACTGTTGTGTTACTCAACATGCACAACTCGATACTGGCTCTGGCCAAACCTCCTCCTGGAATGACAGTTGGTGTCTTGTAGATAATTCCGGGTTTTATCCCTGTCAGGCACCAATCGACAAATTGGAATGACCTTTTTGCTTTAATATCAGCAATGGCAGCACTGAAATATTTTTGGACCACATCACCACGATAGAGCATACAGCATGCGATATTTTTGCCATGCCGTGGGTCACACTTGACCATCTGGTGAGACGGCTCAAAACAGGCGTTGGTGATATCAGGGACAGTGATTTGTTGAGAGTACACCTTGTTAACAGAGATAACCGGAGCGTATGATGTCAGCGGGAAGTGTATACGAGGGAATGGTACAAGGTTGCCCTGTATTTCGTCAAGACTGTTATTTAAAGAGCCTTCCCATCTTAGAGATGCCGTGAATGAAGACACAATATGACAGATCAGATGATTCATAGTGGTTAACCTTGGGGTCTCGAAATCGAGCTTGTCCCTGCAGATATCATAGATGGCCTTGTTGTCAATCATAAAGGAACAGTCAAAATACTCCAGAGCCGCGGGCGCTGTTAGAATAGAATTGTATGGCTCAACTATAGCCGATGATACTTTGGGGGCTGGGTAGATGGCAAATTCTAATTTAGACTTTTTTCCATATTCCCAAGAAAGACGTTCAAGAAGGAGAGAGGTGAAACCAGATCCAGTGCCTCCACCAAAACTGTGGAACAGCAGAAACCCCTGAAATGAACTGCATTCTTCTGTCTTCTTGCGGATACTATCAATCACCGGATCTACAATTGCTTTACCAACAGTGTAATGGCCACGCGTATAACAGCTACCGGCACATTCTTTGTGCGTCACGAACTGCTCCTTGTCGTATAAACGGCGATAACAATCTGTTCGTACCTTATCAATGTCGTCAGCTCTAGATCCACAAAAACGGCCCGAGGTACGTGTTTTCCGCTGTGCGACTCGCTGAAAAAGCTGTGACATGTATTGTCCCTATAACATTGGGGCAGATTACCATCTGGTTGAATGTCGTGCTCAAGGCAGTATAGCTCCCAGCATGAATTTCCAGATCGGACTCGGGCCTGGCCGATGTGAAGGGAAATGCATTCGCGCTGCTGTGGAATGAAGAAACAAATTGTTACCGAAAACTACTTATTGTAACGTTTCACATAGACATTATGGTGACACAGATGCCGGCGATTTAGTTCAAAGCAAAAAATATCAATCCCCGATTATATTTATTTCATTATTTAATTACCTTTTTTATTGAACTTTTATATAGTATAATATCCACTAAACATGCTCAAAACGCTTTACAAAGGGTCCGTGACCAACAGCAACACGTAAAATGTAGAACGAGACTTTACACCTATTAGGCGATATTATAATTTTTTTTCGACAGAGACAACACTGTTGACGACCAGATACTCATTTTACACCTGAATACGCTGAGAGCATGTGAGTAACGAGTTTTTTTGAAGGACTCAACTATGCGCCGAGCAAGCCTCGAACCCAAGACCTTCCGATTCGAAAGCGAGTGTCATACGACAAGACCACAGCCTCAATTTAAATCTTAATATTATTATATTTTATAAGATGTATGTATTATAATTTTGAATAAAAGCATGTATGAAGCAGCACCATTTCTCAATTTCAATATCTCAGAAAATGCGCCAATGCTATTGACATTTCTTTCTTTGACGCTTGTAAAGCTCCTTGAGACTTCGAGAGGATATTGCCCTATATAAAAACTCTCTTTAACTCGGTGAAAAGTAAGGAGACTTGGGTTGGCTCAGAGAGAATCTGTTGTGTTATTTTAATCCAACTAAGTCGTCGTTAACGCACTCAACCCTAACACCGATCATATCCGTAGTTTACCCGGGTTACTTTTACCCCGTGCCTATTTATTACATTTTTCTGAGACAAATTATAGGCGTAATATCAAAGCTACTGTATTTAATTTTCAAAATTATCTATGTACATGCTCAATTTTTTAATACATTTTTTTCTAATAGGATTCAATAGTCTGATGTCACGTCCGCCTAACAACGAGCAGCTTGGTTCTAAACAAAGAAAATGGGTACTTTTTATTATTCATGCTGGCTAGAACTTTTTCACAAGTCATGTGATCAGAATGTATAAAAGTCAAAACATGATCAGATTTATAACGTTTTTCTCCTCTGGATATACTTTTATGCTCGTCGGAGACGTATTTCTTAAGGGCGTCCGCCATTTTCCTGATAGTTTAGAACCAGTTGCTAAGTTACTATGCGTCGTTACGATGGAAGTTTTTCAACGATTGTTGAAGCCTATTTTGAAAAGTAGCAAAAATCTCTAGGATTGAGTCAGTCAATAAACGTTATTTCTTATAGAAAATGAAAAAATACCATGGCTTCAATACGTGTTGATTCGAAATTATCTCCAGAAAGCTGAGATGAGAATACTTATTTTGAATACTCTCCACGAACGAAATGGATGCATCTAGATTTGAATCTCTCAAAACTACCTTATGAGATGTGAAAGAGATATCAATGACATACTGTCAGAATAGCATCCCACTTTTCCAGGACTCAACTCTGCGCCGATCGAGTCTCCAACCCGATCCGAAAGCGAGTGTCATACCACTAGACCACATAGCCGTCCTCTATCATTTAGCAATCATGAACATAAGGAATTGTGTTAGGTTACAGTAAAATCGTATTCCGCTTATAATGTTAAATATATATAAATATATAATAATAATAATAATAATAATAATAATAAAATAAAATAATAATAATAAATAATAATAAATAATAATATATAATAATAATAATAATAATAATAATAATAATAATAATAATAATAATAAAATATAATAATAATAATAATAATAAATAATAATAATAATAAAATAATAATAATAATAATAATAAATAGAATAATAATATATAATAATAATAATATAATAATAATAATATATATAATTAATAATAATAATAATATATAATAATAATAATATAATAATAATAATAATAATAATAATAATATAAATAATAATATAATAATAATAATAAAATAATTAATAATAATAATAATATAAAATAGATAAATAAATAATAATAATATAATAATAATAATATAAAATAATAATATAATAATAATAATAATAATAATATAATAATAATATAAAATAATAATTAATAATAATAATAATAATATAATAATATATAATATATATATATATAATGATAATGATAATATAATAGATATAATATAATAATATAATATATATAATAATGTATTATAATAATAATAATAATAATAATAATAATAATAATAATAATAATAATAATAAATAATAATAATAATAATAATAATAATAAAAAAATAATAATAAATAATAATAATAAATAACAATAATATAATAATAATAAAATAATAATAATAAAATAATAATAATAATAATAATAAATAATAATAATAATAATAATAATAATAATAATAATAATAAAATAAAATAATAATAATAATAATAATAATAATAATAATAATAATAATAATAATAATAATAATAATAATAATAACAATAATAATAATAATAATAATAATAATAATAATAATAATAATAATAATGCCAAAAAACATGTCGTTTAATTACAGATCGATTAAAAGCAACGGTCATCTTGTCAAAAACTCGCAAAGCTGAGACTTCAAGGTAGAATTCAAAGATGACCCATATTTGAGAGAGTTTTTGACAAAATGAGATTCAGTTTAATCGCTTGATGTTTGCAGGACGAGTTTTCTGGCTAAAATCGTCTTAAGCATGATTTTTCAAAGTTTGTTCTACTACTGACTTGTGATCGAGACTAAATAATAGATATATTTTACTAAAGGTTTTGTACAAATAAATCAATAACAAAAGCAACGGCGATGCTTTAAATGTATTGAATACACACCACATATGCATTGCGTCTCATTAAATTTAAATAGGCTTTTTGTGAGGCTATGTATTTTTGGTATGACACATAAGGTCCAGGGTTCGAGTCACGCTCTGAACAGAGCATTGTTGGGTCCTTGGAAAAGGCTATTCATTCAAATTCTCTCACTGTACTCTGGTGTTAAATGAGTACACATTCGTTTAACAGTGTTGTTTCTGTCTGATAATAAATTAATTGTATTATCGCCTAACAGGCGTCATGTCTTGCCAAACTTGTTGAGTGTTGCTGTTGGCTCCTCATTAAGTGCTTTGAAAACATAGAGTGTTTAACGAATAATTTTATGGGAATGCGTTCAATAGACGATGAATTACATGCTATATTTACATCTTGTATATTATATTATCCACGCCCCCAATTAATTGATGCTATGCGTTAGGTAAAATACTTATTATTATAATGAGCCAACACACAAAACTATGTGTAACCCTTACGCGTTTAGAGTTTTGGTTGATATCATTTAGTGAGAACTAATCCTTATAATGGATTTCTAAAAACAATAACAAAAAGCTGAATGACGTCAGTTTCGTTCCATCTATACCATTATCGTTTGGCTTTAAAATGCTCGTCGGAGAAGTATTCCATAAGGGTGACCGTCATTATTCCGATAGTGTAGAACCAGTTACGTAGATACTATGCGTCATTACGAGGGAAATGACGTCATGGCTGTTGAAGCCAATTGAAATGTCAAAAGGCAGCGGGTCCAGATTTTATTCCACCAGAAGCATTGAAATCAAATCCAACTATAATCGCCAAGAAACTACACACTTTGTTAGAAAAGATTTGTTTTTAAAATTGAGCATTTATATAGCGCAATATCCACGAAAAGTGCTCAAAGCGCTTCACAAAATGTCGCTGATCAACAGCAACTCGTAACATAAAGTACGACGTTGATCCAATTTTCCCGACAGAGACAACGCTGTTAACGGTCAGGTACTCGTTTTACACCTGAGTACGAAGACAAAATGTAAGTAAAGAGATATTTTCCAAGGACTCAACTATGCGCCGAGCGAGGCTCGAACCCAGGACCTGCTGATCCGAAAGCGAGTGTCATACCACAAGACCGCATAGCCGCACAAAGATAAAAAAGATACGGAAATCGGAAATAATTCCCAAGGACTGGATAGAAGGTCTCATAGTAGATATTCCAAAGACAGGGAAATTAGATGAATGGAAAAAACTGTAGAGGGATATTGCTCCTATCCATAGAAAAACTATAGAGGGATATCGCTCCTATCCATAGAAAAACTGTAGAGGGATATCGCCCCTATCCATAGAAAAACTATAGAGGGATATCGCTCTTATCCATGGAAAAAATATAGAGGGATATCGCTCCATCCATGAAAACTATAGAGGGATATCGCTCTATTCAGAAAAATTAGGGGATACGCTTCAATCCATGAAAAACTATAGAGGGATATCGCTCCAATCCATGGAAAACTATAGAGGGATAACACTCCTATCTATGGAAAAACTATAGAGGGATAACACTCCTATCCATGGAAAAACTATAGAGGGATATCGCTCCAATCTATTGAAAAACTATAGAGGGATATCGCTCCAATCCATGGAAAACTATAGAGGGATAACACTCCTATCTATGGAAAAACTATAGAGGGATATCGCTCCTATCTATAGAAAAACTATAGAGGGATATCGCTCCTATCCATAGAAAAACTATAGAGGGATAAAACCCCTATCTATGGAAAAACTATAGAGGGGATAACACTCCTATCCATGGAAAAACTATAGAGGGATAACACTCCTATCCATACCAGGGGAGCTCTTCAGCAGAATCTGCTCACATTCTCTCACCGCACTCAGGTGTAAAATTGATGAGTACCTGGCCGCGAAGAGCGTTGTCTCTGTTGGAAAAATAATAACAACAACAACAACCAAGAAATACTGGACACATCAATCATCACATTCTGATGACGAGGATGATTAAAAAGGGAACTGGAAAGACCACGAAAGATTTTGAGCATCATTCTATCCAATCAAATGTAATTTTCCTCCAATTTGCGAAGGTTGAAGCATGCCTTTCCCAGTCTTCCCTTGTTAAATCATTTAATTCAGTCGTCGGTGAGAGTAAATTTGGTGTTTCTTTCCTTCTACTTAGACCCAATGACCTCGATTGGATTGCGCTCACAGTGATATGGGAGAAGTCGCGCAACCTCGTGTAAAAACTCCCTGGTTGGACAGTCTGCTTTGAAAACTGGATCTGGTTCATTTCATTTTACTAAGGAGTATAGTTAGCCCTTTGATTAATGGTCAGAATATGTAGTGCTGCCTGATTGAAGCCAGGAAATTATGTCAGCTTTTATATTTGCTAAAGTTGGAGCCTTGAAGTGATCATGGGCCACCGAATGGTAGCGTTGTCCAATACAATACAGCTGGATGCTTCGAGGGAAGGCAGCAAATGGGTTATAGCCATCTTCAGACATATTTGCATTGACCCCAGAATGATATTCTCTACTTTCCGGAAGACTTTACATCCTTTTAAATATCAAATATCTTCACCACCTGCAAGAATGACAATGTTCCTCTTTAAGGAACCCATGGGCCTTTTTCTGCCCGAATGATCAGACGTCCAACATTTTGTCAGATGTGTGTGTACGCTCACCCAGCTCCATCCATCTTTGGATGATATCCACATCAAAGCTGTCTTGGATCCTTTTCCTACCACGTCGTTCCACATAATTTGTGATCTCTCTGTCGTATTTTGATAAGCAGCGTCTCATGGTTGATTGTGAAATTCCAATTCCATAGCCGTCCTCTTTAATGGCGTATAGATAGACACAAGAAGATTTATTTTCACAGCTTTACGATGAATTCATCTTCTAATCTGTGGTGCGTAACTTGTTTACATATTTCACCGTGTAAAATCTAGAATTTTATGACAGCGGTTTTAGAGTCGTTTTTTAAAGGTCGTAAAGAAGAAAACTTTTTTGTTATGGTCTCAATATGGTCCAAAATCTTGATTCAGTTAAGACAAATTGATTCGGAGCTTGACACAGTTTTTTCAACAGCTAAGAAAAACAAGGAAAAAGCACGCCATTTATAAAAAAATCTAACGATAATTCATGAAACTCGTGGTTAATTTCTCTTCCATATTATGAGGAATGTTAATGTCGCGGTTCGAAGCTCAAAGAAATAAATATCAATGTGAAATTGAATGAAAGCTTCAATTCAATAGACGAAAACAGATAATATGGACGTTTCGGGTTTCCCCTTTATCAACAAAACAAGATGAAAGAATCACTTCAGATGAATCAGATAATTATCTCATTTGTCTGTAGCGTTTCATTCTTCCTGTTTTGTTGATAAAGGGGAAACCAGAAACGTCCACATTATCCGTTTTCGTTTCTTAAATTGAAGCTTACACTCAATTACACTTAGTTATTTACTTCCATATGATGGAGCATTAAAATACTATTTTTAGCATTGCAAAAACATACAAACAAAAAGCAAAAACAAACAAACAAACAAACAAACAAACAAACTCGTTACGGTAGTCTTTAATTTCCTTTTTTTCATACCTAAATCCACGTTTCTGGGTCCAACTCATCTCAACATAATAATGTATCCAATCCAAAAACTGTATTGGCACGCTGGGTCACAAATGATATAGCTTTTTATTTTCTTTAAAGTACCCCCCCCCCTTGGTTCCACAGAGAATGGAAGAATTTCTTGTCTAAACAACGACAATGTGAATAGAGTTATAGAAATGTATCTATTTATTTACATTCCAGGAATACCCTAAAATCACAAGCACTAAACAAGCACCGTGGTTGAATAGAAGTTTGGAGATGACTGCATATCTGATACGATGGGATTTTATTTTCCAGCGTATGGCTGCAAACTGAGTGCATTCATTTTCCTCTCCGGTCCGTCTTGCTTTCTTTTTGACTTTTTATCTCAGTCGGTCTCGTTTTATCACAGCAAAAGGAATGCAACTCACTGGCTTCCAGTTGCCGAACCGAACAGCAACCGAAAGAGAAAGTCCTTCCCTCGGAATTACAACTTCTGTCAGTTTCCTGCCAACAAAGTGATTCGATCCCAAATCGTAATTTGAATCGACACTGATAATTCTACTTTTATATAAGATAAAGATCTGAACAAGTGTGTGTGTGTGTGTGTGTGTGTGTGTGTGCGTGTTTGTGTGTGTGTGTGTGTGTGTGTGTGAAAGTTACCAGACAAAGCAAGAAAGAAAAATACAAGAAAAAATAACATCCCAAAAAA
>NC_088370.1:42574725-42621033 GCF_034508935.2 Berghia stephanieae | reverse complement strand
CATTTCTTTTTTGATGTTTTCATTTTCAATAGTCAAAGTTTCAAATTTCTGTCATAACAATTCCATGGCCTGTTGAAGAAAAAATAATCACATTTCAAAATTATGTACACAAAAATCAAAACAAAATGTTTTAAATAAAGCAATACGGGTCAAACAAATCTTATAAGGACTTAGAGTCTGATGTCTCGGAGTTATAGCGCTATATAAGTTTTCAGCATTATTATTATTCTTATCATTATTATTATTATTATTATTATTATTATTATTGTAATTGTTGTTGTTGTAATTGTGTTATAAAATGACTATTGTAAATATTAAGAATTTATCTAATGTTGATGGCAATGAGGTTTTACACTTCATGTTATTCTCAAACAAACATGGTGCATTTTTCATAAAGGTAAACAGTCATCATATATTGTAATCATTTATCAATCAATTAATTAATAAACTCGTCATCATCATCATCATCATCATCATCATCATCATCATCATCATCATCACCACCATCATCGTCATCATCATCATCATCATCATCATCATCATCATCATCATCATTATCGTCATCATCATCATCGTCATCGTCATCATATTCATCATCATCATCCTCGTCATCATCAAGAAGAAAATAGTGGTATTATTACTAATAATATAATGGTACGATCCAAGCCGGTTTATTGGGACGGCTCGGTTCCCGACAAATCGTCCCAATTAAGTGGTGGTCATAAATATTGTGACATTTCACGTCTTAATGAAAAACAATGACACCTTAATCTACCTCTAATAATGAGAGACACACCTAATTGCACACAACAATTAACGAATATGCCACTCATAACGGTCGCATAAATAAAGCAACGAATTAAGAATGAACTGGCCTCCCCTGTCATCTCATTGAACAGACACAATCCATTTGGTGGTGACCGCCTTGAACAAACAAAACAATCACTAATTACCATAGCCCTCTTAATAGTCTCTAGTTTGCTGTGCTAATGACCTACTGCACCATTGGTCAGATGACCCATGACCATTGACAGTCAACAAGGGATACATGGAAAGTCTATAGTTCTCATCTCTGACAACTATGACGAATGTTTCGACCCACAGACACAAGAGAGGGGCTCTGTTTTTTTCTGCGTTTGGCCACACATCCGCTACTGGGGGATAAAGGTAATTGTTCACACCTCTGTGATGAACGGGACCGACGACACACCCAGTTGACCGTCCCGTTGGAACAATTTGCATTTTAAGAACCATCGTTTTAGATGAATGAATCGACGAAAAAGCTTTCTTATGGGAACGGCCATTGTCAAATGTTATCCCCGTTAAGCGACTGTGAATTGGAAAGTCTATGACTTTTTTAAAGCGACTGTCCCAATTAAGCGGCGTTCCCAATACCTGGTTTGACTGTAGTAGTAGTAGTAGTAGTAGTAGTAGTAGTAGTAGTAGTAGTAATAGTAGCAGTAGTAGTAGTAGTAGTAGTAGTAATAGTAGTAGTAGTAGTAGTAGTAGTAGTAGTAGTAGTAGTAGTAGTAGTAGTAGTAGTGTAGTAGTAGTGTAGTAGTAGTAGTAGTAGTGTAGTAGTAGTAGTGTAGTAGTAGTAGTAGTAGTAGTAGTAGTAGTAGTAGTAGTAGTAGTAGTAGAAGACATTTTGGTGGTGGTGATGGTGGTGGTGATGGTGGTGGTGGTTGTAGTACCTCTATTTTTAGACGTAGGACGGGCACTCCCCCCCCCCCCCTCAAATTTATGGAATTGGCGTCCAGTGCGTTACAATCCTTTTTCAGTTGGTGAATCTTTTCCTTTTCCATTTCTACAAGTTTCTTTTCAAGTTCTTCGTTTTTCTGTTGGATTAAAGATCATGTTAACATATGAATTTCAAACAAATTGAGAAGTAGGGCATAAGAATCATTTATATTCTTCTTGTAAAATAAATGCTTTCAACCCGAATTTGCACGGTTTTAGCCTAATTCCCCCTACTATTTATAGATTTCCTTGAAATGTGTCAGACGTCATAATAGGCATAATTTTGATTATTTCATTGAATTAAACTACTTGTGAAGATTTACAATCAACGTTTCTGTGTGCTTTGGACTCTTTAAGTATTTGCCAATTTATTTCTACAAAGGACACATTAAACCGAACTGATGATTCATTGACAAATATTTACCATTCAATTAATTGAGCTTTTATATAACGCAATATCCACTAAACGTGCTCAAAGCGCTTTACAAGGGGTCCCTGAGCAACAGCAACATTTAACATGTAGGGCGGGACATGACGCCTGTTAGGCGATATTACATTTTTTTCGGACACAGACAACGCTGTTAACCACCAGGTACTCATTTTACACCTGAATACGGTGACAGAATGTGAGTAAAGAGCCTTCTCCAAGGACTCAACTATGCGCCGAGCGAGGCTCGAACCCAGGACCTTCCTATCCGAAAGCTAGTGTCATACCACAAGACCTCATAGCCGCACACTATGATGATATCCCCCAATCAAAATGGATTTTAGAAAAGATAGACCGTATCAAAGATGAGTGGATGTCGTTTCAGGTATAAGATCCATTTACATGACGTTTATAATTTAACTGAGTCATTATCTCTATTGTATCTGTTGCCTGACGAGGGTCAATTACAGAAACATATTTTCTTATTGTTTATGAGCCATAATTGCTGGATAGTTTGACCGACTCACATAGTCAGTTTTCGCTGCAAGTAATGAAATTATAAATTAAACTGTGGGTCCAACACTACTAAATAACTGACCAGGAAATTTTAGAGGACAAGGCGGTGTGTTTTGACGTTGTAACAACAGTTATAAAAGATGTAAGGATTTGGTGTGTTTGACGTTGTAACAACAGTTATAAAAGCTGTAAAGAGTTGATGTGTTTTGACGTTGTAACAACAGTTATAAAAGATGTAAGGAGTTCGTGTGTTTTGGCCATGTAACCACCGTTATAATAGATGTAAGGAGTCGGTGTGGTTTGACGTTGTAACTAGAGTTATAAAAGATGTAAGGAGTCGGTGTGGTTTGACGTTGTAACTAGAGTTATAAAAGATGTAAGGAGTTGGTGTGTTTTGACACTGTATCAACAGTTATTAAAGATGATGTATTTTAGAAGATTCATTGTGATATATATATATATATATTATATATATATATATATATATATATATATTTTATATGTATTAATACCGGATAGGGAGACTTTTGGTACCCCTATTAGTTCATTTTACAGTACTTTACCAATAGGGAGACCAAAATCCGGTCCCCTATTGATTTGACCTCTAGCACATTCACTTTTCTATTTTTAGTTTAAGGTTGTCAACCCAACCGTCAAGGATATATAATTGTAAATCATAGTATTGAAGTTATTTGTTAAACACCACAGTAAGAAGAGTTATGCCTAAATTTTCACGTTGGTCAATAAGGTGACCGCCTGAAAAAAGTACAATAGGGGTACCAGTGTTTTCATCGATATATTTCAATAGTGAGGCAATATATCTTTCCGAAATTTTCTCTAAAATTCTAGAGCATTATATGGATTTTTATAGTAATGAAAACCTAATATAAAATTGTGTGAAAGTTGATGAACTGAGGAATGAACAAGATATACGAATTATAATCTATTTTTAGAAACAGATTTATCGAATCTTGGTCCGGATTCTTATCTTGGTGACAAGAGACAAGCAAACATAGTAACTCTTTTTTTCGTGAAACGTATGTTTAGTCAATTTCGCGCATAAAGAGGCACTCGGCACTCACTCACTCTGCAAGTCGGTAGTAGGTGGTTATCAGTTATCAGCTCGGCCTTTAGTTCTTAGTCAAACGCTTCATCAAACCCATTATTGAGTAGCATGTTGATGCCTGATGCCAGTTGAAGCCATCTCGACGTCGTGAAATGGAGCATCTTCTGTCATAGCAGTAGAATCGTCAGATGCCGCATTTAAATCCTCCATTCCAGGCGTTGCTGTTGCCATATCGATCTTCGAAATGATTTGGTCTAGACGTCAAGTTGACCCGTTCTATGTCTGAAGAGATTTTAAAGTGCAATACCTAACATTATAACTTGATCTACAAAAGAGTCTTTTTAAATGAACCGCTGTGTTTCTATATTTTTCAAGAACCAAGGATATCTGATAACCACTGACTACTGACTTACAAAGAGAGTGGCCGACGGACGTCCTCTCTATAGCCGCAAGTATTTTTTCGTCACTTGCTGAGTTCCAAACTAGACGTCTATGGCATCGTGGGGTAAATTGATGCTGGAGGCATCATTGAAGAGACACCGAGATAATTATAATGGTAAGTTATTGGCCATTCTTATTACATCACAGTTGATTTAAGATTTTCAATAGGGTAGACATCACACACCGATTGATGATTGTCACTTGTCAGTCAGTCATTTGGAAGTGGAGTCAGATAATTCGGGAACTTCTGTAGACTGTAGATTCACACTAGTGAGTAAGATCTGTCGTTTACTACTAATACTACTACTACTACCACTACTACTTTTAGTTTTAGCGCTATCCAACTCAACACTTCTCGTGTTTATTTTATTTTGGCAAAACTAGAATGGATTTTTGAAAGAATATAAAATAATTTAAACTTAAACCTGTCTTTGCATCTTGCTTTATGCATACAGTATGCCATATCACAGCCATCACAAAATCATAGTTTAATGTTGAGAATATGCTATTTCTTTTGTAACTTCAGATCAGAGAGATTTGAGCTTTAAAATCCTGAAAAATGTCTTGCTGTCAATCCAGACAACCCTTTTGATGTGATCTATGATGTTAATGGTAAGAATGTAATTTGATGAGGAAATGAATAACATTTAGGTACACATAGTTTGCTTTTTTTTTTTTTTTTTGAGTCATGATGTGTAATACTATTACAGTCCACTCCGGATAATTGCAACTCATTTAATCGCAACTTTCGGTTAATCACAATATTTCCTAAGCAATGGAAATAATTCTATATAAAAAGTCACTGGTTAATTGCAACAAACTTCGGTTTTTTAAAAAGTGGTAAATTCAAGAAATCAAACAGTATATCATGATTAAATTTCATCATGGATGAAATCGTGACAGGTTGAAGAATCGAGAGTGAGCAGGATTTAATGCTACAGTAGTGTGTCACCACTCTGTTAGAGTCGAAAGAGGGCGGGGCTCTGCAGTATGGGTTTGTGACGTCATCGGTGGCCATTAAATAGAAGAGGGGTGGGGCTGGTCATAATCTTGACAACAGGTTATAAATGACAGTTATAAAGAGAGACTGAGCGATATCCTTTGTTTTAGGATTAACAACTGTGCATTGTGACCAATGAGTTTGGTGAGAGCTTATTGTCTCTCATTAAGGCTAATCTCTTTAACTCTGACAAATGTTGAATTGTTGAGAAAAAAGATTGAAACTTCTTCCAATCTGAATAAGATATCGGCTTGCTTCATAGCTGCTTTTGGTTGACAAATCTACACGGGGCTGCCATATGGTTTTTGTTTCAATCAAATTGCTCTATATGTGGTTGACTAAGAATATTATTTACTGGTTTGAGTTGACAATAAATGTGTAAAATGTTGAAATAGTGGACAGGAAACTGAATTTCGGTTAATCCCAACATTTTCGATGATCCCAAGGTATTGCGATTATCCTAAGTGGACTGTACCTGAATCTTGAACGAAAAAACTATCATATGGATATGATTATAGACAGATTGGTTTCTGGAATTATATTTCCGTCCTCCCTTGCCAACTCTGACGTTCTTGAAATTTAAAAGAAAATAGCCAGAAGGTTTCGGACTTAATTTTCTTTTTTTTTCAAAGGACAATAGTCATAAGGTAAATAATTTTTAAAAAATCCTTTTACAGCATAAGATGGCATGATTTTTTGTTTAAGAGTTTAGAGAAAAACTTGCACATGATAGTCTTCAGCTTTTTTTTGTTGTTTTTATTTTCTATATAGACTCCAACTCAGAGCCTGAAAGTGATGCAGAACAAAGTTCCATATCACATGATTCATTTGTGGTAAGTATGTACATTAAAATAAAATCATAACATTTGTATAGCGTTTATCCACAGTTGGCACCATGCTCAAAATGCTTCACATCACCCTATTTTGTGGTGGACAAAACACATTTGCCACAAAAGATGAGACCTGCAGTCTGTTAGGCGCAATACAATATTTCAGGACAAGGACAACACTGTTTTACACCAGTGAGATCTCCTAGTTTTTTGTTGTTAAAAATTTTTCTTTGCAGTGGACTTCGCCAACAATAACACTATTTTAAACCTTCCTCGTTATATTTTGAAGTGATATTCATTGATGAGCCATTCACATTTGAAGTCGTTTGTTTTTTATTTGACAAAATGTGAAAATGATGCGTTTCCAGGAAAAATTAAAATAGCTTCTGTTGGGATTATACTTTTGATCTCGCATTTTGTCCAAATTCTCTTGCATCGTAATGTTTATCAACTTTTTTTGTTAACTATATTGCAGTTGCAAGGTTAGGAAGTTCATATTGTTGCAATGACAACCGTTTATATGTCCAGAATCGTAGTGATATAAAAAATTGTTTTGTAGTTGTTGGTCCTGGTGTAGGATTTAAAGAGTTGGTTAAAAACGGTTTACTGAAACCCTGGTTGGTGTATCTATATTTATCCAAGCACAGTTGAACATATTAAATACTTAGACAATATGTCTGCCTTTCTCAACTCTTTTTTATTATACTTGCATTATTAACCAGCTAATTGTTTAGTTGGATTATTAAACAATGGCTCTTCATGTTTATTGTCAACATGAATAAATTGATTGATCTGTCATCTTTTCCACAAAATATACAGGGTCCCGATTTTGTTGCTGACTCCGAGTCTGATTCCTCTACGTACTCTGTGAGGTACCCAATGCTGAGTACATCATTGTCTCTGGAACCTAGTGCTCATTCCCCAACTCAGTCAGAGCCTCATCCACAACTATCACAGACTGAACCTCGTTGCCATTCTGGGACCCAGGTTCAACCCGAATGCTATACACTTGCAAACCAACGTGTTACGTGCAATGGTGAGTCATTTTTTTGTCATTTTTCTCCTTTGATATTTGTGGGATCAATTTTAATTTACCCATTCCTTTTAAAAGAAAACTTCCACCCCCTCCATGGTGCTGCATTTGTGTTATTGCATTTTTTTCTGTTTTGGCAGTGCTGCGTCGCAAAATACGCTACCATTTACATAACAAGCACAAATCCAAATTTGATAGGGTGGACATCTTAGAATCTGAAACCCCAATGTGTGAGTGATATCAGTGAAACCAGCCATAAAAATGTTCATGTTTATTTTATTGGGGGTTTTTTTGTCTGTAATAGACTTAAATTGCTTGTATTGTAAGTGTTAAAATGGTTTTTTTTGTTACAACCCATCTATATATTAAAACTGTTTCTTTGTATTTCTATGATGCTTAAGGCTTTTTTTCACAGACCAGCTGGAAACTTAACGAGAATCAGAGTAGATAACATTTTTATTAATCTTGCAACCTAAACAGTATATGATGATTGGGAGCATTTAAAGAAAAGCACATTTTCTTTTTAATTTGTCGGTACTAAAATTATACTTTGATAATGTCTGCTGTGCTACAAACCCTTTTGACTTCCAGGTTCAATATTTTTCTTTATTCTAAAATTCTTGGGTGTCCTTTCAATGACAACTGAGATCATTAAAATTCAGCTCACAACATGATGTGTGTAGATTTGATGAAAACATATGTTCGAGTTGAGAAGCAGTGTTCACGAACTTGCTGATCGTTTTTACTAGCATTTATTTTCCTAACTTACCTGTGTCAATTAACAAAGGCAAGACTCAAATATTTTCTATCTGAACAGTGTGTTTGTTATTGAAATATTTCCGGCATATACATATCATATTTCATTCCCACAAAATATAAATCAGGATTAAGTTGTCTGGGCATCAGCATCGTTCAGGCAGTTGGGGGGAAGTCTTTAAGGAATTAATGAAGCCGATGCTCAACTGGTCTGGAGGACGTTTGATTGATGTCGGCTGTTTGTTCTGCCAGCCGGTGATGTTTTCTCACTCCCTCAATGACAAAGAAAGTCATTGTTATGACTATGAACTATAGTCTATTATTACTTTTGTTACTATATTAATTGTTACTTATTGCCGCTACTGTTATTATTATTATTATTATTATTATTATTATTATTATTATTATTATTATTATTATTATGATATTGCCTTCATTGCATTCTATTACTATTATTGATATAATTAATTTCTGACTGTTGTAAATAATTTATGTGAATTGAATTTTGTCGATTGGCCAAGGGCCTACAATAAACTTAAATGAAATGTTAGTCTTTGGATAGGACTTGGGTCTATTCTTGATTGCTTTTCCGCCTGGGTCGAGTGAAGCATTTGGAGTAAATTTTGTTGCTCAACGTAAAAAACATGACGCTTACCATTCCGCTGATACTGATCCCTCCAAGGGGTGGTTGGGGAAAAACCTAAAATTCTTTTGACATTCTGTCTGATTTTTCGCTGAAACAACAAAGGACAATCTATGTATTCAGATGAGACTTCAATGTGTTACTATTCCGATTTATGTTCATATTTTGATTTAATGAAGAGGGAACCCTGAACCCAGTGAAGTGGGTGGATTGATCTATTTATTTCTATTTCAAAACAAAAATATGGCGTCTTTTCACTGGATTTGTTATGTGGCAGAGGTCTCCACAAATCTAACATACCTCTTCCAAAGGAATAGATGGTAGAAAAGTATATAACAAGAAGGAATTATGACAGTTACTTGTCCAGGCCTTAAATATTTGGAATGCTATTCCTCTCTATCGCTGTCATGTAGCTGATGTGCATACGATCTGTCTATTGATTTATTTTCATAGTTCATAGCATGATGTGCTTTATTTTCTTCTTTTTTTTCCAGAGAAATACAAAAAGCCAAGGAGACCCTGTCCATACTGTGGACAGTTGCAAACAAAACTCTCAAGGCATTTGATGAGGAAACACAAAGATGAGACAGAAGTTACAGAGGCCATGAAACAGCCTGTAAAGGAAAGGGATAGAACAATGGAGAATCTCAAGAAAAAGGGCATTTTTTATTCAAACACTAGAAACAATTCAATAGTTATGCGTGAGAGAGCACAAGGGTCACATGAAGTTGTTATGTGTGCTGGCTGTAAGGGGTTTTACTCTGGACGAAGGGTTTATGAACACAAAAAGAAATGTAGTACTGAGCATGCTCTGTGTACTGGGGTTGTAAAATTTTATCCCGTGGCTCCCAATGCAAGTAAAGAAATAAAGGAGAATATTCTTGACAAATTTCGGAATGATGAAGTGGGAAATTTGTGTCGATCAGACAAAGCTATAGTATTGTAAGGAACAAAATTGTGGAGTAAAAGTTCAAAGAAGGAGAGAAAAGTTATAATGAGTGATTTACGCATCTTAGGAAATTTGATTTTAAAAACTAGGAAGAGAACAAATCAACCTTCTTTCTCTGGAGAGGACGTGGTGAAGCGTTGTAACTTTAATGAAATATCGCAAACCATTTCTGAAATGACTTTGAAAGAGGATGGGACATTGAAAGCAGGCTTGAAGCTTTCAATTGGATTTATATTGAAAAAGTTAATTAATTTCTTAAAAGGGGAATATATAATGCAAAACAAAATGGAAGAATCCGCAGAGATAGATTTGTTCAAAGCTGTCCTGGATTATAATTGGGATAGTATTTTTTTTTACAGCCAGAGTTCAATGTGAAGCAAAGAGAACAAATTTGAGAAAACCCAAAGAGATGCCATTAGAGAATGATATAAAGAAGCTACGGCAATTTATTACTGAAGAGATGGTCCGTATTTGTGAGGATGATTATCAATTATTTGATTCACATATGTTTGTTAGGCTTCGCAATGTCATCGTAGCTAGGCTTACAATGTTTAATGCGAGGAGAGGCGGAGAACCCGCAAGGATGTTGTTAAAAGACTGGAATGATGCAGATTCAGGTGTATGGGTTGATCCCCAGCTTGTACAACATGTCACTGATCCTCTGGAAAAAGCGTTACTTGAGAAGTATAAGCTGGCCTATCAGTCTGGAAAGGGAAGCAAGATGTTGGTCCCTGTGTTGATACCCAATGACACAATTCAGCCTTTAAGGAAACTTGCACAGGAGCGTAAAGCTGTTGATATTTCAGACAACCCATTTCTTTTTCCAAATACAGGAATATCCAAAGATCATGTAAGTGGTTACATTGCCATCAAATATGTCACTTCCTTAGTAAAGGATTTAGAGAAACCCAGTTGTTAATAGCTGATAAATTCAGGCACCGAGCTTCGACATTATTTGCCTTACTTGATGTCCCACAACACGAGAGAGATGTCTTCTATCGACATATGGGACACAGTGAATCAATCAATCAAAACATTTATCAGTGTCCACTTGCAATACGAGAAATAACAGAAGTTGGTCATTTTTTGGGTCAAATTGATAACTCAGCATCGGTCACTGGGGAAGGAAATTGTAACATTGAAACAAATGACTTTGTAGTGAATAGAGACTCAAATGCAAATTTTGGAACATCCATAGTAACAGCTGCAAATCAAGAAGAAATATTTGATGGTGAAGCAGGAGTGCCAAATCAGCTTACGTGTTCTTCAAAACAAACTGAACCCAAGAGGAATTCAAGCAAAAATCGGAGATACATGTCATGGTCAGATGAGGATACAGATAGAGTCAAGTCATATTTTAAAAACTTTGTCGAAGATGTTTCAGTACATGGTTCAAGGGGATCATTACCTGGAAAGTCTGAAATTATTCTGTTCTTAAAACACCACAGGGTATTTTCACAAAAAGGAATCCCTGAAGGTACACTAATTAGTTTGGTGAAGACAAAGATTTTTAATGAAAGAAATAAATATAGAAGGGAAAGAGCGTTTCAATCGGTGTAATGACAATCATGAATTTGATTTGTATTACATTCATTGTATTGTATAGTGTTATTGACATATTTTGGGGGTTTACAAAAACGTTTTATCTTTATATAGTACAATCTGTTCATCATTGCAATATCCTTTTTTATATTATATGAACATTCATTTGCTCAGCTTGAGAGACAAATGCTTTGTAGAACCATAGCTGTCAACCGTTCTGTTAAAAACGGATTTGTTCCGTATTTGACTTCCTGAGTCAGTAAGTGCTTATTTTTAGTTCAAAATCCGTATTTTGTAATTTTTGACTAATTTGTGGTAAAAAAGCCATGTGAGCCTAATGAATTATTATTATTGATCCATTATTATTACTATTACTACTACTACTATTGTTGTTATTATTATTATCATTATTATTGGTGTCCAGTGAGAGCATAATCTCCATTTGTGTAGCTCTTTAATTTGAATTATGCCTCTATCATAAATGATTTTCAACAATTAAAAAAGTTCCATTCGTTTATATGACGCCTGTATTTTACTCAAACCTTTCATAATGTATTGGAGATTTGCATAGGATATGGATGTTAGCCTCGATATACTTTGAATATTCTAAGACAGTATTGATACTTTCACTATTTGTTACAAATATTATTTTAATTAAGAATAAAATTAAATCCACCTTTTTGATTGGAAGGTATTCAATAAGAAAATCAATTGCTTATATTGATTAAAGATGACAATGATTATTTCCCTTTATTAATTTATGAAATATATAAATTTAATCCCTTTAAAAACATCTTCATCTGATTTTAATTTTTTTTTTTTCAAGCAAGCTTTTGTAACGGTTTAGGTTCAAGAAAAATAAGTATACTCCATTTTTAGGTGTGTTTATCTTGTCAAAGTAAAGAAGTAGGAATTCTCTAATATTTAGAGGTGCATTTTACTATAACTACTATTATAGTATACTACTTACAGACCATTATGTTGCATGAAAGAAAACATATATGCAATCGTCTACTTTTTATCTGAACTCACCTAATTTTTACCCCAAAACGCCCTCTCAAGTGATGTACCAGGTTGGTAGTTATGCATTTCTAACCATCTTAAGTTATTTCATTTATTTTACAATTGTGCTTCTTGTGTATTGGTCCTTATCAAAGTTGAGGCAGTTGAATTCTTTCTTTATATTGTCCGTTCTGAATTTTGATCTCATTGTGGAAAGCTCCCATAGCGGGCAGGGAGGTACACACTGTGTCTTCTATCCCCTTATATCTGTTTTCCAACATGCTTTCAGTCTTTGTCTTGGAATGAGATTACTTGTTTTTTTCCTGGCCCTCGCCGGAGTCCTAGCTGGGAGGGAAGCAGTCAAATGCATATTTATTGTTTTGGGAGATGATATTTTTTTCCTTGTAAATCATCTCTCTGTTATGTATTATTACTATATTTGTTATTTTTTAATCTATAATGTAAGCATTTGAGTGTGTTCCTCTTTGTTGGATTTTGTTCTTGTGTCCGGATAAGACTTATAGGTGATCTCAAACTAAGTACATTGGTGATACGCTCTTGGAATCTACATCTGATCCCTATTTGTTCCCAGTTCCCCTATGTCTTACTTTCTCTTGGATGCTTCAACTGTAATTCTAGAACTTTTTACTATCCAATTTTCTTCCTTTTTACTGGCGCTGATATAACCTAAATGTGTTGCAAGCGCCGTAAAACCCTTAAAAACAAAACAACAATCATTGTGGAAAGTGTCATTTTAACGATTCAAATGTGCTGGTACTAAACCCGATAATTGAGCAACATTTGGACTAGCCTCTGTCATCTCAAACTTGTTAGTGTTAGTAATAGTAATTAAAAAGGCTGACTTTTATATGTTGCGATTCGATGAAGGGGGGGGGGGGGGGGGGCTTCGGCACACATCGTCCCTCATCCCGGGCCAAATGAGCGTTCCTTATTTTATTTTGAAAAGTTGGCAGCTATGTAGAACTATCTGAAAGAATCAGATATGGCAGAATAAAAAGTCTTTCTACTAACCCTAACTTAATTGGCCAATGTAGCTTTATGTTCAGCATTTTCTAGATACCTAATGTAAAATTTCACTATTCTTTTTATGATAATTTTAAGAGTTGCAATCTTTAGAGGCGACTGTCAAGAAATGACACCTCTGTGCATTTAATTTCATTCTTTCTTTATCCCCTCATCCTTAATCAGAATAATAATAATTAATAATGAAAAAAAATGCAGCAACGACAGCTTAGAACGGCATAAAGTGCTTAAGAATTATTTTTTTTTGCATTAAACTTTATTCAAACGATTTTCAACACTTTTGCTTCACAGTTTATGCTTTTTAACAAATGCAATTAAGCAACTTACCAGCAACAACATATTGGTTTGTTATCATTTGAGGGTTTTATCAGTAAAACTGTTTCTATCCTTTTATGTTGCACTGTACACATAGCAAACTTCATGCTTTTATTTGGTGACCAAAGACTTATGTGATACAGTGGATGAATGTTTGTGATGGCTTTTGGAACTGAAATAAACCTGCAATATGATTTGTAGACTTCTATCGTTATGTATCATTTTTCGGTCAAATGTAAATGTAATTTTACACGAGCTTGATGTATCATAAAACCCACAATGACCTCAACGTGCAGCTGGTAGTACATTTATATGGACACGAACAGAACAACGTTGTTACAATTCAGTAACGTACTCCTATTAACACAAGTGAGACTGTAAATGAGACTTTTACAATGACTCTGCATCGCCACAAATATAGATTCGAACCCTGGCAACTCGGGCGTCAGACGAACTGTCTACCACGAAACCAAAGCAAGCATTGTGCAAGTTAAAGTGAATGAGATGTTGATTGAAGCCGTTCATTGTGTCCATCAGATCTGCTGTCCTATCCATCCAACTCCATTCACTGGGTGGGGTTCCCGACTTCCCATAATGGGCAGGGACGTACTCGTTGCGTCTTCTATCCCCCTATGTCTGTTTTCCAACTTGTTTTCTGTCTTTGTCTCGGGATGGGATTACTTGGTTTTGTCCAGGACCTGGCTGGGAGGGAAACAGTCAAATGTATAGTTCGAGTTTTGGGAGATTATATTTTTCCCTTGTAAATCATCTGTCTGTTATGCTCTTTATTGTTTTGTTTACATATTATTTATGCTTTGTAAACATTTGAGTGTATCCCTCTTTGTTGGGACCTGTGCTTGTGTCTGAATGAGACGTTTAGGTGATCTCAAACTAAGTACTTTGATAGTGGGCTCTTGGAATCTACTGTTTCCTATTTGAAACAAATCCCCTTTGCCTTACTTTTTCTTGGGTGCTCTAATTGTAGTTCCAGAACTTTTTACTATCCCATTTTCTTCCTTTTTACTGGCGCTGATATGACCTTAATGTGTTGCAAGCGCCGTAAAACCCTTAAAAACAAAACAAAACAAACCAAGTCCATTCAGTGGTATACAACAACAACAAATAAACTCCTCTGCCTGGTCCCTTCTATCTCTGATCTTAACCTGGGTCGTCAGGTTTCTAAAGGGGTCGGGGACTGCAAAAACAATGGCGCACGGAGCAACTGGGAATATTTTTTGCCGTGTTTGAGTCCCAGGTTATTTCCCTGAGCGCCCTTCTGAGGGATGGACCTTCCCAGGAGTTAGTAAATGCGTTGCTCGGCCACTTCACTCTACGCACACTGGGACTGGGATAAGCTTCGACACTATGGCCATGAAGCTCTTAATCTTAAGGACTTACTTTATTTTAGACAATTTGGTGGTAGCTCACTTGAAAATGCACTCTTAGGTATACACATATATAAACATATACTGGGCTCCCTAAAAGGGTTTTTTAATGTGGTCTCCCTAAAAACATGTTTTTACCAAATGTCTCCTTAAAGCTACAGAAACACTTAGTAAAACATTAGGGGGACCGAGTAATTTTCTATATACCATTGTGATCATCAAGCATCAGAATTGTGTTCATAAATCATTGTAGGGAATCAAACTATACTCATTTGAACAAAGATTGAACAGTTTAATCAATTTGAACAAGACATATGCTTGGTCCTCCAATTGGTGCATTTCACAGTGGTCACCTTAATAGTGGATTGATACTTATATATATATATATATATATATATATTTCCAAACCTGTTTCAATGCAGCGATCTCTCTTTTATTTTCAATGTTGAAGTTTATGGTAAGATGTTTCAATGCCTCATCCCGTTTTTGTAGATCCTCTGTTTTACGACGCACAACCTTCTCCAGAGCATCAAATTTTTCCTGCAATTGTTGAAATTGTTCGGTGGTGACAGGCATTTTGTGTTGATTGAAGCTTAAGTTCACTTGTTGGACAAAACGTAGAAAATAATTAAAAAGTTGATTCTGTGAATAAGAAGAGAAAATAGTTTTTCCATTTCAGATTACTTTGTCCACACAGGATTTAAAAAGAAGAAGAAAACATTTTGGTTATGGGAAAATAATGTGTGTGTTTTTTAAATGGACAAATTGATTATGGAAACAAATAAAACACTGTAAAATATGAATGGGTTTTAAAATGTCTTGGACAGGTCACTATTTTGTCCTGAGATCTGAAGACAATTGGGTGAAACAGGTCAAGCAATTTGTAACTGGCAGTATCAGGTATGGAGAAGAATTCCCAAGCATTACAAAACACAATTTGTCATGACCACAACACTATGACAGTTCATTGTAACTGAAATCGTTTAACAACACGTAAATCCGTCATTCCAACAACATTGAGATATGCAAGACTTTCAACACGACAATTCGAAGAGAATTATCACAGTCATTTCTCGCCAATTACTGGAAAGGCAACAACAATTCAACACGACAATACAAGACCACACACCACGGTCATTTCTCATCAGTTACTGGAACCAAAACTACAATTCAACACTCATTCGTGTGCAGAAATGAGTTCAGACCTTAATCCAATGAGAATGTGTGGGATATGTTAGGGAGAGCAGTCGAAGAAGAAGATAAAAATAGTAATGAGTTGTGTATATAGCTCTCTTGGAATGTTGAAATAAATTACCCTAAGAAAAAAATTAAGTGTGTGGAAAGATAAAAGAACAAACAATGTCCGGCCGTGCTCAAAGCTGAAGGACGTAACATCTGATGTTGATTTAATATCATGTACAGCAAAGATGAGAATGCAGACTTAATATTATCTATACTGATATGTGAATCATAGACAAAATAATCACGAAGGTTTTAAATGCCACACGTCAATCTGTTCTGTAATTCCATTTTATTGTTTCAATTCTAGGAATGTCAATCAGAGTCTCTCTTTATAAAAATATATGATTTTTGTCTTTAAACTGCGCATCGCGTAATATTAAAGGTCTTGGTTTTCAAACGTCCTTTTTAATTTCTAGTTTGTTTAATAATATCCTTTGCATTGTTTTAAGAATTTGAAATTTTAAAATTTGGTTTGCTGGTTGACTTCTTACAATTTTTAAACCTTTGTTGCAATACACTCACTATTCATATATTCTTAAATATTTTAATGAAGAAAAATGAATAGAACAGCTTCAAAAAATAACAAAATACCAAACAAGGACCTTCTCGGGCTCAAAACCCTTCTTCATCCAACAACAAAAAACAATAAAGACAAAAATACATTACTAAATTCCAGATTGATGACAGATACTTTGTAGGTCCTCTCTGTTGAAGAAAAGCGTCCGATATATATATAAATAAACAATAAATAAAATTCCCTTTATTCATCCCATAGGGGAAATTTGTCTCTAGGGTCTATTCCAAGGCAAGACTGTAATAATCCAGGCATCAGCCGCAGTGCAGCGCCACAAATTGAGCTAGGGCGAGCTGACTTGCTCAAGGCTACACAGCGCAGCGACGAATGATCGAACTCGGGACCTTTCGGATATGAACCAAAGGCAATACCGTAGAGCCACGCTGCCCCCTGATATAGACATAAAGGATTACTTTGAAATTTATTTAAGGGAGACGTTGGAGACATGAGACAATAATCCGCTTGTAAATTTTAAAAACGCCCAAAACTTAATTTCAAAATCAAATACCAGACAAGAACAAGATATAATCGACATCATCGGGACTGCTGTAAAATGTCGATATAAGCGTGATGTCGATATATCAGGTATTCTAAAAAAAATGAAAGGAAACAAATGAGAAAATGCCAAAAAAATATGTGAATCTTGATGGTTGGTGACCTTTAAAAGGGAAGATTTTGACATTTATGATGGTTTACTTTATATGACTTTAATAGTCGAATATTGTGGTCCGTCTCTGAAGGCTAGGAATAACTTTATGGACCATTTCATCAGCACTGGGGATCCGGATAGCTTAGTTGCTTCACACGCAAAGGGATCAAGACTGATTCCGGGCACAGTCAAGATTTTTTTCTGACACCCTCCCAGTCCACCCAGCAGTGACTGGGTAGCTGAATCTATTAGATTTGGCGGAAACTTTGAAAAAGACTAGCATCCTATCCAAAGGATAGCGAGCAATTGCTATTGTCCATTTCACGCTATAGAAACAGGGATAAACTCCAGCTCCATGTGCCCAATGGGTCTAAAGGACTACTTTTTCCCCTCAGCACTGGCAAAGCCCTCATATAAGGAAGCGCCCATCATGAGGTTGATGTGACAAACAGTGGAAGGTCTTGACAGCTACTATAGTGGTATGGCCGGAAACTTGTCCCAATGGTAGCTATCCTCATCCAACTCCACATCTGCAATGGCGTCTTCTAAAAATTACTGGTCCCACTGGTACCTATCCTCATCCAACTCCACATCCGTAATGGCGTTTTCTAAAAATTACTGGTCCCAATGGTACCTATCCTCATCCAACTCTACATCCGCAACGGCTTCTTCTAAAAATTAACTATTGTTGAGTTGTATAAAGATTTAGTACCAGTAATAGTGTCACTGGCCTTACCCATGGTATATAGACTGATAAGCTGAGCGTCAGCACTGCATTTTAGATAAATTGAGAAATAGTTTTGTTTTGGGGTTTTTTTTGTTTCATTTACCGGCACTCAGTCTCAGTTCCAAATCGGGATTGACCAGGCAACTTGTGAAGACAGACAGACAGTCATAAATTTAGTGGGTAATGTGGGGAGCGTTTCTCGTTAGCCTATTTGTTGAAAGCCAAGAATATTGATATCGGGAATTCCCATTACTGGTATCAAAACAAAGTTGAGCTTTTATATTGCGCAATATCCACTAAACGTGCTCAAAGCGCTTTACAAGGGGTCCCTGGTCAACAGCAACATTTAACATTCAGGACAAGACATGACACATGTAAGGCGATATTATAATGTTTTCGGAGACAACGCTGTTGACGGCCAGGTACTCATTTTACACCTGAGTACGAGAAGAATGTGAAAAAAGAGCCTTTTCCAAGGACTCAACTATGCGCCGAGCAAGGCTCGAACCCAGGACCTTCCGATCCGAAAGCGAGTGTCATACCACAAGACCACATAGCCGCACATCACGCACGATATACCCGTCTAGTGGTAAAATCGTGCTCGATATTGGCGATAAATATATACTAATGTTATATAGTTTAACAAAATGAACTTTGATGTCATATCGAGTAAGCGTGATGTCGCCATAATTAGTGTCGATATATCCGCTCTCCACTGTATTTCAATATCTACGATGAATCCTGAATTGTTACAATTTAAGAAATATAATATCCAGTTATTTTGATAGTTTGAGTGATATAATGTATTCTGAATCAGAACTTTAAATTATGTGTGTGTGTGCGTGTGTGTGTATGTGTGTGTTTGTGTATGTGTGTTTGTGTGTAGGTGGGGGGGGGTGGCTTGTGGCTTGGGACACGAAAGAGTGAGACACGGTACAGCCTGTAGACATGGGACAATCGTATACAAAATAACATGGAGATTTAAAGTATTAAGGTGGACGAAGGGAAGAGAGAAAACTCGATGCTCATATTTCTTTATTAGTTTCAAATAGATAATTTTAGCCCACCTCAGAGGTCAAAGGGAAACCATCAAACATGTTAAAAAGTTTAAATATCTCGTGCCACCATCACGAAGGACGCTCAAGAATTTTTTAGAAATAAAACAAAGAATAGCGATGGCTAAAAACACATTTCACAATCTAAGACCAGTCATCTCTGCCACCAACATTCAATTAAACACGAAACTTAAGGTTATCCAAACTTAATTCTCTCATCTCTCCTGTACGCGTGTGAAACCTGGACTCTAGACAAGGAATGTCAAGACCGCTTAGAAGCTTTCAAAATGTGGTTGTACAGAAGATTGCTAAAACATCAAATGGTAAGATAGAATAATAAACGGAGAAGTTTTGCATAGGATAGCGAAACCCATACAGATAGTGAAAACCATCAGAAAATGGAAATGGTATTTCTTGTCCTTGTGAGGCGACGAGGACATATGAAGGCTACATAGAAGGAAAAGAGTTCATAACAGTCAGAGGGTGACGTACCTGACTAGCTTGATGATGTCAACGAGCAACATCCCTCTAAACTCCGAGTACACGAGGGAGGCAGAGGACAGCAGATCGTCGTTGAGGCATAAAATAGACAACACGCATACAAACGCCGTCCACGGATAAGTAAGTAATGTTCACATCCTCTTTACAGGTTGACTTCTCACAGTCTTTGAAACCTTATTTGTAGTGTACTCAGTGTGTAATGTATTCTTATATCTATCTATCTATCTATCTCTCTATGTAGTTATCTATCTATTTATCTAATTGAGCACATTTAGTGGATATTGCACTATATAAAAGCTCAATTTAAGGAGTATAAATACGGAATACATTTTTTCTTCGGACATTATGCCGACTGAAGACGTGGACGAAAGCCACAGAAACGTACGTCTTGGCCATATATAAGTGAATGACATAATTTATATCTTATATATATATATATCCTTTCTTTAAAAAATATAGCATTGTGGAGAACATTGTGCGTATTTGAGTCAATAAAAAAATTGATACGGCGCACAACTCTCCTGAAAGATTTGAAAATTAGAAATGTATTTTTTACAGATAGATAAACAGATAACTTGATTTCCTTTTATAATTTAAAGTCAGTTTGAAAGTTCGTTGAGTCAAACAGATAATATCATATAATATGTACCGACGACACTTGGCTCCCAAAATCAACTAATTTTGACACAGTAAAAAGTTGTCAATTTGCGTCATCTATTTATGACATCAAGTATTATTATTACTTCCGTTGTGTTGTTGATTTAGCGGTGATCAGTTTTGTTATGATTTTTTTTGTGTGTGTGTGTGTGTGTGTGTGTGTTGTGTGTGGTGTATACCTGTGTGTGTGTGTGTGTGTGTTGGCATTTTTCAGCAAATCGTGGCATTCATAGTGACATTATTCACTTGATCACATGAAGGTATTTCAGGCGCCATTTTGATTCTTTTTTTACTATTAGGGTTAGCTCGAGAGGTTAGTCATAAGTGTTATTAAAGGTGCTAGGGTGTTTGTTTTTCCATAAGTTAAGTAAAGGGAGACATTCCGAAAGCTCCTACATCCACAGTATTCTTTAAATTTGTATTTTCACCGTTGATATTTTGTCAGGCATTTATTTATTCAGTTTGTCACTATATCTAGAAGTATTTTAAAAACTCTAGAACAAACCTTGATAGATTTGTGAAAGTTTAAAATTTCCTAATTTGACCATTGTTTTGATTTTCGGCCGCCATTTTGATTTGTTAAGTATTGAAAGGTAGTGCAAAGCAGTCCGAGAGTTGTTTTTTTTCTTTCTATTAGGGTTAGCTCGAGAGGTTAGTCATAAGTGTTATTAAAGGTGCTAGGGTATTTGTTTTTCCATAAGTTAAGTAAAGGGGAGACATTCCGAAAGCTCCTACACCCCCAGTATTCTTTAAATTTGTATTTTCACCTTTGATCTTTTGTCAGCACGGTGGTAGAACAGCACATTCAACGTTCAAAATTCCAATTCCAATAACGGATAACAGCACCTGTAGCATCAGTCGCCAATCAGACACAGCTAAGTTACTGAAGAGTAGTTCTCTCATAATTTGGGATGAAGCACCTATGATGGACAGGCGTGTGTTTGAATGTGTGAGCAGGACATTTTGTGACATAACAGGCAGTTCAAAACCTTTTGGGGGCAAAGTGGTTGTACTTGGATGGGATTTTCGGCAAATTCTACCAGTTGTTAACAAAGGAAGTGAAGCCGATATATTAAGTGTCACACTTAACAAGTCAATTATTTGGAATTTTGTTTCACCATTTTTCACATGAACAAGAACATGAGGGTTACTGATGACAATAACTGTTTTGCAAACTGGCTTCTCCGCATCGGAAATGGTACAGAGCCGGTTTTCAGCGAAATAGGAAAGTATTCTGTTAAATTACCTACAGCGCTATGCCTTCCTGAAAATGACCCAGAATGCTTGATAAATGCTGTATACAATGATGTGAATCTGAACTTTGCGGATGAACGTTATCTATCAGAGAGAGCAATTTTGACTACAACCCATGAAAATGTTGACAAAATAAATGCAGCCGTTCTGTCCAGATTGACCTCATCAACTGAACAAATTTAACGCAGTGCTGATTCCATTCAAAGTGACTCTGACATCAACTTATACCCGATTGAATTCTTGAACGAACTTACACCTCCCGGACTTCCTCCACATGCATTACATTTGAAAGCCAACACGTCAGTCATACTGCTTAGAAATATAAATCCTAAATCAGGCCTCCTAAATGGCACCCGTTTGTTAATAATTAAATTAGGTTCAAAAGTATTAGAAGCCAAGATAATTACCGGTAGTAGAGCTGGCGACATAGTGTTTATCCCTTGAATCAATCTGACGACAACAACTGATTCAGGCTTACCATTTATTATAAATAGAAGACAGTTTCCGGTAAAATTGTCATATGCAATGACAATTAACAAGTCTCAGGGGCAGACATTAAGCAAGGTGGGGATTTTCTTACCACAACCGGTATTCACACACGGACAACTGTATGTTGCTGTGTCACGGGTCAGAGGCTATAGTGGCTTACACTTCATGTTCGGCCACGCAGAAAAATCAACCGAAGATATACCAAATTACACAGACAACGTTGTTTACCAATCTGCCCTCATTTAATGATGGTGAGTACAGTATCGAATGAAAATAGTTTTTCCCCGCGAAATTGCGGGCTTCTTACTAGTATATATATATATATATATATATATATATATATATATATATATATATATAATATATATATCACTATTATTTCAAAAAGAAATCACTCACCAGTCCGTTCAAGTCGTTATCCAGTCCAGGCAGCAAACTGAGAAGTCAAAACTCCAGCATGAAAATGAGCCCAAAACACTGTCATAAGACTGCAGTTGGGAAATAACAACTTACGTCATGATTCTAAAAATAGTTTCTTTTCTTTCATGGTTTGAATCAACTTTTCTCAGACAGCGGCTGCAATCGTGACGAAAATATGTAAAAGTATTTGTATTATGGAAATCAAGCGTAACATTTTGCACCATTCATTTTAGGGACATTAAAGAAGAAAAGATTTGTACAAGTAGCTTTTTTCTATGTCTAACATTTTTCTGATTACGGGATGTATTTTCTATCTTTGAATAATATTTGCTTTTAATAGAATTTCTATTATAGAGTTAATGTTATTCCAATACGTCAAAAATAAAACGACTAAAGTTAGGTATTTGGAATTTTTGACCGGTATATTTGCTTCTATCACAGGCGACGTGTACATGTATCCAGGTCTGACAACCGATCGCAATTATGGGCCTTGTTTAACATTGTTGTAATGGACATTATTTTGCGTTATTTTGCAATTTATATTACAACAATGAGCTGAAAAAGTATTGGGTTATCAGACTTGCAAATAAGAGCACATCGATCACACGGTATTCATCACAAATCACTAATGGTGTGTTCTGTACACACACCATCCACCAAAGATGTCAAACGAAAGATGTATATTATAATGAAAATGGAGAGGCTTCGTATGGGAACAAAATAGACAATGGACGTTTCGGGTAAAAACCATTCGTCAGCACAACAATAGACAAATAAACGTGGAAAACAAATAAAATAAAATGCAAAAAAACTTTTGTCGTCTGTACTCAATGGTGGTTGGAGTATGAATGAAATATTAGCGTGGCGTGGGTAGAGGGTTGGGTGCCACAGGGGGGGGGGGGGGGATTCGATTGATAAGAAATGTCAGCGATGAGGGGACAGAACCTACCAGAAAATAATGGAAGATAAAAGACATATTAGTAGTAGTAGTAGTAGTAGTAGTAGTAGTAGTAGTAGTAGTAGTAGTAGTAGTAGTAGTAGTAGTAGTAGTAGTAGTAGTGGTGGTGGTACTACTACTAGCAGTAGTGGTGGTATTAGTAGTGGTAGTAGTAGTAGTAGTAGTAGTAGTAGTAGTAGTAGTAGTAGTAGTAGTAGTAGTAGTAGTAGTAGTAGTAGTAGTAGTAGTAGTAGTAGTAGTAGTAAAGTAGTGATAATAGTAACAACTTGTTTTTAAGAATATCAAATTCCAATAAATATGAATGAAAGGTTCAAGAGTTATAGCTGTTCAAAGAATATCACTAACAATTGTCATATCATATTCGCGTCATGAATTACTTTGAACGTCCTGTCGATTCACTGGGCAAGATCTTGCCGCAAGGGTACGGTGCAGCTCACCCCGTTTACTTACTTTTTTTATTGTACTCATGTGCATTGTGTTGAACACACAATCAAAACAAGAAAGCAGAATTCCAAAAACTGACAACTAACAGCCATGGTTTATTCTGAGGAAGATAAAGTGTTATTAAAGCATTATTCGAGGAAAAGGGTTGGACTGGTAAAAAGATTGTTCGAGAATTTCCGAATAAGAACTGGTCAGTCAGGGCGGTTAACACAATTACTACAAAAGTAGGAAAAGAAGGGTCAATTCATAGAAACAAAGGTGGTTCCTCGAGGGTAGAAGAAAATATCGACTTTGTGGAAGATGCTATTCTGTCTCAAGAAGACAATCCTGGATCCCATCTCTCTACTCGTGAAGTTGCTGGCGTCCTAGGCATACGTGACTTTTCCCTACGGCAGATTATAAAAAAAAAGATCTTAATCTCCGCCTTTTCGAGTGAATAAAAACCAGCAGAAAATCTGAAAACGTCGAGAGAAAACGCAAAACACAAGCAAGAGCTTTACTAGACAAATTCACCCACAACGAAGTCAAGCATATCATTTTTACTGACGAAAAAGACTTCACTATTGAACTTGCAAGAAACAGTCATAATGAAGTTGTGTAGGATAGTAGAAAAACTGACATTTCACTGGATGGACTTTACCACGAGAGTAATCGGTTCTCAAAAAAAATATGGTTTCGGGACGGGTTAGTTGGAACGGCAAAACCCGTCTCCATGTCACCGATACCAAAACAACAAAAGTGAATTCACAAAATGATACGGTAATGCTTAAGGAAAAACGGTTACCAGATTGCTTAACACTGTACCCTGATATTTCCATTATTTTCCAACAAGACGGGGATACATCCTACACTAGTATATCGACACAAACATTCTAAGTGGAAAACAACATTAAATTCATAACTAAAGATGAATGGCCTCCCATGAGCCCTGATTTAAATCCTATGGATTACAGCATTTGGGCCATAATGTCAAACATTGTGTACAAGACCAGACAAAAAGTATTCGATGAAGAGCAATTGAAAGCAGCAATCCAGGATGCTTGGGACAGAATAACTATTGATGATATTCGTCTTTCAATTGCTTCGTGGAAAAAACGTCTACGTACGGTACTGTAGTGCATAAAACGGCGATTCGACCGATCACGTAGGAGCTCGTTTGAAATCCTGACGCAACTTTGATATTATGTTTTCAGGGTACGTTATTATAAAGTCTTTTAAAATAATAACTACTCATTCAACGTTTTAGAATTTTCACATGGCTTTTAATAAATAATAAATGATTATTGTGTCAAAAGTATTATTAAGTATTATTTAATAGTATTATTATTACTTCTAAAATGGCAGATCTCCAAAGTGGGGCCTTTTATTTCTCTTTTATTTTCTCGCACCCTATATATATATATATATATATATATATATATATATATAATATATATATATATATATATATATATATATATATATATATATGTGGGTGGTTTCGCGACCGTGCGCGATTGCGGTCATGAGTTTGCGTCCTGGATAAATTAATCATCATTTCATAGTAGTGTGAAACCATTAGAAGCTGCAGTTTAGTATGTCAAATATCAGGAACGACATGATCCAGAACTCGATCTCGACAAATTCCAGGAATTCTGTAGTGCACGAAACAATTAAGTTTTTGAGACAATTCGATTCTCGAACGCAAATATAATTTCTCCTTTTTATTTATCCCTAACAGATGTTAGGGCAAATGCAGACAAACGGAAATTCAAATATATAAAGAGAATGATTAAAGTTAGAGACAAATTAGTGTTCTCAGTCGATGCTAACTTACAAGAGAAGCTGATAAGATTTTACTTCTGAAAAGTGGCGCATCGGTCAGTCCTCGAAAAAGTCTCTTTACTCTCATTCTCTCATCGAACTCAAGTGTAAAATGAGTTCCCGGCCGATAACAGACTTGTTTCCATCGTGGAAAAAAATATAATTTCGCAAAACAAACGTCATTTTTTGTCCTGCAATTCAAGTGTCGCTGTTGGTTTGGGACCCCCTAAGTAAAGCACTTTGGGCAATGGTTGTGGATATAGCTTAAAGCACGTTACTAGGGGTCGCTGGTGGATTTGTTGTTTCTTTCCATAATTTTCGCTCGCCGTCTTTCAGGGGCTTTCTTTCCTGTTAATTTCCCAGTCACACTCAATTTTCCAGGTCCTCTCTTCACATCAAATTACCTAAGAATATCGCAAATACTTTTCTCAAATAATATCATATCTGAACGTAACTAGGGACTATTCAACCAAAAATCCTTGAACCGAAAACGGTTAAGCCGTATAATATGATAAACTGAAAATACATATTGGTGTTGTGTGTCTTTTATTCTCCCCGACCCCTCCCATCTTTATTTCTTATCACTATTAATGTTAAACTGAAAAGAATGGCATACAGGCGATGGTGTTTTTCCGAACAAGACGCATTGAGAAATTTTCTCTTGCTAAAAATCATTGGCATTGTTATTGTTTTGTTTTTGCGGAAAGAAGGGGCTCAGACCCAAAAGATTCCACGTTCAATTCTTTCTACCTATCTTAAAGCTTTCAAATCAAGTTTTCTTCAAAATCACTGTCCACGCTTCACCTGAAAAAAATGCTAGAGCATTAATTTGGAGCAATATCTACTAACCGTGTTCAAAGCGCCTTACAAAAGGTCCCTGTCCAACAGCAACACGTAACATGTAGAACGAGACATGACGCCTGTTAGGCGATGTTACATTTTTTTTCGACAAAGTAAACGCTGATAACGGCCAGGTACTAATTTTTCACCTGAGTACGGTGAGAGAATATGAGTATAGAGCTTTTTCTAAGGACTCAACTATGCTCCGAGCGAGGCTTGAACCCAGGACCTTCCGATCCAAAAGTGATTGTCATACCACTAGACCAAATAGCCGCACCTAAGCCAAAAGATATGACTTGGTTGCTTACACATATCGGTTTATCTGGTTTCGACTGTACTATTTTCTGAACCGTGGTAAGAGTAGTGTTGAATCATCAAAATAATCAAATTCAGATGCGTGATGATAATATATGCATTATGCTAAGTCTATGTAAATTTCAAGCCAGCCGGAGACGGCAAATCAGATCTGCGGGTAACGTACACAAAGCCTTTTTTACATTTTGACAAAAACCCACAAAAAGAATTGGGCGTTTATATAGAGCAAAATCCACTAAACATGATCAAAACGCTTTACAAAGGGTCTCTAGCCAACAGCAACACTTAACA
This sequence comes from Berghia stephanieae, assembly GCF_034508935.2. NCBI lineage: Eukaryota > Metazoa > Mollusca > Gastropoda > Nudibranchia > Aeolidiidae > Berghia > Berghia stephanieae. The sequence continues at coordinate 42,594,125 of NC_088370.1, read as the reverse complement.
TGTAGTACGAGACATGACACCTGTTAGGCGATGATGCAATTTTTGTGGACAGAGACAACGTTGTTAACATTTACACATGAGTACGGTGAGAGAACCTTAGTAAAGAACCTTTTTCCAGGGATTTGACTATGCACCGCTCAGAGTTCCGATCCGAAGGTGAGTGTTATACCACCAGACCAGATAGCCTTATCAACATTTTCATAGATAATTTTTAAAAAGCTATCGTTCCTCATGCCCATGAGAAACTTTGTCTTTTGGTCTACACGGAAAGACTGGAATAACTAGGTTTTGCCGATCTATCCATGAAGTAAACTCATCACCACAATCGTGTACCGACGCAAACCCGCCAGGAAACTCCGTCCACTTGAGCCACTTGGTTTGATAGATGTGTTAATTATATTGTATTATTGGTTGTCCAAATAGAAAGGGAGGTCACAGGTCAGTTCAACAATCTTTCTTTTTTTTACTAGGGAAATTAAAGTTTCCGTTTGATTTTTCATTAGTTTACCATTATAAACGTGTAAAAGATGTGTTTTACCAATAAGTAAAACTTTGAATTTTCATTTATAATTGACATTCTGTTAAACGTTTATAGTCGTGTGACTTTGTGGCCTTTTGGTCTGACACTCGCCTTTGGTTCAGAAATACCTGTGTTCGAGTCTCGCTATGAGCAGCGCATAGTTGAGTCATTTGAAAAGGCTCTTTACTCACATTTTCTCATCGGACTAAGGTGTAAACAGTTAACATCGTTGTATTTGTAGGAAATAATTGTTTTTTTCGTCATACATGTTAAGTGTTGCTGTTGTCTAGGGACTACATGTAAACCGACTTGAGAACATTCAGTGAATATTGCATTTTGTAAAAGCTCACGTCCTTTTCAAGCTGATGCCTTATTTGCCTCATCTTACATTTTAAACACCCCAAACATATTGGGACGACAGAATGAAATAACATTAGTCGTTTGTTATTGTTCTTTTATTTATCCCATTGCCAAAAACATTAATAAGTAAAAAAACAAAAAAAAAAAAAAAAAAAAAACAACAATATATATATATATATATATATATATATATATATATATATATATATATATATATATATATATATATATATAAGTGTATATATATATATATATATATATATATATATATATATATATATATATATATATACACACATACAGGAATACAAATATGTACGGAAATCCAAAATTATATTATTTCTGTTTGTTATATTATGTAATAATAAAGTAAAAAAAAATGTAAACTTCTCTCTCTCCCTCTTATTCTCCCACTCTCTCTCTCTCTCTCTCTCTCTCTCTCTTTCTCTCTCTCTCTCTCTCTCTCTCTCTCTCACACACACACACACTGACACACACACACACACATACACAACTCTTTCTCTCTCTATCTCTCTCTCTCTCTCTCTCTCTCTCTCTCTCTCTCTCTCTCTCTTTCTTTCTTTCTTTCTTTCTGTCCTGACAAATTGAAAGTTATTTCAATAGATCCATCTACAGTCTACGTCACTCTGCTTTTTGTTTGTGTATTAGTAATCTCAGTTTGTCGCTGAATTATCACTAAATTTACTTAAATGAAATACAATCGTTTTAAGCTACTTAGTATTATTGCTCTAACCAACACTGACGTTTTAAACGTTTTATTGGGTTTTTTTAATACTTTGGAACATTGGAAAGTTGACAAATTCGTTAGAGTGATTATATCTCAAATATTTAATAGAATAGACGCAATTGAAAATTTGACTTGAAACAGTTTCCTGTTTCTGCCCCATCACAAACAGACGTATTATATGTGTGTGTTGGTATGATCAATCTGGCTAGTATAATGATTAATAGTTAACATAAAGGCATACCAACCATTTTTATTGGTGTGTTTTCGTCTGTATGTTTTTAAAAAAATGAATTTTGATTTCTAATAGATTATGACAATTATCCAGAATTTACCAGAAAATGTGCTACAACATTTACCATTAGAATATCATCATATATATCGTTCCATTATGCGCAAGGTTTGTGTTTGCTAACACCTGACACACCCACGTCATAAAATCAGTCTGTATCACTGGGCAATTTTCAACATGATCTGTCTGTTTATTAATAAATAAAGCTATAATTGCGTTGTGTTGTTCCTGTTCTATTTGTTGATTTAACCATAGGACAGTTTAATGTGTACACTAAGAGTTGTATTAACCATGTCTCAATTTAAGGTGTGCACTAGAGTTAGTTAAAAAAACATTGGACAATTTTAAATGTGTACCGAGAGCTATTTGTATAAACGATTTGACAATAATAGGAGGGCACTATGAGATACATTAATCATAGGACAATCCAAGATGTGGACTTAGAGTTGTATAAATAATGGTGCAGTTTAAGGAGAGCACTAAGAGTTGCCTAAACCTTGGTGGAAATTAAGGTGTCTAATAAGAGTTCATAATATGTGGTACAATTTCAGGTGTCCAATAAGAGTTACAGAAACCGTTTGCACAATTTCAGGTGTCCAATAAGAGTTACAGAAACCGTTTGTACAATTTAAGGTGTCCAATAAGAATTACAGAAACCACTTGTACAATTTCAGGTGTCCAATAAGAGTTACAGAAACCGTTTGCACAATTTCAGGTGTCCAATAAGAGTTACAGAAACCGTTTGTACAATTTCAGGGGTCAAATATAAATTGCAGTAACCAGTTCTACAATTTCAGGTGTCCAATAAGAATTACAGAAACTATTTGTACAATTTAAAGTATAAAATAAGAGTAACAGAAACCATTTGTACAATTCAAGGTGTCCAATTAGAGTAACAGAAACAATTTGTACAATTTAAAATATAAAATAAGAGTTACATAAACAATTTGTACAATTTAAAGTCGAACAAGAATTCATAAGGCGTGATCCAATCAAAGGTATGTACTAAGAATTATGTCAACCATGAGAAAATCTAGAAATATGAAAGACACCAATAGAGAATTTAAGTTTGTTTCCTGTGTACCTTAAAAATATTAAATTTTCGATTGGTGTCTTTTATATTTCTAAATTTTCTCACAAACTTATGGAATAATAAAAGGATTAGCGTAATGGAAAAATTAGGAATATGTTGAATCAAAAACTAATTTAGAGTTAAAATGTTCAGAATAAGTAAATTAAGCCTTTTACTATGTGTAGTAAATTAAACTCACTCTTTTCAATATATAAATTGGATTTATCTCAAATTTAAAAACTTGGCATGAAAGTAAAAGGAAAACCCACATTTCCTTTAAAAATAGAGATAGATTTGAGCTAGAGATTGTGTTAATGATGTACGAGTATTTCAATCCATCGGCTTAATATTCTTTATAATTTAAGTTGGAAATATACAAGTAGAGAAATATTACACTGTACTAGCCAGAAGATAACGAAGACAGAAGGTAGAAATTGTGTTGCATAAAGGCTTTCTGTAAATCGTGAAAATATAAGGGCCAAGCACAAAACCCTGTGCGACACAAATTGTTTTAGTAGCTTTGTTGGAGATTAAAAGTAGTCAATTATAAAAACTTGCTGGAATATGTCTTGTAAAAGGCAAGAAAATATTTTAGAAATATGTTTCTGATTTACAAATAGAAGTATTATGCATATAACGACTATGCTCAGACTTCGTTAATTCAATTTAATAATTATCAATCATATGGAACATTTAAAATAAATACATAATATGACAAGCTTGGACGGAGTTCTTTCAGTAACTAACCTAACACAAAACAATCGTCTTACGCTAATTCACGCAGTTAACATTCACACTCACTTGCATAACATGCGCAACACAAAATGCGTACCTCAAGAAAAAACTCTAACGTAAAGAAACACAGCCAAACAACTACATACGCAAAAATCGAACAACTAGGTATATTACAATTACAATTCATGTTACAATTGTAGAAAGCGGCACAGGAGTAGGATTCAATTATCGCCTTCGTCAAATGGGTCGACAATAACATTGTAGAAAAACAAAAGTAGTGTCTACGTGCTCTATCATTCCTTATAGGCATATTGAATGGAAGTGTGCAAATAGTTCAATTCATGTATTTGGTCTACGTTTGATGATGAATCTTAGAATACTTTTAATAAAAAAATGAAGGCTCGAAACTGGTCTGCAGATTTTCAATATTAGTATTAATAGAAGGAGTAGTAGTGGTAGTATTAGTAGTAGAACTAATAGTTGTAGTAGTAGTCGTAGTAGTCGTAGTAGTAGTAGTAGTAGTAGTAGTAGTAGTAGTAGTAGTAGTAGTAGTAGTAGTAGTAGTAGTAGAACTAATAGTTGTAGTAGTAGTCGTAGTAGTCGTAGTAGTAGTAGTAGTAGTAGTAGTAGTAGTAGTAGTAGTAGTAGTAGTAGTAGTAGTAGTAGTAGTAGTAGAAGTAGTAGTAGTTGTTGTTGTTGTTGTTGTTGTTGTTGTTGTCGTTGTTTTTGTTGTTGTTGTAGTAATAGAAGCAGTAGTAGTAGTAATAGTAGTAGCAGTAGTAGTAGTAGTAGTAGTAGTAGTAGTAGTAGTAGTAATAGTAGTTGAAGTAGTAGTAGTAGTACTAGTAGTAGTAGTAGTAGTAGTAGTAGTAGTAGTAGTAGTAGTAGTAGTAAGTAGTATAGTAGTAGTAGTAGTAAGTAGTATAGTAGTAGTAGTAGTAAATAGTAGTAGTAGTAGTAGTAGTAGTAGTAGTAGTAGTGGTAGTAGTAGTAGTAGTAGTAGTAGTAGTAGTAAATAGTAGTAGTAGTAGTAGTAGTAGTAGTAGTAGTAGTAGTAGTAGTAGTAGTAGTAGTAGTATAGTAGTAGTAGTAGTAGTAGTAGTAGTAGTAGTAGTAGTAGAGTAGTAAAAGTTGTGGTAGTAGTAGTTAATAGTAGTTTTGCTATTGTAATGTTGTTGTTGTTGTTGTTGTGTTGTGTAATAGTAGTTTTAGTAGTAGAAGAGGTATTAGTGGGAAGTTGGTGCAGCATCTGCAGTAACGACAAATTTAACAAGTTCACACACAGGAATTAACATTTCTTTATTTGTCATCTTTGTTTCTAGAAAATACTTTTTCTAGTCTTACGAAAGGACTTTCGAAGAAGAGTATAAAGACAAAAGCCACAATGTTTGATAAAACCAGAAGACCCACAAAGTTAACAATCATTGTTGTGTCGTTCATATAAAAAGGCTGGCCAATGTTCTGAAAGAATATCCATATAATGTACGGGTGAACAAAATAGGTAAGATAGGTTAAACGGCTCAAGACTGTAAATGGTTTCCATGACAGGAAAGCGTTGACTGGTCCTCCATAGCCACAGTCACAAGCAATCACGATCCAGCAGATAACTAAACCCCAAACACTTCGTGCTACAGAATTGTAAAGAGCTCGTATCTCGGTGCTGCTTTTTCGTTTACCAGATGAGTCGCCATATACACCATATATAATAGCTAAACCTGTCAGTGTCGATAATACCCAGCCAAGAACGACTATCCCTCTTTTTAGTTTTATAGAATTATGTCTTATTTTGCTTAGAAGAAACCCAGCTAAAATACCAATGACGTAAGGCCCAATTCGATTCCAGGGTTTTGTATAGTAATCATTCACCCAATTATCCGAGTCTTCTTCTGTGTTGTCTTTAGCAATAGCGAGATTAACCCAGTCATTTGAAGATGATAGCACACCGGTGGTTATCCAAGATCCAAGGAGAAACGCACTACAACACATGAGACCAACAATAGGACTGACAAAGAGAGGTATCATCATCAAAGGTCCTAAGACATAAAATTGGAAATCATTAGCCATATACCAAGAGTGCCACATACATGTTTCGAAAATATTATCCATATTATTTATATACAGCAGATTTTTCCACCATTTATCCTTACAATCATTATGGTCAAATGGTTGCCTGTTAGTCCGCATAGAACCACTTACAAAGTACTGAACAAGGCCCTGTGAGATTATAAGAACCGCCATATATGGTGGGGTTAACCTCCAAAATCGATGAAAGAAGTACTTAAGCCAATTTATTTTCCAGCTACTTTTGTTTTCCATTTGCTTAAGAATCAAATATGAATTCAAAAAACCACTTACAGCAAAGAATGTGTCTACAGCAAAAAATGCATTCACTACGGAGTCAAAGCTCAATCTGTCCAGAAACTTTGGGACAACAGTCGCTGTATTCTTTGAAAAATTTATTCCAAACATATAGACATGGCCTTGAATGACCCAAGCCATGCTCAAATAACGGATTCCGTTTAGAGCTGCAAATGAGCCACGACCTTGTGATGTGGAAAGTAAACTCTTTGCGTTGCTGTAAGCAGAAAAAGCAGTCAGGATGTTCGTAAGTATGGGCGGAATCTGTGCATTTTCCACTGGGTTATCACAATTTGAATGTCTATTTTGTAATGGTGTGATCGTGTCGTAATTTTTAGATTTTGTATTGCAATCTAATGTAGAAGATTCGTGGGAATTAGAACTGTTATTTAGATTACCGAACCCGTTTTGTGATGGATCATTCAAGTTTTGTAAATAGATTAGGTCATATGCAGTTCCCAGAATCACCAAGCTTCCAAAGATTGATATAAGAATGATGGCTAAGATTGTAAATGTCGTCACTTTGGTTTTGTTATCTCTGCATTCCACAGATATTAAAGTCAAATTTCTATCTGCCTCGTATTTTTTAAGAATACGAGAAGAATGTGTGGTCAGTTCTGAATTAGAACACGAATCTGGAGCACAAACTCCAATCTTTGTTAGAGCTTGGGGATTGGAGACTAACGCTAACGTAAAGACACAGTATTGCCCTCTGAACCCAGAATTTTTCTTGGGTTTTTTATTACGTGAATTAACTTGCTGTGGAGGAGCTGAAGCGCCTTCACATTGTTCCAAATTTCCAACAAAAGTCAACCATCCAAGGGATACTGACGGGCCGGGCTTCCCTGCTGCATCGATAAAAGGAACTGTCCACTTCTGCTTGGTGAGAGCACTGTCGAACAATCTAGCCGTGTCGTTTACACACTTTGATGGATTTGGAATTTCATCATAAGAATCTTTAAGATATGATCTTAGCCAGTAGATGGCGTTGGATATCAGAGGTAAAATGGCGTCAAGATTCTCGACATCATCAGAAGGATCCTGAGTTGTCTCTGAAGTTCCTAAATTTTGATTGATCATTTCTCCTTCTGGGAAGGAATCGGCATTCACGTTTGCCAACCCAGAGCTTGGAGTAAACCCCTCAGCATTAAGGTCGTTTGTATCTTTGATTACATCGTCATCAAAATCGTCTCCTGCCAAGTCTTCAAATATCCGGTCACTGTCAATAGTACGAGAATTCTTCTCCACATTCACTTCTTGAGACCAAGCACTACGAAAATTCACAGATAAAGACAAGAATCCCACAAGTAGAAATGTTAATTTTAACACCCTGGTTGCCATAGTGAATAGGAAATATTATTATTTTTCATCCATCACCACTGAATGAATATCAACAGAGTGCTTAACATTGGTAGGATGTAAGCTTATTTATTTTCAATTATACTTTTTTCGTTTGACCTGGCAAACTGTATATGCAAATTTTTTTGTTTATAGGTAAACGTATAGGCTTGATTAAATTCTAATGCATTCATATCTAATGCTGATATAAGAGAGTCGTATAAATTACATCTACCCCACGCTGAAACTCATCATATTATGTATGAGAGGTGCGTATCTCTGATAGAAAAAAATTAAGTCAATCCGGAGTGAATAATACGAATCAGCGTTTTTGTCTCTAGTTTTGTTACAAATTCAAGCACCGTTGAATATGATCCACGATTGAATGGGAGACATGGATTGAAGTAAACTCATGCTCCGACGTCATTTGACTAAGATCTAATTGAGTTCTTCGTTATTGGTTGCGAGGAGAATCATTAGAAAAATACTAAACGAAAACAAAAAAAAAACAAAACAAAATAAACTGGTCCTTCAAAGGCATTAGGCCCATGGCAATGATCTTAAATGTTGTTGCCATTTTAGCAAACATTCGTTATTTTACCATGAACATTATTTTCATCATATTTCTCCTCATCAAGTACGAAATCTTCTATGTAGCACACTCACATATCGACAGATATGTAACTGGATGTACAAAGAGTTTCTCAGGCATAGCAACAAGTGTTTTTAAGAATTATGAAGAGTAAATTCTCCAATAATTTGCGTAATCCTTTCGCCGATATCGAAATTTTTAGAGGTGGTAGATCTAAAAGATTTTATATTCTTCACGAAGCGTTCATTTTATTATTTTGATATTTTGCAATTCAATCAATAAAGAATGGTTATAATAGTAGTAAACGTTTGAAAACAATAGAAATTAACTAAATAGGCCCGTGTCTGGTTGGTTGTTTGTGACCATCTATTATATATATATATATATATATATATATATATATATATATATACATATATATATACATATATATATATATATATATATATATATATATATATATATGTATGTATATATTGAATCGTGTTGGATACAAATATAGTAGGAATAGTGCTCGACATGTAGCAATGGAGCAAATTATTATTTTAATATTTACCACAATTTTGGAGTCAGTCTACATCGATGTTTCAGACCTTTTTCAGCCATCGTCAGGACTGTGTGCTACATGAGTTTGGTTTATTGTCTGTTGTTGCTTGTTGACGTGGTTCCATAGGTTTGTAGTTGATTAATAAGTACTTAATGTGGACAAGTATTGTACATCTCATTTAACGTGTTGAGTGTGGCTTCATGAGGGTGTTTGATTATAGTATATTTCTCTTTCAGACATAAGCTACATTGTTTTGATGTTGGTGTGTATCCTGTTGCTTTAGATATAATTTTCCATGAAATGTTGTGGTCTAGTTTGTTGTCTTTTCATTTCCAAATGTGTTCGCTGAGTTTTGTGGATTTTTTTTTTGTTAGTGTTTCTAAATGTTGAGGTGAGGAGGTTGTATCTTGTTTTGAAAATACTTTCCGTTAGTCCTACATATTTTCTTGCTTGTTTGTTTTAGTTTCGGTGACTGTGGCTTGGTAAATTAAACTTGATTCTAAACATTCGTTGTTTAGCGGGCAGTGTTGCTTATTTCTGCAGTTGCATTTTCTTGTGGGTGGGTTTTGCTCTTGTCGGTGGTTTATTAATATTTCTTGTTGTGGCTTGAAATTATTTGTTATATGTTGCGCATACACGAGTAGCTTATTTTTAAGTATTCCTGTTGATAATTATATGTAGCTTGTGGTTTTTAGGAAAGTGTGTATCAATTAATTTCAGGAACTGCTGTCCAATGTTTGTGCTGACGTTTTTGTCGAAAGGTGGATTGAACCAAGTAATATGTCGTTTTCTAGTTTTGCGTTCTTCACTTGTGTGTTTACATGAGAAGGGGGCGTCTGTGTATTCAAATGGTGTGCTGTATCCGCTTTATGTGAGTGCTTCTTTGTAAGGGGGTGGCTGCGACGTTGAATATCTCTCTGTTTTCCGAAAGTTTTCTCACCCTCAGTGCTATGTTTTTTTGGTATGTTTTCATTGACGGAACGGGGGTGGTTGCTGTTTTTATTAATGTAGCTAATTGTGTTCTTTGGTTTTCTGAACGGTTGGAATGAATTGAATTGAAACAACAAAAGACAGGTTTTAACAATGACACATATATGAATATCGAGGAATAAGTTTTACTGTCGATTCGACACCTTTGATAACGTACTTTCAAAAATTATTATCATAACAAAAAATACGTCTCCTCAGAAATCGAAGAAGGGGCGGTCATGAATGTTCTGAAGTTATGTAAAAAGGAAAAAGCATCATGTCCAGATGGACTTAGTGGGGAACTCATTTCAAATTGTAACAATCAACTAGCTGTCCCTTTCTTGCCTATTTTCCAACGTTCAATAAATGAACAGAAAATCCCAATTATATGGAAAACATCGACTATAATTCCAGTACCCAAAAAGAATCCACCAACTCAACTGAACGATTATAGACCTGTTGCTTTAACATCAATTATTATGAAATGTCTGGAAAAAATATTGAAAAGAGAGCTGTTGCAATTTATATATGACCAACACATACTTGATCCATATCAGTTTGCCTACAAACAAAATCTTAGTGTGGAAGACGCACTCCTCGCAGTGATGCATTCAATGAATTCCGTCTCCGAATTTAAATACACTGAGCAAGTTAGTAAATTCCTATAACTGTCTAGAGCTCAATGTAACAAAAACAAAGGAACAACTGTTTGATCACAGAAAAATAGGAAAAAGAGCAAGACAAATAACAAAAATTAGCAATCAGGCGGTTGAAATTGTTGAAACGTTTAAATACCTTGGTGTAACTATAGATAACAGTCTAAGATTTGAATCGCACACCAACAATCTCATCATAAAATGTAACCAGCGCTTGTATATACTCAGAAAATTAAGGTCTTTCAATGTGAACAGAAAGACCATGATACAAATCTACAAGTCATTAATATTGAGTATCGTTTCGTTTGGCATCACAACGTGGTATTGAAGCTGTGGAACAATAGAAAAATCCAAACTACATAGAACCCTTAGAGAGGCTTCAATAATAATTAACACCGACCTTAGAAGCCTTGACACAACTTATATTAATGCAGTTGAGAAGAAAGCTTTTAACATTATCAACGAAAAGAGGCATCCGCTGAGCGAAAAATTCCAACTTCTGCGCTCCGGAAGACGGTATCTAGAAGCAAAATGTAGGACAAATCGACATGAGGCAACCTTCATTCCAACCGCCATAAAATTAATTAACAAATCTTCTGTGGTAAAATGAGACAACCAATGAAAATAACGAGCAGCAGTGGCGTGAATCATCATCATCATCATCGACATTGCCGCCGTCGTTATCATCATCATCATCATCATCATCATCATCATTATCATCATCGTCATCATCATCATTATCGTAGTCATCATCATCACCATCATCATCATCATCATCATCATCATCATCATCATCATCATCATCATCATCATCATCAGCAGCAGCAGCAGCAGTAGCAGCAGCATCATCACCATTATCATCATCACCATCACAATCATTGCCATCTTCTTTTTAATATAAGACACTATAATTATAATATGGTTATCTGCTGTCCCAGCAAATATATCGTATCGTTCTGTCTGTTTGTGTGTGTATGTATGTATGTATGTATGTATGTATGTATGTATGTATGTATGTATGTATGTATGTATGTATGTATGTATGTATGTATGTATGTATGTATGTATGTATGTATGTATGTATGTATGTTTATGTTGTATGTATTGTATGTATGTATGTATGTATGTATGTATGTATGTATGTATTAGTATGTATGTATGTATGTATGTATGTATGTATGTATGTATGTATGTATGTTGTATGTATGTATGTATGTATGTAGTTGTATGTATGTATGTATGTATGTATGTATGTATGTATGTATGTATGTATTTTTATATATATATATATATATATATATTATATATATATATATATAATATATATATATATATATATATCAAGCTTGACTCTCTGACACAGTGGTAATGTTATTCTCTGTTATTCCATCCTGCGTCACTACTTGATATTTTTTATCATTGAAGACGTAAGGGATTTGTTAGTATATATACTAGTGATCAAAAGAAATTAAACACTTGTTTTACCTACAAAATTGGTATGAAATATTATTATTGTTTATTTAAAAGTTATGTGTGATCAAAGTACTATCGTTTATCTTTCATTTTGATGGAATTCGTAACGTTTATGGTTGATCATGTATGAAACATAGTTTTTAAATATGATCTTCAAAAAGGGAAGTAAGAAGTCACTATAATTTTGAAAAAGAATGACTTTTTAATATAGGTACTTGTGTTCATTTAATTTGAAATAAAGGTGAATCTAATCCAATAAGTAACGAGTATTAGTGCTTAGGCCACTGGGACCCCCCTCCCCCCCCCCCTTTGGGATTTTATGCCACTATGTTTTTCAAATAATTGAACTTATTGGCCATACAAATTCCACTGTTACAGTAAAAATAAGTGTCATTTAAGAGAGTTATGGCTCTTTGAAAAAAGTGAGTTGTGTCCCCTTGCAAAAAGAGACAACATTTCTTTCAAAGGCTCTGGAGACTACAATATTAATTCAAATATATGCAAATTGGGTATCAAACTGAAGGAAATTGAATATACTATCAAACTTTGTGCACAAGCTTTCAATTTGTAAATATTATATAGATTCACAGAAAGTTGAAACAATTTGTCAGTAATCTCATGAAGTGTCATATCTAAACTTATGGGCTATTTCAGTGTTTTACACAAAAATTATTTTAAATATGGCCAAAAACAGCATGTTCATTAAACATGCAGCACTGAAGAAAGCTATGGCCCAAGCCTCAACAACAACCTTCATATTTCTACGTCACAGGAAAAACTAAAAGTGTACGCAACCCTTACATTTTTCTCCACTTTGTGGGATGCCAAATTCATCATAATTTTCATTCTTTTTAAACATGGTATTGATGTCCAGTTGTCACATTTAAAAGTAAGTTGAACGTGTGGTAAAAACAATAGATATATCATGAAAAAAGACTAATTTGTTCACAACCCAAGTGAAGCATCATTACCGAAGACTTTTGAACGAAATCGCATTGTTATATTATGAAGAATAATTGATACTCAAAAGGGATTCTTGAGTCAAGATGCACTAAGTACATAAAAACAATATCCTTATGTGTTTTGCAAACATGCTTTACTCCTTAACAGTTTGCACTGCTCACCAATTTATTACATATCCTCATCATCAGTAGCAAAATCCTCTTCGTCCTCTGAATTGTCGTCAAGGAAATCACTGTCAAAGCTATCACTACCATCCTCGGCATATGTATCTTCGTAAGTACTGGTGCAGCTTTCTTCATACACAATTTCCTGCAACTCATCTGGAATGAAAGCATCTTTGAACCACTGTACTTCCAATTCATTTGCAGAATTTCTCTGCCAACCGTTATCCTCTGGTTTTGGAATGCTAGGATTCTGGCACACTGCATTCCTCCAAATGAGAGTTTGAAAGTTGGCTCTTGATATGTGCAGTGACAATACTTGACTACAAGGAGGCATCTGACACAGATCAATTCCACCACTGCATGAGATGGTACCTTTTTTTCCTTTGAAACGCTGGCGAACTATGTCATACTCACTTTGTTGACACTTGTGCATGAGTTTTGCCATACAGCTTGCACACAAATGACTCTAACATGAGACAGTCATTACTCTAAACAGCTGCTGATGTTCCAAATCTGGAGAACAGAATTCTAAGATCTTCCTCCTTTTGAAGAAATTTTAGAGCTTTCAGCTTTCCTTGCCCAGCAAAGCAACTTGTTGTGTCACAGCCTGTGAATGCATGGACACCAAGTAATGCATCACACATCTGTTTAGACAAAGTCTTTGCTATCTGAGAGACATTGATTTGTCGCCTGTTGTTGCCACAGCCAGTATCAAAAATCAGGGTCTTTCCAATTGTCTCTGAGAATGAAAGGAGAAGTAAGAAGACATCCGTGTCTGGTGATCTGACAACAATTGTTTCACAGTTTGGTTGGCGTGAAGCATATTGACAGTGCAGTATAATTCGTGTGTCTGCCTCTTCCTGTGATGAGTAGAGATCCAGACAAGGTACAGCTGTGGTAAATTCATCCGTGTCACTGTAAAGTAAGGTGCATCTCTCTTCACAGACAAAGAAGATTTCCCTGTTTCTCAGTTTCTTTGCATATTCGTTACTTTCCCATTCCTTGAGGAGAAACCTGATAAGGGATCTTTTGTTATCAACGCAGCTGAGAAATGATTTCCAACGTCTGGGCACTGTTGTTGCAGATCCTCTTAACAAGTATGCATTATCTTCAGAAGATCCTCTCCTCAATCTCTCACAACCTTTGATTGAATCTGCTATGTAAGTATCAGTCACAAAGTGTACACAAGCTGCTTGTGGTAAGGAGGAAAATGTAAGTTTGGCTACTTCACCAAATGTATTTGGAATTGCTGACAGAGTTTGTAACAGTGCATTGCCATCAACAATGTAAACGGTGTTTGTTTGTTTTTTTGCATAATCCTCAAACATTAATGAATTGTCAGGCGTGAGCTTGTGCAACAGAGTTGCTTTGTTGGTCTTCAGAGGTAAACCATCTGATGAAGCCAGCAAACCATGGAGTAGGTCTTAGAGGATATTGAAGAACTTTTTGAAGATCAACACTGTGCTCTTGGGACAAAACAAGAAGCTGGCCAAATAAATTTCTTTGTGCCTTGATTTTGACCACGTTCATGTCTTTTTTCACTGTTACCACTTTCCTAAATGATGCAAATGTCTTGGTCTTGTTCCTTTCTAATGGCTTGTGAAATTCTACAGTCTTTTCCTTCAGTCTGTTTTCAACAAAACTTTCAAACAATCTTTTTCCTGTTTTTTTCACGGCTAGCAGGTCATCAGCAACATCCTCTTGCACTTTCATTCCTGAAGCTAGACTGACCAGACCATCTTCAACTTCAAAGGGATTGATAAATGCTGAAAATGCCTGGAGGATCTTTTGCACTCGCTTTTCACTTTGTCTTTTTTCTGCAAGGCTCAATTCTTTGTGGGTGTCTATATCTATACAGTTGTTGTTGCTGATCATTCTTTGGGTTGCTGATACATATTCTGCTCGATTGTGTCTTGTTACACTCCAACGGTAATAGCTTGGAAGACTCTTGCTGAACCCAACAATACCTCCTTTTGTCTTTGCATGTTTGTTTATTGTTTGTCCAATGGTCATATCAACTGCTATTCTTCCAGCAGGCGTCCTTGATCTGGAGACACTAAATCCATGTATCTTGTAACATTTCTTCTGCCCCTGGGTGGGAATGAATCAGGTGGCTAGTGACACAAAATATACACTGAGATACTTGGCATAATTGTGGTGATTCATGGTAAAAAGCAGTGGGAACAGTTCTTTTAAACAAGATATATGAAGAAGAAAGTTGTTTGTCTTTGTAGCTCGCAGAAACTGGAGGAGAAGCCAAACTCTGTCCATGTATTGGATCCAGTATTGTGCAGTTTTTTCCGTACTTTACTGAGCAGACACTCTCTTTGAAGGCTTCATACTGGGAAAATAACTCAGCATACACAGTTGACTGGAGAATTTTATTAGCTGTATGGCTTGAAATTCCTTCGGTGAATTCCTTTATGTAAGACATGAGGTCTTTACTGAGTTTTGAATCCGTGTCCTGCTCAAATTTTGCAAGCAGAAGCCTCTCTAGAGCCTCCAAAACAGACACATGCACTCGTATAGCCCTGTTGTAGTTCTTTCCACTCATAACCCTATCCATAGAACCATGTGCACATAGCCCTGCTTCAGTCACAATTTCTTCAAAACCAGATCCACTTTGGAGCTTTCCCAGGGCACCAAGATTTGAAATTATGGTGTGAAAGACACCCAGGTGAATAATGACTGTTTTGTAAAGCTGTGAGTTTTGCGAGACAATATCGTAAGCTTTCTTTGCTACAGCAAGGTCAAATGTTACAAATGTATATGTGTTATATATGCCCATTAATCATGCCTGAATTGTGCTAGTGCAAAATCCCTCTTGTTTATTCATCCTGAAGGGAAACAAGTACACTGTAATAGATTTTTTTTTCAAATTATAGAGAAAATGGCTATCAAAGATTTAAAAACGCTATATGGCTTTGTAAAATATTTTATGATATGAGGCAAAAAATGAGAAATGACAATAAAATTCCACTATTTATTGCATTTGAAGCAATTTTAGGGTGATAAACAATCATTTTATTCACAAAAATGAGTTCACGTAAAATTGCACCCGATGACCTTTCAAGGGCCATAACTCCTGTAAATGATACTTGAATAAACTGTAACACCCGGATTAATTTGTGTTATATGTCCCTGAAGCATGCCTGAATTGTGCTAGTGCAAAATCCCTCTTGTTTATTCATCCTGAAGGGAAACAAGTACACTGTAATAGATTTTTTTTCAAATTATAGAGAAAATGGCTATCAAAGATTTAAAAACGCAATATGGCTTTGTAAAATATTTTATGATATGAGGCCAAAAATGAGAAATTACAATAAAATTCCATTATTGATTGTATGTGAAACAATTTTAAGGTGATAAACAACCATTTTATGCACAAAAACGATTTCACAAAAAATTGCACCTAATGCCCTTTCAGGGGCCGTAACTCTCGTAAAGGACACTTGAAAAAACGGTAACACCCGGATTAATACTCAAGATATATTGCTGTTTCAGAAAAACCATGTGGCGAAAACTCCCCCAGGGGGGCGGGGGGGGGGAGGGTTTCGCCCACTGGCCCATGCACTATATGTCCCCCGTTCGCCCGAATCACAGCATTGCATCTTCTACGCATGGAATTGGTCAATCTCGCCAGCTGGTGTTGAAGAATGTTATCCCAAACTGTTATTTATTTTGTGGTGAGGGGTCTAATGAACGAACTTGGCGGCGGATTTTGTTCCACACATGTTCTATCGGATTTAGATCGGGGATATTGCAGGCCACAGGCTGATATCGTTCACATTATTTGCTGCTATAAAATCTCTTGTTACAATAGCTTGGTGAGATGGTACATTGTCGGGTTAGAATGAATAATTAAGATGCTCATGAAAAAAAAATGGAATAACATGGGGTTGTAAAATGTACTGGGTGTTACATGCACCGGTTAGGGATACATTTATTTGGACTAGAGTTGTTCTATAATCTCTACTCATTCCACCCCACAACACGACTTGTCCATATCCTCTGTTTGGGGATTCCAAGACACAAGAATCGTGAAGTCTACCGTCATTTCTTCCAATCACAAAACGTGATTCATCTTAGAAGAACAAATGACCACGCATGCATTGTCCAATGCAGATGAGCACGGGCCCACTAAAGACGGGCCAACCGGTGATGTGCTCTAAGAAGTGGTCGCATTAATGGATGTCTTGCGATAATTTCCCCTCTAAGTCTGTGACGTATATCGAATAATTCATGTACCTGGGAACACTAGCGCAGTTTCACTCGCCGTCCTAAAACGATCTCGTAGATATAGGGTGCGCATAAAACGGTCCCCATCTTGTTTTGTTACTTGTGATTTACCAGATTGATCTCGGTCCCTTACCGTTTGTATCGTTACACATCGATCCACTAACGAATATAAGTTGTCCTTGCGATAGTAAACATTCTTGCGACATTGGTCACAGATTGTCCATCTTGAGGATGACCAATTGGCAGATGCACGCGGTTCTAAACTAAGTCGTGGAATCGCGTAGATTAATTGATTGTATTTTTCATTGCGTTTTCCTTCCTTGAAAATGTTTCAAGACACGGATGGCAAAATAATTCATCTAAACACTTCTTGTCTACAGTAAAGGGCTCAAAGGTCGTTTTTATCACGTGCGCTGCGTGGTGAGCGAATTTCAGGTCAAAAACAAAGACAACGACTATTGGTACACAGAAAGGCTAATGATAAACAACTCAAATCCTACGCCAACGGATAGAAAAGTAACGACGATTTAAATATGTATATGTAAATATGTATATATATAAAATGCCATTCTGCAAACTGTTATAAACCCACATATAAACGTATGCATAGACTAAAACAATAAAATCTACTAGTCTGTTTGGTTTATTGAGTATATTTCAATGAGAATTTATCATGTCCCTGTTGTTCTAAAAGCAATAAAAAGTTACATATAAATAATTCATTGATGAAGAATGACTTTGTCCTTAAATATGATGACCTATCCAAGTTTTTTTCTAAATATTCTATATGATAATGATTTTAAAATTTTAATAAAAGGCAATAAATGCCACACGCGACATTTTTTGGGGGTCACAATCCGCACTGCTTTTAACTCCTGTAATCTCGTGGTATGACACTAGCCATTTGACCTCTAGGTACCTGGTTAAGTCCCGCTCTTGGTTGTGTAAAGTTGACGCATAGAAACAATAGGCCATTGACTCGTATTCTGTCGCCGTGCACTGGTGAAATGGAGAACCTGGTCAGTAACTATGATATTCCTGTCGACAAGAAATGTGCGGCTGTGTGGTCACGCGGTATGGCACTAATCCTTGGACCGACATTATATCTTATCGTCATTAAAACGACAACAAAAACAACCAGGTGTCAAGGCTTACTTTGAATATATCCCTTTGTTAAACCCTGTTGAGCATATTTGTGACCAATCCTCGGAAAACACTTGAGTGGAGGCAGGTTGATTTTTTTTTGTATTGGATTTTATTATTTGCTTTATCTGTCACTGTTTCGTGTATACTTTAAAAAAAGAATTTTATCTGACCGCAAATGTAAATTGGAAAAGACTTCAAAAAAGTACGGAGGATAAAATTACTACGACTACAGCCATTACTTAATACTATCCTACGCCAAGCAAATGCTGTATGGCTTCTATATCTGAAATGTCAAGAGGGGGGGGGGGGGCGACACTAAAAGGTCATTTTTTTATTTGATGAAATACCCTAAACTTCTATGCACAGTCATAATGTATATGTTTGGGAAGGATGATTGCATATAATTTTTTTCGAAAAAAGTTGCCCGTTGCTATGGAAACGACGCCATATTGGAAAATAAACAACAAATCTTAAAAAGTCAAAGGCTTTTTTGTTTATTATCCGATTGCCATAATATTTTGGCCAGAGGTAGAAAAAAAGGAAAATAAAGAGGCTCTAGAAGCCCGATTTTTTATTTTTTAATTAGAAATTTAAAAATTAAGTTCAAAGTTATTACTCGATTATTCCCCTTGAAAAATGTTACATAATTTCAAATTACTCATAAAATTATTTTTTTTCAAAAATCCGGCTCCTAGATGACCTTCGTATTTGTATGACACTCATTTGTAGAAGGTTTGAAGAAGATTGGTTGAAAACTGAGGGAGGAGATAGGTTTTTAGTGACGAAAATTGCAGTTTTGAGAAAAACGCATTTAAAAGTCAAAGAAAACGAGTTTAGGGAAAAACTCTCCTCTCGCTCTCTGATTGGATTGTGACCACAAGACATAATTAAGAACAAAATGATTGGTTTTTGAAGATAGAGGAGAGTTTTTACTTTTCATTGATATGTTTTTGCGTTTACTTAGTTATACAGGCTATTTGATATTCTTTCATGAAATTAGTCCACTGAAACTAAAAATGGGCAGGATTTAAACATACTATGGGTCACAATATATGTTATTTTGAGTCGAAAAAAACTGAAGATGAAGTTCTCATGCAATTTTTTTATGCAGACAAATGGTCACATGACACCATCCCAACAAAAATCTAATTTTAGCAAACTGGGTCAAAATTCATCATTTTTAATGTCGTCCCCCCCCCCCCTTAAAGCTGCGACAGCATGGATTAGGTTA
>NC_088370.1:42522225-42572225 GCF_034508935.2 Berghia stephanieae | reverse complement strand
TATTTCAACAACATTTTTTGATTTGATACTTTTTGACAAACTGAAGGTTATTTCAATAGGTCCATTTGCATTTTACATCGCCCGGCTCTTTGTTTTTGTTTTTAGTGCTCTCAGTTTGTCGAAGAATTCTCAAGAAACTCTATTTAATAAAATACAATAGTTTAAAGCTACATAGTATTGTTGCTGTAACCAACACCGACGTTTTAAACAAAACCATAACATGTCTTTTTTTTAATACTTTGGAACATAGGAAAGTCGACAAAATCGTTAGAGTGATTATACCTCAAATATTTAATAAAATAGACGCAATAGAAAATCTGACTTGAAGCAGTTTCCTGTTTCTGCACCATCACAAACAGACGTATTTTATTTGTGTGTCAGTAGGTTCATTCTGGCTAGTATAACGATTAATAGTTAACTTAAAGGCATACCAACCATTTTTACTGGTGTGTTTTTCGTTTGTATGTTTTTTTAAAAAAATGACAATTAATGTCTAATAGATTATGACAATTATCCAGAATTTACCAGACAATGTGCTACAACATTTGCCATCAGAATATCATCATACATATCGACCCTTTATGCGCCAGGTTTGTGTAGCTAACGCCTGACACACCCACGTCATAACATCCTTCGGTTGGACTGCGGCTTTTTAAACACGATCTGTTCGAGGTTTGTGTAGCTAACGCCTGACACACCCACGTGCGTTGGGTTG
Source organism: Berghia stephanieae (assembly GCF_034508935.2). NCBI lineage: Eukaryota > Metazoa > Mollusca > Gastropoda > Nudibranchia > Aeolidiidae > Berghia > Berghia stephanieae. The sequence goes on along the minus strand of NC_088370.1, from coordinate 42,571,510 downwards.
TTACTGTTCTATTTGTTGTTTAAACCATAGGACAATTTAATGTCTACACTAAGATTTGTGTAAATCATGTCACAATTTAAGGTGTGCACTAAGAGTTAGTTGAAAAGCCATTGGGCAATTTAAGATGGAAACCGAGCGTTATTTGTATAAACGATTTGACCATTTCAGGACACTAAGATTTACATTAACCAAAGGACACTCCAAGATGTGCACTAAGAGTTGCCTAAACCATGGTACAATTATTAAAGGTGTACAATAAGAGTAATGGAAACCATTTGTACAATTTTAAGAGTCCAACAAGAATTCATAAGGCGTGATCCAATCTAAGGTATGTACTAAGAATTGTGTAAACTATGAGACAATTTTGAAATATGAAAGACTCTAATAAAGAATTTAATATTTTTAAAGGTACACAGGAAACAGACTTAAACTTATGGATAAATAAAAATATTGGCGTAATTGCAAAATACAGGAATAAGTTGAATCAGAAGATAATTTAGAGGTAAAATGATCCAATAATTGAATTAAGCATTTTAGACTGTGTAATAAATTAAACTCACTCTTTTCAATATATCAATTGGATTTTTCTCAAATAAAAAAAAACTTGGCATGAAAGTAAAAAGGAAACCCACATTTCCTTTTTAAAAATAGATATAGATCTGAGCTAGAGATTTTCTTTGTGATTTTGGAGTATTTAAATCCATCGGCTTAATATTCTTCATAATTTACGTTGCAAATATACAATTAGAGAATTCATACACTGTACTAGCAAGAAGATGAGTGATTGTGTTGCATAAAGACTTTTTAAAAATCGTGAAAATATAAGGGCCAAGCAGAAACCTTGTGGGACGACAAATTGTTTTAGTAGCTTTGTTGGTGATTACAAGGAGTCAATAATAAAAACGCGCTGAAATATGTTCTAGAAATATGTCTCTGGTTTCCAAACGACTTTACATTTGGATTAAAAGTATTGTGTAGTTTTGAACGCGACACAGGAGTAGGAATCCAGTATCGCCTTTGTAAAATACGCCGACAATAACGTTGTAGAAATACGAAAATAGTCTCTATATTCTGTGTGATTCCTTATAGTTGAATGGGAGTGTGCAAAATTCATATTTAATTCATGTATTTGTTCTACGTTTGACGATTAATCATAGAATATGTTTAAAACAAAATTAAGGTTGGAAACTGGCTTGCAGCGTTTAACAGTAGTGTAGCCAAATGACTTTAGTGTAAGCATAAATTTTCTGTTTGATAATTATATGTCAATGCAACCACACCTAAGTCGTAACCGCAATGAGACATAGGCGCCATCTATATCACCAAGACCTTGGTACGGTGCAGGACCGTGAATTGTTGTTACTCATAGAGGAAGTAATCCACTGGATGTTATCTGAGTATCGTTGAATCCACGGGATTAACATCTCAGCTAATTTCCCGTGAAACTGTAATAGGGATGAATGAAATAAAAGGTTGATGTTATTTTGGAAGTCTGGCAATTCAATGTCTTCGGAGGAAGGGCCCATTGTTGTTTTTGTGATTTTTCATGAGTTCAGAGCCGGGAATTGAGTGAAATTTCAGTCCCCAGTATTATCAACCATTAGTCTTGGCCATTTGCGTTTTGGACCGAGGAGGAGAGAGGACAAAAAGTTGTTCTTTGTTAAAATACTCGTAAAATAATCATCTCTATTTCCTTTATCACACGCTTGTCGAGCTCTCAGTTCACAAAAAGGACGTCGATTTGTTCTAACACGTGTAGTATTGTGTTGGCTCTGGTGGGGATGGCTTATATATAGCGCATTGTGGTTATGCAAAAAGTTATGTTTAATTGAATTAAAATATTTAAAGTTGTGGTTTCTTGATTTAAAGTATTATATTTTGAGTTTACATATTTCCCTGTTTCATATTTCTAAATAATTCATGGTAGTTGTGTGCATTGTTAATGGTTATCGGTTAAAGTGATTTAATTGTTTTGGTGTGTTTATGTATTATTATATTTTCTTTCTATAACAATATAGTGAGCCAACAGGCCTTGGGAAAGGAACTCCTTTGTCATAACGGGCGTCAGGCAAGAGATTCCCCGTAATAACTGAACTTACTCAAAGTGTTCCCCATAATATAATAAACCCTATTGAATGTATTTGAATTACGAGAAGTTATTTCAACAAAACATGTGTGGCTATGTGGTTTCAGCTTTAGATAGTTATTGACTGTGAAAGGCAAACTTAAATGAATATCAATTTTGAAGAGTCAGACCAGATATATATGAAAGAGGTTTCGGTGCTAATCAGTGAGTGGACGTCAGCATGAACCTTAAACATCACTAGTTTCATATTGTTAAGGTAAGGGCACCCTGTTAAGCTAGACATTTTTTTTTCTTTTTAAATTTTCATTATTATTGTGTACTGTGTCGGAGTCCCGCCCATTTAAGGTCGAAACGGAGAGCGCAGTTTCGTGGACTGTACTAACCTCTGCGATAGTCACCCACTGTGTGACAAGTAGTATTAGTAGAAGTAGTAGTAGTGGTGGTAGTGGTAGTAGAAGAATTAACAGTAGTAGTAGTAGTAGTAGTAGAAGTAGTAGTAGTAGTAGTAGTAGTAGTAGTAGTAGTAGTATAGTAGTAGAAGCAGTAGTAGTAGTAGTAAGAGTAGTAGTAGTAGTAGTAGTAGTAGTAGTAGTAGTAGTAGTAGTAGTAGTAGTAGTAGTAGTAGTAGTAGTAGTAGTAGTAGTAGTAGTAGTAGTGGTAGTAGAAGTAGTAGAAGTAGTAGAGGTGGTAGTAGTGGTAGTAGTAGTTATTGTTGTTGTTCTTGTTGTAATAGTAGATTTAGTAGAAGTAGTGGTATTAGTGGCAGATTGGTGAAGCAATTATAGTAACAATAATTTTATCCAATTCCCATACAGGAATTAGCATTTCTTTATTCGTCTTCGCTCTTTCTAGAAAATACTTTTTCTAGTCTTAGAAAAGGACTTTCAAAAAGGAGTATAAAGACAAAAGCCACAATGTTTGATAAAACCAGAAGACCCACAAAGTAAACAATCACTGTTGCGTCGTTCATATAAAAGGGCTGGCCAATGTTCTGTAAGAATATCCATATAATGTACGGGTGAACTAAATAGGTAAGATAGGTTAAACGGCTCAAGACTGTAAATGGTTTCCATGACAAGAAAGCGTTGACTGGTCCTCCATAGCCACAGTCACAAGCAATCACGATCCAGCAGATAACTACACCCCAAACACTTCGTGCTACAGAATTGTAAAGAGCTCGTATCTCAGTGCTGCTTTTTCGTTTACCAGATGCGTCGCCATAAACACCATATATAATAGCTAAACCTGTCAGTGTCGATAATACCCAGCCAAGAACGACTATCCCTCTTTTTAGTTTTATAGAATTATGTCTGATTTTACTTAGAAGAAACCCAGCTAAAATACCAATGACGTAAGGCCCAATTCGATTCCAGGGTTTTGAATAGTAATCATTCATCCAATGATCCGAGTCTTCTTCTGTGTTGTCTTTTGCAAAGCCGAGATTAACCCAGTCATTCGTAGATGATAGCACACCTGTGATTATCCAAGATCCAAGAAGAAACGCACTACAACACATGAGACCAACAATAGGACTTACAAAGAGAGGTATTATCATCAAAGGTCCTAAGACATAAAATTGCATATCATTAGCCATATACCAAGAATGCAACATACAAGTTTCGGAAATACGATCCATATTATTTATGTACAGCAGATTTTGCCACCATTTATCCTCACAATCATCATGGTCAAATGGTTGCCTGTTAGTCCGCATAGAACCACTCACAAAGTACTGTAAAAGCCCCTGTGAGATTATAAGAACCGCCATATATGGCGGGGTCAACCTCCAAAATCGATGGAAGAAGTACTTAAGCCAATTTACTTTCCAGCTACTTTTGCTTTCCAATTGCTTAAGAACCAAATATGAATTCAAAAAACCACTTACAGCAAAGAATGTGTCTACAGCAAAAAATGCATTCACTACGGAGTCAAAGCTCAACCTGTCCAGAAACTTTGGGACAACTGTCGCTGTATTCTTTGAAGAAGTTGTTCCAGACATAATATAGACATGGCCTTGAATGACCCAAGCCATGCTCAAATAACGAATTCCACGAAGAGCTGCAAATGAGCCATGACCTTGTGATGTGGAAAGTAACCTCTGTCCGTTGCTGTAAGCAGAAAAAGCAGTCAGGATGTTCGTAAGTATGGGCGTAATCTGATGTGCATTTTCCACTGAGTTTTGCAATGGTGTGATTGTGTTATAATTTTTAGATTTTGTATTGCTATCTAATGTAGAAGATTCGTGGGAATTAGAACTGTTATTTAGATTACCGAACCCGTTTTGTGATGGATCATTCAAGTTTTGTAAATAAATTAGGTCATATGCAGTTCCCAGAATCACCAAGCTTCCAACAATTGATATAAGGATAATGGCTAAAATTGTAAATGCAGTAACTTTGGTTTTATTATCCCTGCATTCCACAGATATTAAAGTCATATTGCTATCTGCCCCATATTCATTCAGAATTAGAGAAGAACGTGTGGTCAGTTCCGAAGTAGAACACGAATCTGGAGCACACACTCCAATCGTTAGTAGAGCTTGGGGATTGTAGACTAACGAAAACGTGAAGACACAGTATTGCCCTCTGAACCCAGAGTTTTTCTCAGGTTTTCGATTACGTGAATTAACTCGCTGTGGAGGAGCTGAAGAGCCTTCACATTGTTCCAAATTTCCCACAAAAGTCAACCATCCAAGGGATACTGATGGGCCGGGCTTCCCTGCTGCATCGATGAAAGGAACTGTCCACTTCTGCTTAGTGAGAGCGCTGTCAACTAATCTAGCCGTGTCGTTTACACACTTTGATGGATTTGGAATTTCATCATAAGAATCTTTAAGATATGATCTTAGCCAGTAGATGGCGTTGGATGTGAGAGATAAAACGGCTTCAAGATTCTCGACATCAACAGAAGAATGCTGAGTTGTATCTGAAGTTCCTAAATTTTGGTTGATCATTTCTCCTCCAGGGAAGGAACCGGTATTCACTTTTGCCAACCCAGAGCTTGGAGTAAATCCCTCAGCATTAAGGTTGTTTGCATCTTCGATTACATCGTCTTCAAAATCGTCTCCTGCCAAGTTTTCAAATATCCGGTCACTGTCAATAGTAGTGGAATTCTTCTCCTCGTTTGTTTCTTGAGACCAAGCACTACGAAAATTCACAGACAAAGTTAAAAATCCCAGAAGAATAAATGTTAATTTTAACATGCTGGTCGCCATACTGAAAACGAAATATTATTTTTCATCCACCGTTACTGAATGATATCAACAGAATGCTCAACATTGGTAGGACGTAAGCTTTTATCAATTATACTTTTTCGGTTGACCGGACAAGCTGCATATATGCTAATTGTTTATAGATATACGAATAGGCTTGATTAAATTCTAATGAATTATTATCATGATATCATATCATGTGCGGCTATGTGGTCTTATGGTATGATGCCCGATTTCGGATCGGAAGGTCCTGGGTTCGAGCTTCGCTCGACTCATAGTTGAGTCCTGGTTGAAGGCTCTTTCCTCACATTTTATCACCGTATTCAGGTGTAAAATGAGTACCTGGCGTCAATAGTGTTGTCTCCTTCCAAAAACAAATTATAATATCATCTTACAGTTCAGTGGATATTGCTCTACATAAAATCTCATTTAGAGGCATTTAAATATCAATTGATGACATAACAAACTTGTATAGGGAATGCTATTAGCGGAAGAGTAGCGTCCCTTGATTGGACGTCACCGGAGGAAAAGTTATTAGAGAGAGAACGTCATGTTGGTTATGCGCATGCGTCTCTCGTCCTCGCTTCCGGTGAAAGCGGCATGAGCCACTTCACCGAAAGCGAGGACGAGAGAGACGCATGCGCAAAACCATTTTGACGTTCTCTCTGTAGGGTGACGTCCAATCAAGGGACGCTACTCTTCCGCTAATCTCATTCCCAATAAATTACATCTTCTCCGCAGTAACACTCACAATTTTGTGTAGGACATGATGTGTGTCTAAGATAGAAAACAAAAAAGGACGGTAATCCCGAGTGAATCCGACGAATCAGCGTTTTTATATCTAGTTTTGTCTCAAAGAAGAAGAAGAAGAAGAAGAAGAAGAAGAAGAAGAAGAAGAAGAAGAAGAAGAAGAAGAAGAAGAAGAAGAAGAAGACGACGAAGAAGAAGAAGAACTTACCTAGCTTTTTATTTACAGCCCAAGATTTTTCTCTACCAAAGAGGACGTACGAAATATTTAGTCATCTATCTGTTTTTTTACTAATGCATTTATCGGTTATTGTTTATTGTTGTTGGCTGACGAAAGGTTTTGCGTCGAAAATGTTTTCCGTGTTTGGTATTTTGTTCTTTTTTAAAGCTCTTATATTCATTTTTATTTTTTTTTATTTTTTAAATGAAATTCATCCCTATTATTTTCAAGTGTCGACTTTAGATCTGACGGAACGGTCTTTTCTATAGACTAGCTAGCTTCCTATTCAAGCAATAATTGTTATTGCTTATTTTATGCTAGAAAATAGCGGGATCAACTCAGGCTCAACGATTTAATCTAATTGATCTGAAGGACTACTTATTTTTAATTGCTAAGTGTAAATTCATATACAAGGTGAAGGAAAAAATTCGAGTAAAGCGCATCACATATGGACACGAGGTTACAGCTTTTGTGATAGTTGAATGACCACGCGTATAAGTCAATTGTCATTTTTATTGCAGAATTGTTTTATATTAAAATACCTAGGGAAGTAATGTCGTGAAGTCACATGTTCAACTTTTCTGGTTCAAAATCCTTGGAATAGCGTCCCTCGGATGGATGTCTAATAAAGCATAGGTTACGTATTGCATCATTAGGTGGCATCGGTAATTATTTTAGTACCATGATGTATGGCAAATTATAGGATTACGGGACGTAAAAGAGCGAGGGCTGCTGATCTCTTTTTGACGGCCAGAATATATTTAGACTAGAAAATAAGATGGTATCACTCTGACCTGAAAATCGTTCATACACAAGGTATGAATTTAGTCTTCCGGGATAGTGGTTTTACACTTTCAATCGGATTTTGAGATCATACTTTTGTCTCCTATTAAAATCCTTGTCTTGAGTGAGTTCTGTCAAATATTTGTATAACATCTTATGATAAATATATTAAATTTTCTTAACTGAAGTGGAAGTAACCACTACGGAAAAAATCATACTTTGTCATATAATCAATGTTATTCAGCACTTGGGCAAGTTTGTGTATACGTGTATAAGATCGACTCTTTATCTGTACTCAAGTCAAGACAGATATGTTTTTCTCCAATATATCTTCATTTACCATGTTGTTATAAAATATAGTATGTATGTATTTGGATTTTTAGACTTTGAGCGTTTTTCAATAATGTTGACTCTCTCTTGACAAGAGGACACCAAATTCAGTTTCCATATTATCTTGTTGGTCTCACTACCGATTTACATATCAAGTGAAACGAACAATTAATTTCACTCACGTATTCAGAACTTCTAAAGCTAATGCCAATTGTCTTGATAGCTTTGTTAATTATTGTATTATTGGTTGTCCAAATAGAAAGCGAGGTCAAAGGTCACTTCAACCATTTTTCTTCTTTTGTTTTTTACAAGTGGAAAGTTTTTGTTTCATTTGCAACAAGAAATATGTAAGAGATTTGTTTTACCAACATGTAAAACTTTACATATTCATTTATTACATTGACATTCTGTTAAACGTTTATAGTCGTGTGACTGTGTGGCCTTTTGGTCTGACACTCGCGTTTGATTCCGAAGTATCTCTGTTCGAGTCTCGCTCTGAGCAGCGAATAGTTGAGTAATTTGAAAAGGCTCTTTACTCACATTTTCTAATCGTACTCAGGTGTAAAGAATCAACAGGGTTGTAACTGTCGGAAATAATTGTTTTATTTATTTATTATTTTTTTTTTTTTTTTGATAAACAGGCGTCATGACCCGTATTACATGTTAAGTGTTGCTGTTGGCTAGGGCCGCCAAGTAAAGCGCTTTCAAAACATTCAATAAATATTGCCCTTTATAAAAGCATACGTTTTTTAATCTGTTGCCTCATGCACCTCATCTACATTTTAAACACCCCGAACATAATTGGACGAAAGAATGAAATAAGATGAGCGAATGACGTTTATCATTGTTCTTTTATTTATCCCATTGCCCAAAACATCAATAAGTAAAATATATATAAAGGAATACAAATATGAACACAAATCCAAAATTATACTCTTTCTGTTTTTTATATTATGTAATAATAAAAGTGCAAACTCCCCTCTCTCTCTTTCTCTCTCTCTCTCTCTCTCTCTCCCTCACTCTTTCTCTCTCTTACACACACACACACACACACACACACACACCTCTAATTCTCCATATTATACAGGAATAAAAAATATATTCTTTCTGTTTTTTATATTATTAGTTTAATAATAAAAGTGTAAACTTCTCTCACTCTCTCTCTCTCTCTCTCTGTCTCTCTCTCTCTCTCTCTCTTTCTCTCTCTCACACACACACAAACGCTCTCTCTCTCTATCTCTCTCTCTTTCTTTCTTTCTTTCTTTCTTTCTGCCCTTTCTCTGTATCAATATATATATATATATATATATATATATATATATATATATATATATATATATATATATATATATATACTTACTTAGGCCGCCCATTGGGGCGCCCAATATGAGCCACTAGGTTTCGCCATTATGTCCTGTCCTCCATAAGCGTACGCAACTCCCGGGTGTTGTCCATTCCTGTGTCATTTAGCAGACAGTCAATGTAAGTTTCATCTTGCTGCCTCTGCTTCTGGTTCTCTCAGGTGGTTCCCATAGCACAAGAATGCTTGCAATCTCCTCCTTGTGTCTCCAGCAGTCCCCCGCAAGTCACAGTCTTCTCTTTTGTATCTTCGAGGTCACTAGGGGGAGGTCACTGTAGAGCTCTTCATTTGATTTGTGCTGTTTCCAGCTTACATTGAAGGCCATCCGCAGCATACGTGTGTAGCAGCCGTCCCGTTGCTTCTCAGGGGCTTTAGTTAGAGTCCATGTCGCTGCTCCATATAGAACCACTGACTCTATCGTTGCCAGGAACAGTCTCTTCTTTATTTCCCTCTGTAGGTTTGAACTCCAGATTTTCCTGAGTTTGTGACAGACACTCCAAGCCAATGCTTTTCTGATAGAGATATCAGAGGAACTGCTTTTGGTCCAACCTCCTAGGTACTTGAAGTTGTCAACTTCCTTCAGCCATTCTCCATTCTTTGCCTGTATGCTAATTGGCCTTTCTTGGTTGTAGGTTTAGAAAACTGTCTTCTTAGCATTACAGCACAGTCCTACTCGTTCAACGGTGTCAAAATAAATCACGACTGCATCCGGGATTGATCTGGGTCCCATGACATGTGAAGCGAGTGCTCTACCAAGTCTATATACTGTGACTTTGATAAGTAAATCAAAATGAAGATCCACTTAATGAGACCTTTTTGCTGACAAAGCGCATTTGCGTTACAGTGCAAACAATTCCTTCCAATACTGATAAATCAAAATGACTATGACACTTAACGTTTCAAAGGCTTTCAAACCTGAGACCAACTTCATAAATTTCACTAGGCCCATTTTCAACACCATATGTTCGAGATTTGTGTAGCTGACACCTCACACCCACGTCATAAAATCAGTCTGTTTCACTGGGGCAGTTTTCAACAGAATTAATAAATAAAGCAATAATTGCGTTGCGTTCTTACTGCTCTATTTCTTTTTTAAACCATAAGACAGTTTAATGTGCACACTAAGAGTGTTATAAACAATGTCACAATTTAAGGTATGCACTAAGAGTTAGTTGAAAAACAATCGGACAATTTAAGATGTGAACCGAGAGTTATTTGTATAAGCTATTTGACAAGTTAAGGAGGGCAATGAGAGTTACATTAACCAGAGGACAATCCAAGATTGTATAAATCATGGTGCAATTTAATGAGAGCACTAAGAATTGCCTAAGCCATGGTAGAATTTAAGGTGTCCAATAAGAGTTACAGAAACCAATTATATAATTTAATGTGCTCACTAAGAGTTACAGAAACCAATTGTACAATTTAAGGTGTCCAAAAAGAATTCATAACGCGTGATCCAATCTAAGTTGTGCACTAAGAAATGTGTAAACCATGAGACAATTTAAAACTATGAAAGACTCCAATAAAGAATTTAATAAATATATAAGGTACACTGGAAAAAAACTTAAACTTATGGATAAATAAAAGTATTAGCGTAATGGCAAAATGCAGGAATAAGTTGAATCAGAAAATAATTTAGAGTTTACATAATCAGCATAGGTGAATTAAGATTTTTACTATGTGTAATTAAAAAAAAACCCTCAATTTTGTCAATATAGAAATTGGATTTGTTTAAAAACGTGACTTGAAAGAAAAAATATAACCGACATTTCCATTTAAGAAATAGATAAATTTGAGCTAGAAATTGTCTTAGTGATGTACGAGTATTTTCAATCCACCTGCATAAGATTCTATATATGATTTTACGTTGCAAATATACAATTAGAGAATCATTACATTGTACAAACCAACGTTGACTGAGACAGAAGGCGGAGATGGTGTTGCATAAAGGCTTTCTGTAAATCGTGAAAATATAAGGGCTAAGCACAAAACCCTGTGGGACGACAAATTGTTTTAGTAGCTTTGCTGGTGAATAAAAGGAGTCAATTATGAAAACGCGCTGAAATATGTCTTGTAAATGGCAAGAAAACTATTCTAGAAATATGTGTCTGATTTCCAAATGACTCTGCATTTGGTTTAAAAGTATTTTGTAGTGTCGAAAGCGGCACAGGAGTAGGATTCAATTATCGCCTTTGTCAAATGCGTCGACAATAAGATTGTAGAAATACAAAAAGAGTGTCTACGTGCTCTATCATTCCTTATAGGTATGGTGAATGGGAGTGTGTAAATATTTTAATTCATGTATTTGGTTTACGTTTGACGATGACTCTTAGAATCCATTTAAAACTAAATAAGGGCTCGAATCTGGCCTTCAACATTTCAATAGAAGTATTAGTAGAAGTAGTTGTAGTGGTAGTGGCAGTAGTAGGAGCAGCAGCAGCAGCAGCAGTAGTAGCAGTAGTAGTAGTAGTAGTAGTAGTAGTAGTAGTAGTAGTAGTAGTAGTAGTAGTAGTAGTAATTGTAGCAGCAGCAGCAGCAGCAGTAGTAGTAGTAGTAGTAGTAGTAGTAGTAGTAGTAGTAGTAGTAGTAGTAGTAGTAGTAGTAGTAGTAGTAATAGTAGTAGTAGTAGTAGTAGTAGTTGTTGTAGTAGTAGTAGTAGTAGTAGTAGTAGTAGTAGTAGTAGTAGTAGGGCAGCAGCAGTAGTAGTAGGTAGTAGTAGTAGTAGTAGTAGTAGTAGTAGTAGTAGTAGTAGTAGTAGTAGTTGTAGTAGTAGTAGTAGTAGTAGTAGTAGTAGTAGTAGTAGTAGTAGTAGTAGTAGTAGTAGTAGTAGTAGTAGTAGTAGTAGTAGTGGCAGGTTGGTGCAGCATCTGAAGTAACGACAAGTTTATCAGGTTCATACACGGGAGTTAGCAATTCTTTATTTGTCTTCTTTCTTTCTAGAAAATACTTTTTCTAATCGTTCGATAGGAATTTCGAAGAGGAGTATAAAGACAAAAGCCACAATGTTTGATAAAACCAGAAGACCCACATAGTTAACAATCACTGTTGTGTCGTTCATATAAAAAGGCTGGCCAATGTTCTGAAAGAATATCCATATAATGTACGGGTGAACTAAATAGGTAAGATAGCTTGAACGGCTCAAGACTGTAAATGGTTTCCATGATAAGAAGGCGTTGACTGGTCCTCCATAGCCACAGTCACAAGCAATCACGATCCAGCAGATTACTACACCCCAAACACTTCGTGCTACAGAATTGTAAAGAGCTCGTATCTCGTTGCTGCTTTTTCGTTTACCAGATGTGTCGCCATAAACACCATATATGATAGCTAAACCTGTCAGTGTCGATAATACCCAGCCAAGAACGACTATCCATCTTCTTAGTTTCAGAGAATTATGTCTGATTTTACTTAGAAGAAACCCAGCTAAAATACCAATGACGTACGGACCAATTCGATTCCAGGGTTTTGGATAGTAATCATTGAACCAATCATCCGAGTCTTTGTCTGTGTTGTCTTTTGCAATAGCGAGATTAACCCAGTCGTTTGAAGATGATAGCACACCTGTAATTATCCAAGATCCAAGAAGAAACGCACTACAACACATGAGACCAACAATAGGACTGACAAAGAGAGGTATTGTCATCAAAGGTGCTAAGACATGAAATTGCATAACATTAGCCATATACCAAGAGTGCCCCATACATGCTTCCAAACTAGTATCCATATTATTTATGTACAGCAGATTTTTCCACCATTTATGCTCACAATAATCAAGGTCAATTGGTTGCCTGTTAGTCCGCATAGGACCACTTACAAAGTACTGTAAAAGCCCCTGTGAGATTATAAGAACCGCCATATATGGTGGGGTCAACTTCCAAAATCGATGGTAGAAGTACTTAAGCCAATTTATTTTCCAGCTACTTTTGTTTTCCATTTGCTTAAGAATCAAATATGAATTCAAAAAACCACTAACTGCAAAGAATGTGTCTACAGAAATTAATGCATTCACTACGGAGTCAAAGCTCAGTCTATCCAGTAACATTGGGACAACAGTCGCTTTATTCTTTGAAAAATTTATTCCAATCATATAGATATGGATTTGAATGACCCAAGCAATGCTCAAATAACGGATTCCGTTTAGAGCTGCAAATGAGCCATGACCTTGTGATGTGGAAAGTAACCTCTGTCCGTTGCTGTAAGCAGAAAAAGCAGTCAGGATGTTCGTAAGTATGGGCGTAATCTGATGTGCATTTTCCACTGAGTTTTGCGATGGTGTGATCGTGTCGTAATTTTTAGATTTTGTATTGCAATCTAATGTAGAAGATTCGTGGGAATTAGAACTGTTATTTAGATTACCGAACCCGTTTTGTGATGGATCATTCAAGTTTTGTAAATAAATTAGGTCATATGCAGTTCCTAGAATCACCAAGCTACCAACAATTGATATAAGAATGATGGCTAAGATTGTAAATGTCGTAACTTTAGTTTTATTATCTCTGCATTCCACATATAATAAAGTCATATTGCTCTTTGCCCCGTATTTTTGAAGAATTAGAGAAGAATGTGTGGTCAGTTCCGAAGTAGAACACGAATCTGGAGCACACACTCCAATCGTTAGTAGAGCTTGGGGATTGGCGACTAACGAAAACGTGAAGACACAGTATTGCCCTCTGAACCCAGAGTTTTCTTTGGGTTTTCGATTACGTGAATTAACTTGCTGTGGAGGAGCTGAAGCGCCTTCACATTGTTCCAAATTTCCAACAAAAGTCAACCATCCAAGGGATACTGACGGGCCGGGCTTCCCTGCTGCATCGATGAAAGGAACTGTCCACTTCTGCTTGGTGAGAGCGCTGTCAACTAATCTAGCCGTGTCGTTTACACACTTTGATGGATTTGGAATTTCATCATAAGACTCTTTAAGATATGATCTTAGCCAGTGCATGGCGTTGGATGTGAGAGATAAAACGGCTTCAAGATTATCAACATCAACAGAAGGATCCTGAGTTGTATCTGAAGTTGCTAAATTTTGGTTGATCATTTCTCCTTCAGGAGAGGAATCGGTATTCAAGTTTTCGTTTTCATTATCATCAAAATCGTCTCCTGTCAAGTCTTCCAAAATTCGGTCACTGTCAATAGTACGAGAATTCTTCTCAACATTCGCTTCTTGAGACCAAGCACTACGAAAATTCACAGACAAAGCTAAGAACCCCAAAAGTATAAATGTTAATTTTAACACGATGGTCGCCATTGTGAATCCGAAATATTACTATTTTTCATCCATCACCACTGCATGAATATCAACAGTATGTTTAACATTGGTAGGACGTACGCTTATTTATTTTCAGTTATACTTTTTTCGTTTGACCGGGGAAGCTGTATATGCTAATTGTTTTAATTAAAATTGTTGATTAAATTCTAATGAATTCATATCAAATGCTGACAGACTCGTATTGATTACATTCACCTCGCAATGACACTCATAATTCTATTTATGACAGGATGTGTGTCTCTGATAGAAAAAAAAACAAAGTACGACAATCTAGATTGAATTCGACGAATCAGCGTTTTTTTGTGTCTATTTTTGTTACAAATTCAAGCACCGTTGAGTGTGATCCACGATTGAATAGGAGACATGGATTGAAGCAAACTCATGCTCCGACGTCATTTGACCAAGATCTAATTGAGTTCTTCATTATTGGTTGCGAGGAAAATCATAAGAAAAGTACAAAACAAAACAAAACAAAAACGAAAACAAAAAAGACCCCCAAAATTAAATAAAATAGTCTTTCAGAGGCATTAGGCCCATGGCGATGATCTTAAATGTTGTTGCCATTTTAGCAAACATTCATTATTTTACCATGAACATTATTTTCATCATATTTCTCCTCATCAAGTACGAAATCTTGTATGTAGCACACTCACATATCGACAGATATGTAACTGGATTTACATAGAGCTTCTCAGGCATAACAACAAGTGTTTTTAAGAATTACGAAGAGTAAAGGCCACAATAATTTGCGCAACCTTTTCGCTAATATCAATATTTTTGGTTGTTACAATATTTTATATTCTTCAAAAAGCGCTCATTCAATTACTTAGATATTTTGCAATTCAATCAATAAAGAATAGTTGTAAAAGTAGTAAACATTTGAAAACAATAATAGAAACAATTAAATGGGGGCGTGTTTGTTCGGTTTTTATGATAATTTTTTGTGTGACTTGTCCATATCCTCTGTTTGGGGATTCCAAGACACAAGAATCGTGAAATCTACAATCATTTCTTCCAATCACAAAACGTGATTCATCTTAGAAGAGAACAAAAGACCACGCATGCATGTCCAACGCAGATCGGCACGGGTCCATTGAAGACGGGCCAACGGATGATGTCCTCTAAGAATTGGTCGCATCAATGGACGTCTTGCGATAATGTCATGCTCTCTAGGTCTGCAACGAACAGTATGTTGACTAATTCATGTACCTGGAAACTATTGCGCGGTTCCACTTGCCGTCCTAAAACGATCTCGTAGATGTGGGGTGTGCATAAAACGGTCCCCATCTTGTATTGTTACTTGTGATTTGACATTTTAATCTCGTCCCTTACCTTGTGTATCATTACAAATCGATCCATTAACGAATATACAGTTCTCATTGTGATAGTAAACATTCTTGCGACATTGGTCACAGACTGTCCAGCTTAAAGATGACCAATGAAAAAAAATGTAATATCGCCTATCGGTCATCATGTCTCCTTCTAATCATGTTACGTGTTGCTGTTAGTCAGGGGTCCATTATAATGCGCGTTGAGCACGTTTAGTGGGCATTGCATTGTTCCTGATAAAATCTCAAGGATTATGATATTAAAGAAGTTTACATTCAGCGATAATTCACATTAATACATTAAAAGGGCCCCCTCCCCTTTTTTTTCCAGCGAACACAATTCAAGAATGACGAACACGTAGCATACTCATTGAGTGACCAGTGAGATTTCGTGACAAGTCTCGTCCAACCTTTCTGAGTTGTCGTGCTCTACAATTGGTCGGGTAGGAAAGTAAATAGTAAAGGGTTTTGAGAACATTCAGTGGATATTGCTCTTTATAAAAGCTTGTGTTTTTTTTTTAAGTTGATGCCGAATTTTCCTCATCTACATTTAAACAACCCAAACATAATGGGACGAAAGAATAAAATGAGAATAGCGAATGTCGTTTATCATTTTTAATTAATTAATCCCATTGCCAAAAACATCAGTAAGTAGAATATATACACAGGAATACGCGAGGTTTGTGTAGCCAACACCTGACACACCCACGTCATAATTTCCTTCTGTTTCACTGGGAAGATTTCAACACGACCTGTTCGAGGTTTGTGTAACTAACACCTGACACACCCACGTCATAAAATCAGTCTGTTTCACTGGGAAGATTTCAACACGACCTGTTCGAGGTTTGTGTAACTAACACCTGACACACCCACGTCATAAAATCAGTCTGTTTCACTGGGAAGATTTCAACACGACCTGTTTATTTATTAATTAATAAAACTTTTACTGAGTTGTGTTGTTACTGTTCTATTTGTTGTTTAAACCATAGGGCAGTTTAATGTGTACACTAAGAGTTGTATAAACCATGTCACAATTTAAGGTGTGCACTAAGAGTTATGTGAAAAACCACTGGGCAATTTATGATGGAAACCGAGATTTATTTGTATAAACGATTTGAAAATTTTAGGAGGGCATTATGAGATACATTAGCCATAGGACAATCCAAGATGTGCACTAAGAGTTGCCTAAACCATGGTACAATTAAAGGTGTACAATAAGAGTTACAGAAAATATTTGTACAATTTAAATTGTCCAATAAGAGTTACATACACAATTTGTACAATTTATAGAGTCCAACAAGAATTCATAAGGCGTGATCCAATCTAAGGTATGTACTAAGAATTGTGTGAACTATGAGACAATTTTGAAATATGAAAGACTGCAATAAAGAATTTAATATTTTAAAGGAACACAGGAAACAGACTTAAACTTATGGATAAATAGAAATACTAGCATAATGGCAAAATGCAGGAATATGTTGAATCAGAAGATAATTTAAAGTTTAAATGATCAAATAATTGAATTAAGCATTTTAGTCTGTGTAATAAATTAAACTCACTCTTTTCAATATATCAATTGGATTTTTCTCAAATAAAAAAAAAAACTTGGCATGAAAGTAAAAAGGAAACCCACATTTCCTTTTTAAAAATAGATATAGATCTGAGCTAGAGATTGTCTTTGTGATTTTGGAGTATTTCAATCCATCGGCTTAATATTCTTCATAATTTACGTTGCAAATATACAATTAGAGAATTCATACACTGTACTAGCAAGAAGATGAGTGATTGTGTTGCATAAAGACTTTTTAAAAATCGTGAAAATATAAGGGCCAAGCAGAAAACCTTGTGGGACGACAAATTGTTTTAGTAGCTTTGTTGGTGATTACAATGAGTCAAAAATAAAAACGCGCTGAAATATGTCCTGTAAATGGCAAGAAAACTATTCTAGAAATATGTCTCTGGTTTCCAAACGACTCTACATTTGGATTAAAAGTATTGTGTAGTTTTGAAAGCGACACAGGAGTAGGAATCAATTATCGCCTTTGTAAAATACGCCGACAATAACGTTGTAGAAATACGAAAATAGTCTCTATATTCTGTGTGATTCCTTATAGTTGAATGGGAGTGTGCAAAATTCATGTTTAATTCATGTATTTGTTCTACGTTTGACGATTGATCATAGAATATGTTTAAAACAAAATGAAGGTTGGAAACTGTCTTGCAGCTTTTAACAGTAGTGTAGCCAAATGACTTTAGTTTAAGCATAAATTTTCTGTTTGATAATTTGTGAACCTCCCCCTCGAAACGGTATTAAGTCGGATTTTTCAATTTTGGGTTTTTGGTACCCAATCATAGCTCATTTTATGCTTTAAATTTTGATACCAAATTTATACACTTCTGATTATTCATTGCCGAGATATGACCGTTTGAAGTAGGGAGAGTGTGAAAACCAAGTTTTAAGAAAATCTACTTTGAAGTGAGACACCGTTATCACGCACAGTCAAATCAATGGGCAAAGATAACTCCTTAGATACGGGCATTGGAAATTTGACGAGAATAGTGAAATTTGGCATGATCTTAGATTATGCATTTAATAATGTACATGCAAATTTTTGAAACAATCCAATTATTACTTTTGTAGTTAATCATTATTATGTAAGATGTTCTTAAAACAAATAAAACACTGGAAAAGAAATGCCGACAATTGCTCACTTTTTCAAGAATTTTTTTTATATTTAAATAAAGAATCGATGAAATAAGAATTATTAATGTGAAGTTTTTTGTCTTATTCAACAGAGAAAATAAGATTTCAAAATACCAAAAGTTAAAGGAGGTTTTATAATTTGAAAGTACAGTTTTGAACTAACTACGTGAAGCCGGGTGGGCAGGGAAAGAATTATCAAGAAGAGGACTAGAGAGGAAGAGATAGAATGAGAGAGTAAAATACACACACACACAAATACACACACACGTGAGTGAAAGAGAGAGAAAGAGAGAGATAAAGAAAGAAAGAAAGAGAGAGAGAGAGAGAGAGAAAGAGAGAGAGAGAGATATAGAGAAAAAGAGGAACGAGAGGGGGAGTGGAGAGAGACTGCTTGTGCATTAAGGACGCGAGGGAAATAGAATAAAGATCGAAACCTGTATAAGAATTTGTGTGTGTGTGTGTGTTTGTATGTGTAAAGGAAACAAAAGGGAGACGGAGAGAGTGAGGTAGACACGAAGAAAGGGATGGAGGCGGAGCAAAAAATTGTAGGGATAGTTTAAAAAAAGCATTTTGTTACAAAGTAAGTCATAGTCAATCAACTGGAAACATATTGACCAATGAGATTGCAATTAAAGACATGGGCTGGTCAAATCAATCATTGCATTGTTTCCATTTTGAGTCAGATGACAGCTTGAGGAGGAGGGGTGGGGCTTATTGTGCAATGACTTACATGAAAACATGTTATTGAATCTCTCAAGTTTTCCTTAGCGTTCCACCACATTGTTCATTGTCTAAAAAGACCCCCCCCCCCTTTCTTTCCGTATACAAAGAAAGCACGACAAAACGAACAGCCATCTCTCTCTCTCTCTCTCTCTCTCTCTCTCTCTCTCTCTCTCTCTCTCTCTCGGTTTGTCTCTCTCCCCTCTTCATTCAATTCAATTCAATTCAATTCAATTCAAATATTTATTTATTGTCGGCATTTAAAAAATGTTTCATAGATAATGTCGTCAGGCTAAAAGAAGCCTTTGACCGACATAGGTTATAACACACAGTGCATAAAAATACATAGTAATACATTTTCCCTTAAAAACATTCTCTCATCAAGATTCCAATCATGACACACAAAGAAAAGTAACATAATATTATATATATATATATATATATATTATATATATATATATATATATATATATATATATATATATATATATAAACATTGACTTCTACAACGTTGTTATCGAGCGTTGCTCTCATCAGGAAGTGGAAGTGAAAGTAGATTGTTGTGTTTTTATAGATTCGTGTTTATGGAGGTTCGTAATTACATAAAAGGTGTTTGTTTCTATGTCTGCATGAGGAAGTTAGTTCGTTTCTAAAGAAAAATTCTTCATCATCACTAAACCGAACATAGCAACACTCAACAGAAGAAACGAACTAACTTCCTCATGCAGACATAGAAACAAACACCTTTTATGTAATTACGAACCTCCATAAACACGAATCTATAAAAACACGAAAACACAACAATCTACTTTCACTTCCACTTCCTGATGAGAGCAACGCTCGATAACAACGTTGTAGAAGTCAAACTATCTTAATTTCAAATGTTTATAAATAGCTCCTTTTATTCTAAAGTTGA
Source organism: Berghia stephanieae (assembly GCF_034508935.2). NCBI lineage: Eukaryota > Metazoa > Mollusca > Gastropoda > Nudibranchia > Aeolidiidae > Berghia > Berghia stephanieae. The sequence goes on along the minus strand of NC_088370.1, from coordinate 42,551,833 downwards.
GCACTATTATTTCATGGTTTTTGTTTTATAATTTATATATATATATATATATATATATATATATATATATATATATACATATACATATATATATATATATATATATATATATATATATATATATATATATATATATATATATATATATATATATATATCCTTTCTTTAAAAAATTATAGCCTTGTGGAGAACATTGTGTTTATTTGAGTCAATAAAAAAATTGATACGGCGCACAACTGTACTTAAAGATTTGAAAAATAGAAATGTATTTTTTACAGATCGATAAACAGATAAATTGATTTCCTTTTATAATCTAAAGTCAGTTTGAAAGTTCGTTAAGTCAAACAGATATAAAAAATTACCGAAGACACTAACACACTCATGGCCACACCCTCAACTCTATCTGTCCAGTAGAGTCCTTACTTCCGTTGTGTTGATTTAGCGGTGATCAGTGTTGTTATGTAGTAGTAGTGTGTTCTCATTGCGAGTATGTTTATGTGTGTGTGTGTGTGGGGGGGGGGTGTATATTTGTGTGTGTGTATGTGTGTTTTGGAATGTGGTTGCGCGGAAGAAAAAAAAGGAGGGGGGTGTCCATCAAGTAGAGAACTTCCTGAGCAAAGGGGGGGGGGGGGGGTTTGCTAGGAACTGTCAGATTGGCATTTTTCAGCAAATCGTCGCATTCATAGTGATAAAATTCACTTGATCACATAACGGTATTCGGATTTACAGAAATTTTAAACAAGTTTCACCGATTAACAACATCAACTAATATTACTGCTGATATTACTGTCGTTTTTATGCCATCGATGTGATAATTATTGCCCTGGGAAATATTTAGTTAAACGTTTCGGCAAACTGTCAATTGGTTATGTCTAGCTTCTAGTCCGAACAAACCAAAAGTAAACAGATTCGGGGACTTGATATTTATCGCGTCCGCTTCAGATTTTCATTTGATCTCACATAAGTTAAGTAAAGGGGAGACATTCCAAACGCTCCTACATCCCCAGTATTCATTATATTTGTATTTTCACCGTTGATCTTTTGTCAAGCGTTTATTTATTCAATTTGTCATCATATAAAAGCGTTTTAAAAACTCTAGAACAAACCTTGCCAGATTTGTGAAAGTTTAAAATTTCCTAATTTGACCATTGTCTTGATTCTCGCCATTTTAATTTGTGAAGTATTGAAGGTAGTGCAAAGCTCTCCCAAGTAATGCGTGGTAAAGACTTGCGACCTATTGATATTGATATCTACTGACTGATAAACTAAAATCATGCCGAATAAAGCATGGCAGCGACGACAAGCACATCAATTAAAATGTGCATCTAATCGTAATAAAGCTAATCAAGAAAATGATTCTGGCAATACCGAATGAAAATAGTTCTTTCCCGGCGAAATTGGGGGCTTTTTACTATATATATATATATTATATATATATATATATATATATATATATATATATATATATGTACGGTTAGATTAATTACAAATATTACATTTGCATGGCTGGCCATTCCATGAGAGGATATGATTTTTGAAAACATTAAAATTTGAAATTTTCCTGATGTGCTCGGAAAGTTCATTCCAAAGCACAGCAGCAGAATATCTGAAAGATATTTTGCCATAAGACGTCGTTCTGACCCATGGAATATCAAGGAGGTTTCGAATATCTAAAATTGTACCTGTTATTTTTCAAAGTGACCATATTAGATAGACAAGGAGGAGCAATTTTGTATAAAATTTTAAACGTTTCCAAAGCAATTGTTCTCATTCGTCTTATTTGTAGGGAGGGTACTTTGGCCTTTGAAAGTAATTGGTGGTAGGATTTTTTGTCATCTTCATAAATAAAACGCAGTGTTCTTTCTTGTATCTTTTCAAGTTTATCACAATTAGTTTTAGAACAGAAATGCCAAGCTAGTGGACAGAAATTGAAATTTGACAATACAAAAGAGTGGAATATTGTTAACTTGTTCAATTTTGAAAGGTATTTTCCAAGCCTTTTTAAGACATTTAATTGCTGAGAAGCTTTACGGCAGATGGTTTTAATGTGTAAATCAAATTTTAGTTGGTAGTCTATGTCGATCCCTAGTAATTTTACAACTACTTCACATGTAGTACTTGCAGTTCCAATATTGAACGTGGGTTTCTTTGTGTGTGTTTTTGTACCTACTGCAATTGCCTGGAATTTGTCCGGGTTTGCTTGCATACAGTTTATTTCGAACCATTTGATAAGGATTTCACTTTCAATTTCAATAGTTTTTAAAAGCATATCGAAATTTGAATGAGCATATGACAGGGTATTATCGTCTGCATAATTATATAATTTTCCCTCTTTGATAAAGTAAAATATATCATTTATAAAAATGTTAAAAAGTAATGGTCCAAGAATTGATCCCTCACAGCATCCTCTAATTTTATTTGTTGTTTTCTTCTGCTCAAGTAATTTTCAATCAAATAAAGAGCTTTTTGTTCTAGCCCATAGGCAGCTAGTTTAGCAATAAGAATGTTGTGAGGCAAGCAGTCAAAGGCCTTCGAAAGGTCCATGAGGATTGCAGCGACATATTTGTTATTGTCTAATGCCTCTTTCCAATCTTCAATTAAACGTAAAAGTGTTGTTTGGCAACCATGGCCTTTTCGAAAAGCACACAAGTAGTCATTAAAAATGTTATCGAAATATATTGATAATTGCTGAAATATATTTTTTTCAAATACTTTGGAAACAACAGGTAGAATGCTAACAGGACGATGTTCATATTGTTAAGGTAAGGGCGCCCTGTTAAGCTTGAAAAATAACTTTTTTCTTTTTAAATTTTCATTATTATTGTGTACTGTGTTGTCTGGTGAGGTGGCTGGAATGCATGTTAGTGTGTGAGTGTGAGCGACTGGTCGTCCAACTGATCAAAATTTAAGAAACGGAGAGCGCAGTTTGGCGGACTGTACTCCCCCTCTGCGATAGTCACCCACTTTGTGACAAGTAGTATTAGTAGAGGTAGTAGTAGTGGTAGTGGTAGTGGTAGTGGTAGTAGAAGAATTAACAGTAGTAGTAATAGTAGTAGTAATAGTATTAGTAGTAGTAGTAGTAGTAGTAGTAGTAGTAGTAGTAGTAGTAGTAGTAGTAGTAGTAGTAGTAGTAGTAGTAGTGGTAGTAGAGTAGTAGTAGTAGTAGTAGTAGTAGTAGTAGTATAGTAGTAGTAGTAGTAGTAGAGTAGTAGTATAGTAGTAGTAGTAGTAGTAGTAGTAGTAGTTAGTAGTAGTAGTAGTAGTAGTAGTAGTAGTAGTAGTAGTAGTAGTAGTAGTAGTAGTAGTAGTAGAGTATGTAGAGGGTAGTAGTGGTAGTAGTAGTTATTGTTGTTGTTCTTGTTGTAATAGTAGATTTAGTAGAAGTAGTGGTATTAGTGGAAGGTTGGTGAAGCAATTAAAGTAACAATAATTTTATCCAATTCCCATACAGGAATTAGCATTTCTTTATTTGTCTTCGTTCTTTCTAGAAAATACTTTTTCTAGTCTTAGAAAAGGACTTTCGAAGAGGAGTATAAAGACAAAAGCCACAATGTTTGATAAAACCAGAAGACCCACAAAGTTAACAATCATTGTTGTGTCGTTCATATAAAAAGTCTGGCCAATGTTCTGTAAGAATATCCATATAATGTACGGGTGAACTAAATAGGTAAGATAGGTTAAACGGCTCAAGACTGTAAATGGTTTCCATGACAGGAAAGCGTTGACTGGTTCTCCATAGCCACAGTCACAAGCAATCACGATCCAGCAGATAACTACACCCCAAACACTTCGTGCTACAGAATTGTAAAGAGCTCGTATCTCAGTGCTGCTTTTTCGTTTACCAGATGAGTCGCCATATACACCATATATAATAGCTAAACCTGTCAGTGTCGATAATACCCAGCCAAGAACGACTATCCATCTTCTTAGTTTCAGAGAATTATGTCTGATTTTACTTAGAAGAAACCCAGCTAAAATACCAATGACGTACGGACCAATTCGATTCCAGGGTTTTGTATAGTAATCATTCAAATAATTATCCAAGTCTTTGTTTGTGATGTCTTTTGCAATAAGGAGATTAACCCAGTCATTCGTAGATGATAGCACACCTGTAATTATCCAAGATCCAAGAAGAAACGCACTACAACACATGAGACCAACAAAAGGACTGACAAAGAGAGGTATTATCATCAAAGGTCCTAAGACATAAAATTGCATATCACTAGCCATATACCAAGAATGCAACATACAAGTGTCGGAAATACGATACATATTCTTTATGTCTAGCAGATTTTGCCACCATTTATCCTCACAATCATCATGGTCAAATGATTGCCTGTTAGCCCGCATAATCACAAAGTACTGAACAATTCCCTGTGAGATTATAAGAACAGCCAAATATGGCGGGGTCAACCTCCAAAATCGATGAAAGAAGTATTTAACCCAATTTACTTTCCAGCTACTTTTGCTTTCCAATTGCTTAAGAACCAAATATGAATTCAAAAGTCCACTTACAGCAAAGAATGTATCTACAGCAAAAAATGCATTCACTCCGAAGTCAAAGCTCAACCTGTCCAGAAACTTTGGGACAACAATCGCTGTATTCTTTGAATAAGGTATTGCAGACATAATATAGACATGGCCTAGAATGACCCAAGCCATGCTCAAATAGCGGATTCCGTTTAGAGATGCAAATGAGCCATGACCTTTTGATGTGGAAAGTAACCTCTATCCGTTGCTGTAAGCAGAAAAAGCAATCAGGATGTTCGTATGTATGAGCGTAATATCATGTACATTTTCCACTGAGTTTTGCGATGGTGTGATTGTGTTGTAATTTTTAGATTTTGTATTGCTATCTAATGTAGAAGATTTGTGGGAATTAGAACTGTTATTTAGATTACCGAACCCGTTTTGTGATGGATCATTCAAGTTTTGTAAATAAATTAGGTCATATGCAGTTCCTAGAATCACCAAGCTTCCAACAATTGATATAAGAATAATGGCTAAAATTGTAAATGTCGTAACTTTAGTTTTATTATCTCTGCATTCCACAGACATTAAAGTCATATTGCTCTTTTCCCCGTATTTTTAAAGAATTAGAGAAGAACGTGTGGTCAGTTCCGAAGTAGAACACGAATCTGGAGCACACACTCCAATCGTTAGTAGAGCTTGAGGATTGTAGACTAACGAAAACGTGAAGACACAGTATTGCCCTCTGAATCCAGAGTTATTCTTGGGTTTTCGATTACGTGAATTAACTCGCTGTGGAGGAGCTGAAGCGCCTTCATATTGTTCCAAATTTCCCACAAAAGTCAACCTTCCGAGGGATACTGACGGGCCGGGCTTTCCTGCTGCATCAATGAAAGGAACTGTCCACTTCCTCTTTGTGAGAGCGCAGTCAACTGATCTAGCCGTGTAGTTTACACACTGTGATGGATTTGGAATTTCATCATAAGAATCTTTGAGATATGATCTTAGCCAGTACACGGCGTTGGATGTCAGAGATAAAACGGCTTCAAGTTTCTCGACATCAACGGAAGAGTTGTATCTGAAGTTCCTAAATTTTGGTTGATCATTTCTCCTCCAGGGAAGGAATCGGTATTCACTTTTGCCAACCCAGAGCTTGGAGTAAATCCTTCAGAATTAATTTCGTTTGCATCTTCGATTACATAGTCATCAAAATCGTCTCCTGCCAAGTTTTCAAATATCCGGTCACTGTCAATTGTAGGGGAATACTTCTCCACATTCGTTTCTTGAGACCAAGCACTACGAAAATTCACAGACAAAGCTAAGAATCCCAGAAGAATAAATGTTAATTTTAACACCCTGGTTGCCATAGTGAATACGAAATATTATTATTTTTTATCCATCACTACTGAATGAATCTCAACACAATGCTTATCATTCGTATGGCGTAAGCTTATATACTTTTTTTCCTTTGACCGGGCAAGCTGTATATGCTGATTGTATATACGTATGGGCATATGCTTGGTTAAATCCAGAGTGAATCCAACGAATCAGAGTGTTTGTGTCTAGTTTTGTTTCAAATTCAATCACTGTTGACTGTGATCCACGATTGAATGGGAGTCACGGATTGAAACTAACTCTTCCATCGACGTCATTTGACCAAGATATAATTGAGTACTTCGTTATTAGTAGCAACGAATATCATAAGAAAAGTAATGCAACAAAACAAAAAAAAAAACAAAAAAAAAACAAAAACAAAAACAAAACAAAAACAAAACAAAACAAACAAACGAAAAACAAAAACAAACAAACAAAATAAACTAGTCCTTCAGAGGCATTATGCCCATGGCGATGATTTTAAGAATTTTTGCCATTTTAGCAAACATCAATTATGCCACTCTGAACATTCTATTCATCATAACTCGATTCATCACGTAAGAAATCTTTGTAGCACACTCACATATTAACAGATATGTAACTGGATGTGCATAGAATTTCTCAGGCATAGCAACAAGTGTTTTTAAGAATTACGAAGAGTAAAGCCACAATAATTTGCGTAACCTTTTCGCTAATATCGATATTTTTGGGTGGTGTTACAAGATATTTAATTCTTCAAAAAGCGCTCATTCAATTTTTTGATATTTTTCAATTCAATCAATAAAGAATAGTTGTAATGATATTAAACATTTGAAAACAACATTTTATAACTTCCTATAATAGAAATAAATAAATTCACAAGGGCGCGTTTGTTCGGTTTTATGCGGGTTTTTTTTGTGCCAACCTAATATATATATATATATATATATATATATATATATATATATATATATATATACAGTGATAATATGATTCTCTGTTATTCCATCTGGCACTTCTTCATATTTCTCATCATCGAATATGTAAGGGTTCGTTGTTTTATATATATATATATTAATGTTAAAACAACATCCACATTGGTAACCAAACCATTTGTGAGTCATCGCCTCAGAAGGGACAGAGAGGAAGTCGGTAAGAGGCTATCACTAAAAGGTACTTCTAAAGTTAAACACTCCAGAAAGATGAAATTCCTGTTTTTTTTAGTTTTAGATCCTATCAAACTTCCCAAAGGAAATACATATATTTCCTTAACACTCACAATTTCTCACTATTTACTCATTTTTAGTATCTAAATCACCCCGTCCTAAGACAGTGGTTGATATTAATTAAATGGTTAGTACAAAAAAAGAATACCTAATAGACGACCGATATTACTTTTTGGGAATGGAGGAATTGCTGCATATTATAGTCTGTTGACGTTATAAAATAAAATGGGGACTCGCATTGTGCAGGGTCAATCAGTAGAACTACGCAAAATATACCATATTCATTTATTCATGTGTGTATTTGAAATGCGATGTTGTAATAATCACTGACCCTGAAACGTTTGGACTGCCTGAGGTAAACAATATCGATGACACTTTTTAATTTCCATAATATATCACTAGCATCCAATAAACTCCAACATTCTGACATAAGGAGCTTTGATGGCTTTTGATGATTGCTTTTATTGGAGTTAGCTTAATATGAAGAAGAAGAAGAAGAAGAAGAAGAAGAAGAAGAAGAAGAAGAAGAAGAAGAAGAAGAAGAAGAAGAAGAAAAAAGATAACAATTGTAATCTCGTCTAGCAGACATCATATCATGTCTCGTCGTATATATTAAGTGTTACTTTTGGCTTGGGACCCATTGTAAAGCGCTTTGGGCTCGTTAGGGGATAGTGGATATTGCGTTATATATAAATGCTTTACTTTGCTATCTTTTTAATATTTGAATGCCCCTTGTGCTATGGCGTGATGGCGTCGTCATCTTTAGACTTAATCTTGCAATCTTTAGCAGAAGATATTTAGGGTGAACAAGATTCCCTAAGTTAAAATAACTAGAATTGTGAAGTTTAACTTGATGTCTCTTAAACATATTTTATTCACTCTCCCAAATAAAACATTAAAACCTCCACACAAGCCTCATATTTTGAATGATAATATGGAAGGTCGACGATCAAACCTCTGAAGTCCCGTTTTTCACGACCGCCGGATCAAAACTCTGCAGTCTTTATACGAGCTTTGCGCACAGTGTTTTATTTAATTCCGGGCTAATTTCAAACATGGTGCTGAAAGCTCGAATGTAGACTTCATAGTTTGGATTCGCCGACCGTAAAAATCGGGACTTCAGAGATGTAATCCGCCGACTATCGATATGATGTAAAATGTAAGCGTATAGATGTCCTCGACTTAATACCGTTTTGAGGCAGTAGGCCCAATTTTGGCCTAAATCAATGTATATATATATGCAGGCCTGATATCCAAACCCACTTATAGGCCTAGTTTAATATTGATATAATGGACAAGATTTTGTGTCAATTTTTTTTTAGATTTCCATTACAATAATGAAACGATATGAAAATGGTTTATTAGACCTACACATAAGCACATCAACCAAAAACTTTTACCTGCTTTAAATCGAATCAAGTAAGATTGAAAAAAGTCTCATCTCAATCTAGAATTAAGAGGAAATGGGGCTGGATTGGCTATACCCTCAGGAAGCCTGCAAGCAACATCACCAGGCAGGCTCTGGACTTGAATCCCCAAGAGGTGGGTTTGTCGACCAAACCAAACATGGCGAAACGAAGCATTAAGACTAAGTTGAAGGCAGCCGGACAAACTTGGGCCCGGATAAAGAAGACCTCCAAAAACCGAGTCTGATGGAAGGGTGCTGTTGCGGCTCAGTGTTCCATAAGGAATCAAGAGGCTTATGTCAAGAAAGTATAATCAGTCTAGAAAATCTAAAGAACTGATAATTAAGTTTAGTGTTATTTGGGGGGGGGGGGGGGTCGTACAATGCGTAGCTGTCAACGTGCACTTATTTGCAAGTCTCATATCCTAATTCCGTATGGGCTCATTGTTGTAATGGAAATTTCAAAAAAATGATCAAAATATTGTCCGGTACAATAATGTTAAACTAGGCACATAAATAGGGTCAGATGTCAGACCTGCGTATATGTACACGTCGGTAGCTATTATTTGGGCCGTATTGAAAGTAAACTTTTTCTGGTCAAATAGGAAAATAAGTGTTGTTTTATAGGACAGCAGTAAAGGAAGAGACACTGTGGTATATTGGTAACAGGATTGTTTTACTTAACGCTTTACAGGTTGTGTTTGAGTTCCCTGTCACTTTTTTTAAAACTTTATTTTTGCTAGTTTATGGCACATGGCGCCGAGGCCGTTGATGGGTGAGATCTTTTAACCTCGAATGGTGGGAGGAGAGGTCACTTTTGCTATGTCTTCTATCCACTTTTATCTGTTTCCTCGTATCGCATGTTATTCACGTATTGTTCATTTTTTCCCTGGTCAAGGCAGGAATTCTTAGCTGAAAGGGAGAAAATTGTTATAAATCGCCTCTATTTTTATTTTTTTTAGATTTTGGCATACTTTGCTTGTGACTAGTTGAGACTTTCAGGTAATTTCAAAGCAGGCACGTTGATTGATTGCTCATAGAATTTTCTGTTCCATATATTAACCAGTTCCTTTTGTTTTCAATTTCATTTAGTGCTTTGAGCTTTTCTTCACCATCATCCTCCCTTTACTAACGTTAAAAAATAGTTTTTAAATGAATAAATAATAATAATAATAATAATAATAATAATAATAATAATAATAATAATAATAATAATAATAATAATAATAATAATAATAATAATAATAATAATAATAATAATAATAATAATAATAATAATAATAATAATAATAATAATAATAATAATAATAATAATAATAATAATAATAATAATAATAATAATAATGATAATAATGAATTTATATAGAGCTTAGTTCCTATTAAGAATTGCTCACTAGGGCTTTACATCAACACATCATGCACAAACACAGAACTGACATGGTAAAAACCACACGAAGACGATGAGAAAACCATTCAATATAATAAAATACATACTAAGAGTCCAAATTATATGCCCTATATAAAAGCTCAGTTTTTAACCATTTTCTAAAATTAAGTAAATTTTCACTTTCTTTAGTTTCAATACTGATGGAGTTCCACAATGGGTAGGGGGGGGGGGGGTATTGGTGGTCAAAGGATTTCATATGAAAGAATAACGATTTTTGGGGTTCCCTTAGAAGATATAAATTAGCAGATCTTAAATTTCAACCGAGTTTATACAGGTGTATAAGTTCTTGAATGTAAATAGAACAAGTTTATTTAAGTAATTGAAAATTTGGGTAAGTATTTTAAATTCAATTCTAAACTTTACATGTAGCCAGTGTACGTCCTCCAAAAAAAGGGGGGGGGGGGGTGAATATACTCGCGCTTTTTAAATAACGTTCCCAATCGAGCTGCTTTGTTGTGTATCTTTGGAGTTGATTGATGACATCATTATCACATTATTGTAAGAATCAAGGCGGCTAAAAATCATAGAGACAACAAGCAGTTTAGTAGTATTACTAACAAGAAGCCTTCTAATGGCACGAATAACTTTAAAAGAATGCAGGATCTTGTTACATATGTGACATGGGCAGACGCTTAATTTGGTATCAAATAAATCTCACAGGCTCCTTAGTGATGGAAATGGCACAATCAGAAAGATTCAGGTTACGCATGAAAAGGTCCAGGTGGCCACGCCTTTTGATTTGCAAAACCTCTGTTTTGTTTTCATTTAACCTGAGTTTATTGCAACACTTCCAGTCACTAATCTCAGTGATACAATTTTCTATATCGCTATAATATTGAGATTATTGTCGGTATTAATGGGAACAGTAGTTGGGTGCCGTCTGCGCAAAATGGAACTCAATATTTGGTGATGATGTCACTTAATGGTCTTCTATACAGGGTGAATAAAGAGGGTCCCAGAAATGAACCCTGTGGTACACCAAAAGAAAGAGGACAGATACTGATTGACTTTTGTCAACAGGTAAGAAGAAAAACAGTCAAGAACCCAAATCCGTATAGCGTCTTAGTCTTAAGTCTGTCAATTAAAAGATTATGGTCTATTGTATCAAAAGCAGAACTAAGGTCGAGTAGAATGATAACAACATCATCAATTTTCCGATATAAATGATTTATGATATCATTGTGAATTTTAATAAGAACAGTTTCGGTGCTATAAAAGGGCGAAAGCAGACTAAAATTTAGTATAATTTGTGTTCATTCAAAAACATGTTAAGCCTTAAAGCAAAAAAAAAAAAATCTCAATTAGTTTAGCCATGAACGTGAGCTTCAAGATTGGTCGATAATTATTTGGGTTTCTATGTCAAGGCTGGACAATCTAACAGTGTCGCCTCGAGACTCAGATAGATATCACTACAAATCTCAATGACAAAATGCCGATTACATTCGCATAACCATGGAGTTCGTCATTGGCAGGAGTCTAGCTTTGATTAAATATGCAGAACGCCGAAGAACATGAAGGTAAAGAGGAGGAGGAGGAGGAGGAGAAGGAGGTGGAGAAGGAGGAGGAGGAGGGGAGGAGGAGGAGGAGGAGGGGAGGAGGAGGAAGAGGAGGAAGAGGAGGAGGAGGAGGAGGAAGAAAAAAAAAGAAAAAGAAGAAGAAGAAGAAGAAGAAGAAGAAGAAGAAGAAGAAGAAGAAGAAGAAGAAGAAGAAGAAGAAGAAGAAGAAGAAGAAGTGTCATACAAATATAACAATAAGCATTAATTTCTCAAATTAATTATTAAAATGATTTACCAACACATTTTAATGCATTTGGTAGTAGTAAATTTGTCATGGAGCCAATACCATTAAAAAAGTCTGTATCTTTCGCTGTATCCAAATAATGGACAATATTATGCTTTGTCTATGGACAAAGTGCCAACGTTTGGATACAGTTCTAATTTTTAAATGAACATTTTCCGTCATACAGACTGATGGCAACTGGATCTCTCCAAGCTTGGAAATTTTTCTCTCTGTTGTATAACACTAGTGGTTTGTATGCCTATACCTGATCACTACAACCGTACAAAAACACTCTTCCCTATTTAAAAACAATACATATTGAGTAATTTCCTTATTTGCTCTATATTAATGCCTTTTGTGATTATCAAATTCATTTTCAGATGTTTACATTACATTTTCATTATTTAAAACGGTCATACATCATTTCAAAATCAGTGGCGTCAAGTAGCACAATTTTCAATATGAGTACATGAGTACACTAAAGTTTCCCCCTGTGTTTTTCAAATCAAACCAATTGCATGATATATTTGGTTTCTTAATACCATTACGTTTTAGAACATCATTAATTTAATCCTTTACATTCCTCGTGGGACATTATGCTTCAACAGTACATCTCCACCTTATTCTCTTCTTTGTCTTCTCCTTCTTCTTCTTCTTCATCTCTCCCCAGTATGCCATTTTTCCAATTTTCCTCTTCCAGTTTTAGAACAATATTCATTTAATCTTTTACATTCCTTGTGGAACATAGGGCTTTAACAGTACAACTCCACCTTATTCTGTTCTGAGTCTTCTTCTTCATCTCTCCTCAGGACATTCCAGCCAACTTCACATCTTCCTCACAAGATTTTCTCCACGTTTTCTTTGTCCTCCCAACCTTCCTTTTTCTCTGAGGGTTTAAGTCCACCGCTAGTCTCGTAATGTCTGTTGTTGATTTTCTGAAAGTGTGACCAATCCATTTCCATTTTTTTATTGAGATTTGTTTGCTAATTTCCTCTTGTCCAGCTTTTAACCACAAATCTTTATTACTGATTTTCTCAGGCAATCTGATACCGAGTATGTTTCGAAGACATAATCTGTGCAAGTTTGTAGTTTTTTTACAAATACTATTTGCCACTCTCCATGTTTCTGAACTATAGAAATGGACTGCTTTTACGTTATTGTTGTATATTGTGAATTTGGTTTTCTTTGATAAATTTGAAGATTTCCTTATAGGTTTGAGGGTGTTAATGCATGTCGTGCTTTTCCTTTTCTGACCTATATTGTGTCTTCATCTGTTCCTCCAGATTTTGAAACAATTCTACCCGAATATGTAAATTTGTCTACGTCCTTCAGATTGTTTCCATTTACTGAGATGAGTGTTGTGTTGTTGTTTAATCGTCTTTTCACCTCTGTATTCTTTGTGTTTAATCTTAAACCAGCCTGTGCTGCTTTCGACAATAAACAAATATCATTTGAAAAGTCAAGGTCCTCTAGTATTGACTCAGGTTTCGTTTTATTCCAGTCTTTTTATCTCCCACAGCTCTGCGCATTATACAAGCAAATAATATCATAATATCACCAAACTAATGATATACTTTTGACTGTGTTCCTCTCAGCCAAGGGCTCCAGTCAAGACCAGAGGACAATCTCATTCCAATAAAAAGGCAGAACAAAAATCAATCTGGAAAAGAGAACATATGTGGAAAGAAGACACAGCAAAGGTGACCTTATTGTTGGTCAGAAGACTATTAGAAGGAAATATGTTACAGTGAATGAGATAATCAGTCGGATTGTGAAAAGATTTGAACTGAGATATTGCAAAGTTTAGTTAGAAGATCAATTTTTATCAAAATTAGGTTTTGTCATAAATGATTGAACCAACCCTTTTGTACATCTTCGGAAATTATCAAAGCTTAATTTCTCTTCTTAAATTCTTTATAGCTAGTCAAGTTGAAAAAGTATCAAATTTGAGAAATATTGATAGCTTTCCCATACATTTGACCATAACTTCATGAAAATTCACCGGATTTACTTCAAATAAAGATTAAAATAGTTTGAAAAGCCTATTCTTTCAGAAAATGCAAATCCAACAATTTCACCTACTAATTGATTATGTCATGCACTGAGACATATGCAAATTTAACATCTGTAAACTCATCACAAAAGGATTGTATTCTAATTAGTTTTGAGAAGTATCACAACACGCAATGGCCATTGCAATAGGAAAATAAGACAATGAATATTATGCAAGAGGATGCCAAATGAAAAATGTGGCTGAATAGCATGAAGGAATGGACAGGTTTTGACTTTTAATGAGTTGAGATTGAAGGCCAATAACCGAAATGTGTTGCATATGATAGTAAAGGCCGCATTCCTCAATTTACACGCCCCCCCCCCCAATCCCAACCCACCCCCCGAAGACAATCCAGTCATAGAAATGAGTGATGAGTGAGTAAAATGAACACGACAGGCTTAGAACAAAATATTAATTTATATTAATTTATTAATGTAGATCTCAATGGACGGACAATTTATAATCATATCTTTTAAAAATAAATAAACAAATGGTAAATGGACGGATACGTAGCTCCATACGATTTAATCGAATTCAATACATCTCCATCAGTTATAAATGAATCATCCCGTTATAAAGAATGTGCTAAAGTGTCGTTTTTCTGACGTTCGTCATAAAAATACTTAAATATTAAATCATTTGGAGAACAACAGGGAAAACTCGGTTTTTAGTAGTAGTAGTAGTACTAGTAGTAGTAGTAGTAGTAGTAGTAGTAGTAGTAGTAGTAGTAGTAGTAGTAGTAGTAGTAGTAGTAGTAGTAGTAGTAGTAGTAGTAGTAGTAGTAGTAGTAGTACTACTACTACTACTACTACTACTACTAGTAGTAGTAGTAGTAGTAGTAGTAGTAGTAGTAGTAGTAGTAGTAGTAGTAGTAGTAGTAGTAGTAGTAACTTGTAGTAGTAGTAGTAGTAGTAGTAGTAGTAGTAGTAGTAGTAGTAGTAGTAGTAGTAGTAGTAGTAGTAGTAGTAGTAGTAGTAGTAGTAGTAGTAGTAGTAGTAGTAGTAGTAGTAGTATGTGTAGTAGTAGTAGTAGTAGTGTGTAGTAGTAGTAGTAGTAGTAGTAGTAGTAGTAGTAGTAGTAGTAGTAGTAGTAGTAGTAGTAGTAGTAGTAGTAGTAGTAGTAGTAGAGTAGTAGTAGTAGTAAGTAGTAGAGTAGTAGTAGTAGTAGTAGTAGTAGTAGTAGTAGTAGTAGTAGTAGTAGTAGTAGTAGTAGTAGTAGTAGTCGTCGTCGTCGCTACATCTCGAAATTTATTTCATCAACCCAGCTACGGAAGTCTTCCTTCGCCCTAAGAATTGGTTCATTCTTCTGGGTTAAGTAATAAATAGCGACCAAAACAACTAATAATTTAGCATCAAAATTGTAGTTTAACTGTAAATTACTGTTTACACTTTTTTAAACCTTTGAGAAACGATTTCTGCTATTATAAAGAACTGATGAAGTGTGCATGAAAGGTGCCAGACAAAGCAAGAAAGAAAAATACAAGAAAAAAAACCATTCAATAAAATCAGTCGACGTTGACTTGAGATCGAACCTCAGATCTTATGATTACCGGTCAGACGTGCTACCCCAGTCGAGATCGACTTATGTTTTGGGATGATTTTTTTCTTGTATTTTTCTTTCTTGCTTTGTCTGACACCTTTCACGCACACTTGGTCAGTTTTATCTTACACCAGTGCCTGCTCCATAATTTATTAATTTGATTATTTCTGCTATTCTATTGTGAGAAGATTGCAATTTAATGTTTACGTAAACGAATTATGTGCTTAGTTTTACAAAATGATTAATTATTGGAGTATTTTGGTGGCAAACTTCACAAAAACGACATTTTGGCATGACCTCATAAATCGTGTCTCAGTTAGCATCCGTGTCTCAGGGGCGATAACAAACTGAAATTTAACTATATTGATACTCTGCGCTTAGCCAAACAGCTCACAATATTCACCAGCCGGAAAAACGTATCAACACAAACTACTATATTATGTGACCTTTAAGAGTTTAAACCATGCTTAATACAGTTTAGAAGTTCTTGTATTAATGGTTGACTTAAAACCAAAACAAAGACCTGAGTGATGTTTTTATTTTTAAGGGTTTTACGGCGCTTGCAACACATTAAGGTCATTGAAATTCATCTGGTCATTGAGATTTTTTTGTTTTGTTTTTAATGGTTTTACGGCGCTTGCAACACATTTAGGTCATATCAGCGCCAATAAAAAGGAAGAAAATGGGACAGTAAAAAGTTATAGAAATACAATTAAATCAGTGAAGAGAAAGTAAGACAAAGGGTACCTGGGAACAAATAGGGATCAGATGTAGAATCCAAGAGCAAACCACCAATGTGCTTAGTTTGAGATCACCTATAAGTCTCATCCGGATACATGCACAAAATCCAACAAAGAGGAATACACTCAAATGCTTACATTATACATTAAAAATAACTAATATAATAACACATAACAGAGAGATGATTTACAAGGAAAAAAATATCATCTCCCAAAACAATAACTATGCATTTGACTGTTTCCCTCCCAGACAGGACTCCGACCAGTGCCAGGAAAAAACCAAGTAATCTCGTTCCAAGACAAAGACAGAAAGCATGTTGGAAAACAGATATAAGGGGATAGAAGACACGATCCCCACCCAGGACCTGAGTGACATCAGCTTCGTTCTATCTACAGAAGAAACGAAGTTAACCTCTTTGATATTGTGTTTTTAGCCAGCCATTTTATAAGTATTTATCACTAAATTATAATAACCCGACTATACAGGTTCAAGGATACACATAGTTGTGTGTGTAAGTAAGTTATATCCTACAGAAGTGCTACATCTCGACTAAAAGGGAACCGCTCACAATTGTACAATATAATTTCTAATATTGACAAAACCAGGATATTATATTATTGGAGAGAATATTACAAAGTAAATAAAATATCTCTGAAAAAAAAAGATAGATCGAGCTGACTGATTCCCCATCAGACAAAATTAAACTACAGGCAAGGCCAAGGCCAAACTGAATAGCCCCATTCCATTTGTAGGTGTTGAACCCGTGACCTCAAGAAGTCGCTCAAGATAAGTATAGAGTTTGAATCCACTTTTTTCTTTGGAGTGGTGGATAGCTCATAAGGTAAAGTCACGATCTCCCCGGCCAGGCGGAGTTGTCTTACCAGTAACGTCACGGGTTCGAGCCCCCGTCGCCGCCGTGAATTTTTTATTCTCTATTGCCTTCTGGCACTTTTCTACTCACTTCATTTCAAGTCAATCCAAACAAGGACACAAGACAGATGATATAAAGGGATAGCAATACTGTGCGTGGCCTATGAAGAGCAGATGTCCAAAGCTCAAAGGACAATACTATTCAACATTAAGTCTTTGTGACGACAGTAATCTACAGTCCGATTAGTCATAAAGCCGCATTGGTAAGGTCAAATGTGACCTATCGTCTCTAAACGGTATTATGTCGGGATGACTCGGGTGCAAAAAATTGAATTTATTGACAAAAACATGAAGCTTGGGGTTTGTTTCGATTTGTTATTTAAGAGAATGAAGACAATTTTTCCCAATGCAAAAGCTCAAAATTTGGTATTTACTATCAATTTAATTCTAAAGTCACTTTTCGGGGTCCAATTCATCCCGACATAATACCGTTTCGAGACGGAGGGTCACAAATGATATCGGGGATTGATGAGATGGTAAGAATGCGACCTGATGAAGACTCCATCGGCTCAGTGGGTGTTCAAAGTCACCACGCCAACAATGTAAGGGCAATTCTAAATACCACCAAGTCTTCAAGAACATCAATGGACATAATGCAATACGGTAAGAACGGTAAAGGGGAATTTAAGAGATAGCAAGATTGTGTGTGGCTGATGAAGACTCCATTGGTCCAGTGGGTATTTAAAGTCACTCCGACCCTATCCTAAGCGCAATTCTAAATAAAACTGCTAAGTTTTCAAAGAACCCGATTGGACATGAAGCCACGCGGTTAAGGAAGTGAAACTGGATTGACGAAGACTCAATCGACTCAAATGATGTCAGAATCCCCACTCCACCACCATATGACAATTCTACTTACGATAAAGATCTGAACTAGTGTGTGTGTGTGAAAGGTGCCAGACAAAGCAAGAAAGAAACATGGAAGAAATAAAACATCTCAAAAAATTAGTCGACCTCGACTGGAGAGTCGAAAAAATTGTATCTTATATCGAGAGGACGAGAGACGCATGCGCACAACCAACATGACGTTCTCTCTCTAATAACTTTTCCGCTGGTGACGTCACAGACTATGGGTGACGTCCAATCAAGGGACGCTACTCTTCCGCTAATCTCATTCCCTTGAGATGGTTTTTTTTCTTCTGTTTTTATTTCTTCCTTTGTCTGGCACCTTTCATACACACTTGTTCAGCTCTTTATCTTGTACTGGTGCTTGCTCCATAATTTCTTTAATCTAATCTACCCACGACTAAGTCTTCTAGAAGTGTTCACCTTAAACCCATTTGTGCAAATATTAACCCTCTCCTTACCAATTACAGAAAAATCGTCACATTCGTTAGGATACAATGAACATTATTCTTGTTCAAATGTGTGATATACATTCCAAAAATTTGAAGAAAAATGTTTGATACAGCTATAAAATCTTAACGCTGTTTTGTAAAGCTGGTTTTGCTGTACAAAATTATGTATAATATGTTCTTATTTCTTTTCACTTCGGAAACAATTCTGAAAATGATCGGTAAGGAGAGAGTTAATTTATATCACATATATTATGTAAGTATATCACAGTTTTGTTACCATATCATAAAGGCGTTGGACTAGGTTTCGTATTGTTTATTTGTTTATTTTAATTGTTTTAAGGCGCTTGCAACACTTTTGCCTCATTTCAGCGCCAGCAAAGAGGAAATGATGGGAGAAAATTGTAACTCTGAAGTTAAGACAGCAAAGGAAAAGAAAAAGTAAGATGAAGGGGGTTGATTTGAATAGGGGAATAGAAGCAGTCCATCAATGTGCCTAATTTTTGACATCGTTTTAAGCTGGTGGTATTATGAGGGGTTAAAAATTACACACATACATTCATGAAGCTTTGAGACGTATTTGGTTAACTCTCTCCTTACCAGCAATTTTCAGGAATTTCCACAACACTTCACACCCAACAAACACAAAAATATATTTTTATCACTCAGACACAATACCAGTAAGTTCTTGCCATACGTAACTCCTGTAGAAAAACATACTCTACAACCGAAAGTTTATTTTCTTTAAATTTTATAATATACATAAGAAATTTGAATAAGAAAAATGTTGGTAGTATCGTCACGAATGTGACGATTTTCCTGTAGTTGGTAAGGAGAGGGTTAATTCTTGAGATTTTATGTAACAAAATATCCACTAAAAGTACTCAAAGTGCTTTACAAAAGATACTAGCCAGCATCTATATTTAACAAGTAGGACGAAACATGACACCTCTTAGGTGATGTTTAAATTGTATTTATCCGCCCTAGACACCACTATTAACGACCAGGTAACAATTTTACACCTGGGTACGGTAACAGAATGTGAGTAAAGAGGCTTTTTCCAAGGACTTCAACTATGCGCCTTTCCGATCGGAACTCATTCCACATGGACCTTCCGATCCAAAGTTGAATATTATACCACTAAACCACATTGTCGCACAAAGTCATTGAAGTGGACTCTGCATGAGGTCAACACTGTTACAGTAAACTTCTGCTTACAGTTGACACTTCTTATTAGTTCCATATTTTCTAATCTTTATATCTCAGTGTTTTGTTTTGTTTTGTTTTGTTTATAAGGGTTTTACGGCACTTGCAACACATTAAGGTCATATCAGCGCCAGTAAAAAGAAAGAAAACGGAAGAGTAAAAAGTTCTAGAATTACAATTAAAGCACATAAGAAAAGGTAAGACAAAGGGGAATTGGTTCAAATAGGGAACAGATGTAAATTCCAAGAGCACACCATCAAAGTACTTAGTTTGAAATCACCTAAAAGTCTTATCCAGACACAAGCACAGGTACCAACTAAGAGGAATACACTCAAATGTTTACAAATCATATATTATAATATGTAAACTAAACATAATACAATGCATAACAGAGATGATATACAAGGAAAACAATATCATCTCCCAAAACTATAACTATACATTCGACTGTTTCCCTCTCAGCCAAGGACCCAGACCAAATTCAGGACAAAACCAAGCAATCTCATTCCAAGACAAAGACAGAAAGCAATTGGAAAACAGATAAGAGGGGATAGAAGACACAGCAAGTACCTCCCCGCCCACTATAGGACGTCGGGATCCCAACCCAGAGTTCCATATTTTCTCATCTTTATATCTCAGTGTGTTCCATTGATCATAATGAATGTTTCATTTATAATGGATAAGGTCAACTTTGCTGAAAGTCAACCATTCTTCCGGCCCAGTGGTCAGTATTGGCCTTAACAGGATTCCACTGTACTCGTAAAACTGTCTACCGTATAACTGTCATTTTAAACACCAAGTCTATCCATATGTGTGGCTATGTGGTCTAAATGTGTGGCACTCGTTTTAGGATCGGAAGGTCCTGGTTTCGAGCCTTGTTCAGAGCATAGTTGAGTCCTTGGAGATGGCTCTTTATTCACATTCACTCACCAGACTCATGTGTAAAATGAGTAATAACATGACCGTTAACACCGTTGTCTCTGTTGGAAAAAAAATGGAATAACGCCTAACAGGCGCCATGTCCTGTCCTAAATGTTAAATTTTGCTGTTCGCCGTAAAGCGCTTTAAGCACGTTTAGTGGAAATTTCCCTTAATAAAAGCTCATTTTTAAAATATTTTTTTTACATAATACTGTTTTAAGAGAGATGGATCTTATTTATGTTTTTTTTGTTTGTAATTGGTTAATGTGGGAGATAGAATTTTATACTGATTATTCTATTAAATATTTGATGGCAGTCAAGAACGGTTTACATCCAGATCTTGATTATAGCGTGTTACTCCCAGGAATATTCCTGTGAATGTCCGTCTGGATAGCGTGTTACTCCCAGGAATATTCCTGTTGATGTCCGCCTGGATATCGTGTCACTCCCAGGAATATTCCTGTTAATGTCCGCCTGGATAGCGTGTCACTCCCAGGAATATTCCTGTTGATGTCCGCCTGGATAGCGTGTCACTCCCAGGAATATTCCTGTTGATGTCCACCTGGATAGCGTGTCACTCCCAGGAATATTCCTGTTGATGTCCGTCTGGATAGCGTGTCACTCCCAGGAATATTCCTGTTGATGTCCGTCTGGATAGCGTGTCACTCCCAGGAATATTCCTGTTGATGTCCGTCTGGATAGCGTGTCACTCCCAGGAATATTCCTGTTGATGTCCGTCTGGATAGCGTGTCACTCCCAGGAATATTCCTGTTGATGTCCGCCTGGACTAGGACGATGACTGCGTATCTGGCAACAGTGAGATTAATAGGAAGAGTAATAGTTATAATTAATAGTAATGGTGATGGTTATGCTGATGATGATGATGATGATGATGATGATGATGATGATGATGATGATGATGATGACGACGACAACGACGATGATAATAATAATAATAATAATAATAATAATAATAATAATAATAATAATAATAATAATAATAATAATAATAATAATAATAATAATAATAATAATAATAATAATAATAATAATAATCTCTCCACAACTTACAACACCACTGTTTGTCCTCCCTCCTATTCTAGTCTTGTCGTCTACACGTGGCGATAGACAATCCGGTAACAAAGCCATCCGATTGGTCGGATGCACACCTGACGTCATGAATGGCGACGATGAGTTCGAGATGGCGTGTCGGCTAGATCGTGATGGGTACACGGGCGAGTTACGACTGGGTGCAAAGAGAGAGAAAGAAATAATGTCACTGTATTAAAGTATTAATAATAATGTGAAATTGAATGTAAGCTTCAATTTAATTACAAAAACAGATCAAATGAACGTTTCGGGTTTCCCCTTTATCAACAAAACAGGATGAATGAAGAACCACAGATGAATGAGATGATGTGGTAGTGGCGTAGTTAAGATGATAAGTTCATCATCTCATTCATCTGTGGTGTTTCATTCATCCTGTTTTGTTGATACATTCAATTTCACATTATTATATGCGGCTATGTGGTCTAGTGGTATGACACTCGTTTTCGGATCGGAAGGTCCTGGGTTCGAGCTTCGCGCTCGGCGCATAGTTGAGTCCTTGGAAAAGGCTCTTTACTCACTTTCTCTCACCGTACTCAGGTGTAAAATGAGTACCTGGCCATTAACAGCGTTGTCTTTGTCCGAAAAATTGTAATATCGCCTAACAGGCGGCATGTCCCGTCCTACATGTTAAATGTTGCTGTTGACCAGGGACCCCTTGTAAAGCGCTTTGAGCACATTCAGTGGATATTGCACTATATAAAGCTCAATTTTAAAATTTTAGAATTATTTATTTCTTCGAGCTTCGAGCAGCAACATTTACATTACCGTGTTTTAAATTTTGAACATCGATGACAAACTTGAACATAATAGGCATTCATACTGTAACTAAAGTAAAAAGGTGTTCAAATGTGTATCTTTTAGGTCATAGGCCAATACTGCCGTTCTCTGGATAAACCCTAATTTGAAAATTTGGACAGAATACTCGTCCTTCAAATATCGAGGTTTCTGGTCAAATTTTAAATAACGGTTTTTCTAGAGTGCGACAGAATGGTCAAACCATATCTCTGAACGAAATTATGCTAACTATTGCAATAATAAAGCGATAAAATTATTCTATTAATCTTGTATAGCATGTAAATATTGTGGCTGATAAAATGAGACGATAGTAAAATATGTATTTATATACTCTAGTATATTTAAAAGAAGGGTGGGAGGTAGTAGTAGTAATAGAAGAAGGGGAGGGTGCGCACTTTGTCATACTTCAATAGAACGGGGGGAGGGGGGGGGGTGGCGCAATTTCACAAATACATAGAAAATTGTGCTAGGGCGAATTGACTTGCTCAAGGCCACACAACGTAGCGGCGGGTGATCGAACTCAATACCTTCTTGGTACGAAGCAAAGACCGTACCGCTGAGCCACGCTGCCAAATGGGCTAAGTTTCTCAGTATATCGATGGTATGTGCTGAATATAAAATGCTCACTATACTGCCAACTGTCCTAAACCCTCACATAAAGTTATGTGTAGACAGTAACATTTAAATATACTGGTCTGTTGGTTTACTGAATAGTGTTTGATGAGCATTAATCATTTCCCTGGCGTTCTAAAAGCAATAACAAAAAAGTGACATATAAATCATTCATAGATGAAGAAAGTCTTTGTCCTTCAATATGATAACCTATCCAGGTTTTTCTTCTAAATATTCTATATTATAATGATTAATTTTTTTAAAAAGGCAAGAAATATCGCACACGACCAGTTGAGCATTGGAAAAAACATATTAAGTACTCTATGCCTACTTATAGTGAATCATCCTTTTGGTCGATGTAGGGACTGGGGTCGTGACCCCCATCAAGTTTTCACTCAGCTGCTGGACCAACTTTTCCACATTTTGGATTGGAGGCTTCTTGCCGTCCTTGACATTGGAGTGGAAATTCCCATTTATGGCAGGAGATCTTTTAGCACCTTCAAGCACGTCAAGACGTAGGTCGGATTTACCCATTATCACGTTGTTGTAAAGAGATTGAATAGAGCCAATGTCACCCGACTTCCCTCCCTTTGTAGTTGAGTTCAAATCCGATGAATGATGATAGAATGTTTTCGATCTTTTGAGTTCGTTTTTAAATTCACCGAAGCCTCCGGTCGTGAGAGTTGATTTTATGTCAAGGTCACTTTTGAAGAATTTGTTTTTGTTGCTGTGGTTATTGTTAGTGAAAAGTTGGCTTGATTTAGATTCGTATTTCCTCGGAGTGGCTCCTGCAGACCAAGATGAAGAAACTGTAGTCGCTCCGTTTGTGATTGCAGAGCAATTTGATGAACCGAGAATAGAGTTGCCTTTGGTGTGCTGTGCTTGTGTCGTATGTAATTTGTTTGATTTTAAATGGCTCGCTGACACAGATAATATATTGTTCGAGGTGGATATCAACCCATTGTCATTTATCACAGATCGCTTTATTTGTTTTGATGTATTAATGTTATGGCAGTTCACTTCCGTATCCAGTGATTGGCTTTGGATGTTGAGGGCAATGGATGAATTTGGCGGTTTTATCCGAGTGGAGGATAACGTTTCCTCCAGAGGATCTAAGTGTTGGTAGGGATTTTTCTTGGACGTGATTGGGAAAGAAAATGCCCCGGGCTTTTTAGCTGATTTGACTCCATTAACAACAGTGTCACCTACTGCTGACGGTTTGGTTGTAAAAGCATGTTTAATTGGAGCAATTCTGAGATTGCTTTTGGCATTGTGGTCGTTGATATAATTCATACGATAGCCTGATTTGTAGACACCATTGATGTTGCTGTTGTTGTTTGCGCTATTTGTGTTACTGTTGTCGATAATACTGCTGCAACAGTCGCTGTCGGTGTCGTCAGAAGAGCTGTGCATACAATGAAAACAAAAACATATTCAAACGTGTGTTAGAGACATTCATCACACATCAATCAAAGACAAAAACAAAACACAAATGCAAACAAAGCTTTGTTTAGATTGGAGTGAATTTAATTTTGTTAGACCCGTCAGCTCATCAAAAATGTGTCAGAAATATATAAAACTATTATACTAATTTTTCCCAACGTATCTTTTATTTAAACTTTTTGTAGCGATCGATCATCTTTAGCTTTATCTTTTAGTAGCGACTGATAACCTTTAATTTTATCTTTTTTTGTAGCGACTGATCATCTCTAATTTTATCTTTTTGTAGCGACGGATCATCTATAATTTTATCTTTTTGTAGCGACAGATCATCTTTAATTTTATCTTTTTTTGTGGCGACTGATCATCTTTAATTTTATCTTTTTGTAGCGGCTGATCAACTTTAATTATATCTTATTGCAGAGACTGATAATCTTTAATTTTATATTTTTTGTAGCGACCGATCATCTTTAATTTTATCTTTTTGTAGCGGCTGATCAACTTTAATTATATCTTTTCGTAGCGACTGATAACCATTAATTTTATCTTTTTTTTGTAGCGGCTGATCATCTTTAATTTTATCTTTTCGCAGCGACTGATAATCATTAATTTTATCTTTTTTTTGTAGCGGCTGATCATCTTTAATTTTATCTTTTTGTAGAGACCGATCATCTTTAATTTTATCTTTTTTTTGTAGCGGCTGATCATCTTTAATTTTATCTTTTTGTAGAGACCGATCATCTTTAATTTTATCGTGTTGTCATAATAAGTGACTTACCGTAATAAAGCGGTGTAATGGGTCGGATTTCTAAACGTGAATTTGGAGTTAATAAAATAGGAAATAGGAAACTAGATTTTGTTGCAATGCAAAAAATTTCCTTTATTTTCCTCCATAACTAAATAGACATTTTCCCCTGGTTTTCATGTGGATGACAATGCATTCAGTTTCCAGGACGGAATATACCTCTATAATAAATCAATGGTCGGCGGATCAAACCTCTAAAGTCCCGATTGTCACGATCGGCGGATCAAACCTCTGAAGTCCCGATTTTCACGATCGACGGATCAAACCTCCGAAGTCCCGATTGTCACGATCGGCGGATCAAACCTCTGAAGTCCCGATTGTCACGATCGGCGGATCAAACCTCTGAAGTCCCGATTGTCACGATCGGCGGATCAAACCTCTAAAGTCCCGATTGTCACGATCGGCGGATCAAACCTCTGAAGTCCCGATTTTCACGATCGACGGATCAAACCTCCGAAGTCCCGATTGTCACGATCGGCGGATCAAACCTCTGAAGTCCAGATTGTCACGATCGGCGGATCAAACCTCTGAAGTCCCGATTGTCACGATCGGCGGATCAAACCTCTGAAGTCCCGATTTTCACGATCGACGGATCAAAACTCTGAATTTACATATGAGGTTTTCGCACCATGTTTTATTTAAATCTGGGCGTATCAGACAGACATTATATGTCATCAGAGGTCTGATCCACCCAAAAATGTATTAAAACACGGTGCGCAAAGTTCGTATGTAGTCTTCAGAGTTTTGATCCGCCGATCGTGAAAATCGGGACTTCAGAGGTTTGATCGGCCAACCAAACGAAATACTGATTTGAGATGGTGGTGTATGTATTTTATGTCACAGTGAATGAGATAATAAGTCGTATGGTGAAAAGGTTTGAACTAAGATATTGCCACGTTTAGTTAGAAGGTCAATTTTTTATCAAAAATGATTTCTTGTCATAAATGATTAAATCAACCCTTTTTGTACATCTTCGGGAATATCAAAGCTTAATTTCACTTCTAAACATGTTTTACAGCTATCTAGTACAGTTGAAAAAGTATGCCATTTGAGAACAGTTGCTGAATATCTTTCCCAGATATCTGACCATTACTTCATGAAAAATCACCCGATTTACTTCAAATAATGATTAAAATGTTCTGGGGATCATATTATTTCAGAAACTGAAAAAAAATGCAAATCCAAAATTGTCCCTTAAGACTGATCATGTCATGCACTGACACATATTGATTTCATCAAAAGATTAGTAATAGCTATGTCGTGCAATATCACTTTAATATCGTGTGTTGGTCTCGTAAAGAATAATGGGTATTACACACTATTGAAATATTCAAACAATGTTGTGGTTATATTTGGTGTGTATACAAACCCACTCCAAGTTCTTTAGTATTCGCATCATGTAAAAATGAAAATATATGTCCGATTCCCTTAAATAAATAACGTGCAAAAATCACTCTTATTAACAACCAAAACGTGCATTAAATAAATAGGTCATAGTCTTAAGTACAATTTAAAAGCGCCGTAAATTCCACATTTAAGATTTAAAATAATAAGTCTCGTGACTTTTTTGTTCGAAATGAATTTTTGAATGTGAGATTTACCAAAACAATTATTGAACGTCTTAATAGGATTCAATAGTCTGATGTCACTTCCGCCCTGTAACGAGCAGCTTGGTTCTAAACAAAGAAAATTGGTACTTTTATTCTTCATGCTGGCGAGAACTTTTTCACATGTCATGTGATCAGATTGTATAAAAGTCAAATCATGATCAGATTTAAAATGTTTTACTCCTCTGGATACACTTTTATGCTCGTCGAAGTTTTTCATAAGAGCGTCCGCCATTGTTCCGATATTTTTGAACCAGTTACTAAGTTACTATGCGTCATTACGAGGGAAGTGACGTCACGACTGTTGAAGCGTATTAGATTTTCTGAATGTCAAAATTTCGATAAAGTCACGTGCTTCCGGTCATTCAGGGCGCCATGATAGTTTTACAAAAAGGTCAAAACAGAACCAAAACCACACATCTATTAGTGAATTTGACGAATCACTGTCTATAGTGAATATTATACAAGTTTTAAAATTAACCAGTAATACCTGTGGTCGGCAAAATCATGATAGGCAAAATGTTTGTGGGCGGGGCTACTTTGGGATGACGTCATCAAGAAAGATCCTACGTTGTTCATTGGTTGATGAGGGGGAGGAGTCAGGTCTTGCAAATTGTCTGAGGGTAAAAGAAGAAGTGATTTGTTAGATCCCAGGTTTGAGAATTTTTGACAACATGAGAGTCGTTTTAATCGATCGAAATTTGAAGGGCCAGTTCGCTGGCCAAATTTTAACTACGTGATTGTTTTTTGTTTGTTTTTTTTTTTTTTTTTGCTTTGATTTTTTGTTTGTTTGTTTGGTTTGTTTTTTGTGTGCTTTTTTGCCGTTTTTTTTCTCAGAACACAGCAGCATTGTAATGGCGATTTATCCAGTGAGCAAAGTCATCTTTCTGAAATCCTGTAACAGCCCGGATGCTGTGCCACACTGAAACCTGAAATTGGATGATCTTTGAGCCCGGAATAGTAAAAACACTAAAGAAAAAGTGAATATGGAAAAGCTTCGGATGCAAACAGTACAAAGGGTTGAAACCCTTTGACAGAAAAATAATAATTTTCATATATTCCATGACAAAGTGTTTGTATCCAAAATGTCCATTGTTTGTACTGTCTCCATCCCAAATATTATTGTTTTGCTAATAAATTTGCACCCGAAATGTCCATTGCACCTGTTTCCATCCGAAGCATCTCTATTTCCACATTTTCGTGATAATAATTGGATTCTATCTGGTTCCCCAAGACCGTTACCGCAATGAGTGCTGGTAGGCAAAGTCTGCAAACTACTGGCTGAGTGTGGCTGTCACAAGGCAGGCAGGATCTGGATTGCGGGGGGGGGGGGAAGTGGCCGAGTGGTTAATGCATTGCACTGTGACCGGAAGGCTCCAGGTTCGAGCCCCGCTTCAGGCGCTTTCGTTTTTTTTTTCTTAAGCAAGACTATTAACCTCGAATTTGCTCACTTGAACAGAATGGGTGATTCCTGTTGACATCAGACATCCTGTTTGATGGATTATCTATATTCCTTCGTGGAATGCCTTGGCGACGATATCTTATGATGTCGTGGTGGAAAGGCATTTAAACAATTGATTCTTTCTGGTTCCCAAGACCGCAACAAGAGCAAGTAGGCATAGTCAGTAAAACACTGGTGGAGGGTGGCTTCACAAGGAGGATCAGGACCTTAGTCTGTATGTAGACTGCCACCCAATGTCTCCTCTTTCTTGTACAGAACCCGGAAGCCTCTCTCCCAGTTCAGAGAAGCATTTAAGATTTAAAATAATAAGTCTCGTGACTTTTTTGTTCGAAATTAATTTTTGAATGTGAGATTTACCAAAACAATTATTGAATGTCTTAATAGGATTCAATAGTCTGATGTCACTTCCGCCCTGTAACGAGCAGCTTGGTTCTAAACAAAGAAAATCGGTACTTTTATTCTTCATGCTGGCTAGAACTTTTTCACATGTCATGTGATCAGAATGTATGAAAGTCAAACCATGATCGATCAGATTTATAATGTTTTTCTCCTCTGGATACAATTTTATGCTCTTCGGAGAAGTATTTTATAAGGGAGTCCGCCATTGTTCCGATAGTTTAGAACCAATTAATAAGTTACTATGCGTCATTACGAGGGACGTGACGTCACGGCTGTTGAAACCTATTATCCGTAATGATTATGTTGCCACCGACTGAATTAGACAGCAAAACACATTGACTCAATACAACATGTAATATAAAATTCATATTACTCCTATTTTACCCATGGGTCTTGCCATCATGACTGACGTAATATCAAATCCATGTTACTCCTATATTACCCATGGGTCTTGCCATCATGACTGACGTAATATCAAATCCATGTTACTCCTATATTAACCATGGATCTTGCCATCATGACTGACGTAATATCAAATTCATATTACTCCTATATTACCCATGGGTCTTGCCATCGTGACTGACGTAATATCAAATTCATATTACTCCTATATTACTCATGGGTCTTGCCATCATGACTGACGTAATATCAAATTCATATTACTCCTATATTACTCATGGGTCTTGCCATCATGACTGACGTAATATCAAATTCATATTACTCCTATATTACCCATGGGTCTTGCCATCATGACTGACGTAATATCAAATTCATATTACTCCTATATTACCCATGGGTCTTGCCATCATGACTGACGTAATATCAAATTCATATTACTCCTATATTACTCATGGGTCTTGCCATCATGACTGACGTAATATCAAATTCATATTACTCCTATATTACCCATGGGTCTTGCCATCATGACTGACGTAATATCAAATTCATATTACTCCTATATTACCCATGAGTCTTGCCATCATGACTGACGTAATATCAACTTCATATTACTCC
>NC_088370.1:42499725-42514725 GCF_034508935.2 Berghia stephanieae | reverse complement strand
GATTAGACACTGGTAATGGATAGAAGCATGAATGAATGGATGAATGAATTAATGTGTGAACAAATGAATGAATGCATATCAGGTGGACTTGTGGTTGATTAGACACTGGTAATGGATAGAAGCATGAATGAATGGATGAATGAATTAATGTGTGAACAAATGAATGAACTAATGAATATCAGACACGCTTATGGTATTTGTTTTATTTTTATAGATGTCATGTACAGATGAATGAATGTGTGTATGAATGAGTCAGTGAACAATTATAACTACATAAGAATATTAGACACGCTTTCATAATTGCTTTGTTGATATAAAAGTAATGATTAAATGCATGAATAAATCAATGAAGGAATAAAATACAAACATATAACAAGAAAGAGAAATTGATATGAGATGAGCAATCAGATTAGTAGATGCATGAATGAATGAATGAATAAATAAAGCAATATAAGAATGAAACAATGAGTGAACGACTGAATAATAGAACTAATGAAGCTAGTTGATACTTCAAAGCATAATCTTTATTGTTTTGTGATCTCTGGATTGCTTTCAACATTGTGTTTTGAAGAGATACAATGAAATCACTGGGGCAGCGTAGCTCAGTGGTACGGTCTTTGCTTCCTACCCGAAAGGTACCGAGTTCAATCACCCGTCGCTGCGTTGTGTCGCCTTGAGCAAGTCACCTAGCTCACTTTGCGGCGCTGCTCTGCAGCTGACGCCTGGATTATTCCAGTCTTTCCTTGGAATAGACCCTAAAGATAAATTTCCCCTTGGGGATGAATAAAGGGAATTTTATTTTATTTTAATTTTATTTATTTAATTACATAATCAAGCTGCCTCTATTTTATAAATTGAAGGAAAGTTGGGGATCAAAATTCTTATCTACGGTCCTTGTTGGATGATTTACAAAGGAAAAAAAATATCATCTCTCAAAACAATAACTATGCATTTAACTCTTTCCCTCCCAGCTAGGACTCCGGTCAGGGCCAGGACAAAACCAAGTAATCTCATT
This sequence comes from Berghia stephanieae, assembly GCF_034508935.2. Taxonomy (NCBI): domain Eukaryota; kingdom Metazoa; phylum Mollusca; class Gastropoda; order Nudibranchia; family Aeolidiidae; genus Berghia; species Berghia stephanieae. The sequence goes on along the minus strand of NC_088370.1, from coordinate 42,513,710 downwards.
CCAAGACAAAGACAGAAAGCATGTTGGAAAACAGTTATAATGGGATAGAAGACAGTATGTAGCCCCCAGCCCACTATGGGAGGCCAAAGAATACATAATTTCTGGCCAATCTTAATTGATATTTCAAAGGATTAATTCCAGAATCAAGCTGCCTCTATTCTTTTTAATTAAAGGAAAGTTGGGGATCAAAGTTCCTCCCTACGGCCATGTTGGATTTTTGACAACGAACACAGAATTGTTGACCAATCTAAAAATTATAAAACTATTTAGACTTTATACAATTCTATTATACTATTTGCCGTGATTCCATTTGCTCCAAATTGGTTATCACAAACACAATCTTATATTGCAAAAATCATTTTAACGTAAAAGGTCAAAACAAATGACCAGATTTATTTATTCAATGATACAAGGTTGATATACAGGTAGCTTGCCAACTTTTTTCTAAATTAAGGGACATTTTATCACCCGTTGACTCAAGTGACTATTTATAAGATCTGAACAAGTGTGTATGAAGGTGCCAGACAAAGCAAGAAAGAAAAATACAAGAAAAAAACATCCCAAAATATTGCGATAAATTGGAAAACCACATTGTTAGAATCAGCTTGAAAAATGGAGAAAATGTGTCTTTGTCTCATAAAAATCGGTCTAGAAATAACCTTTTTTTATTTTGAAAAGAGCTTTCTCAAATTTTATAATTTCATGATAATTTCCTTATTTTCTGGTCGATGTTCTTGATTTATATATCATTTTTCAGTTCTCAATGAGACAAAAGCGCTCATGTACCTCGTTTGATTCAAGATTAACTCTCTCCTTACCAGACATTTTCAAGATTTTCCCCAAAACTTCACACCCAACTAACACAAAAATAGATATTTTATCACTCAAACACAATAGCAGTAAGTTCTTCCTATAAATAATTTCTTTGGCAAAACATGCTCTACAACACACTGTCCATTTTCTTTAAATTTTATGATGTACAAAAGAAATTTGAATAAGAAAAATGTTGATTGTATCGTAATGAATGTGACGATTTTCCTATAATTGGGAAGGAGAGGGTTAAACACAGATTTCGTTTTTTTATTGTGAGTCCGGCCTTACTAAGGAATTCATGAGCGTTGAGATAGTGACGTAACTATACATACAAGGCCTCGTGGTCCAAGCCACAGGGATGTTGGTATTACAAAGCCATTCGTCGATTTCGGTCAACCGTGGTCTTTGAGGTTACACGACATGTACTGCCTGTGATGCCTGATCATAAATCAAGGGATGAGCTGACACATGTTGACAAGCGAGCTATCAAAAGAGCAATCGTTGATTGGCCAAAAATCTCAGGATCTCATATAAGGACATCAGATCTGGAAAGCGATATCCACCCAACTGTCAGTGGAAAGAACTTTTATGATGAAAATAGGGCTCTGTAAAGAGTTATATCATGGTAGGCTCCACCCTCTCTTTCTGTTCTGGCGTAGATGTAGACGGCGATAGCATTTCGGATGGTCATAATGACAAGTGGGCAAATGATTAAAGCTTAAATCGTCGTCTAGTCTCTAATCGTTTCCGTTTGCGCAATCTTTCTAATCTTAACAACGTCACTACCACATTATTATCTCAATCGTCTGTAGTGTTTCATTCATCCTGTCTTGTTGATAAAGGGGAAATCCAAAACGTCCATTGTATCTGTTTTCGTATATTAAATTGAAGCTTACATTCAATTTTTCACATTGTTATTTGTTTGAGTAGAGTCAGGACTGATTATGAATTGTCATTGTTAATATCTGACATTTCAATTGATTTTTTTTTAATGCGAAGAGGTATCCAGAGGGAAAAAAAACATTCTCTTAGCATTTACTCTTTGTAAATTGATATCCGAAATTGAGAGACCGATTCCTCTCTTTTTTGTTGTTGTAATCACATCCACTTTCAGTGTATATTTCTTTATCTTGTTGATTATTGATTGGTTTTCTTATCGAGAGCATTGGAAAAATATAAGACGCCTAACAGGTTACTGGTACTGTATGAAAAGGAATATGGTTCCAAATGGCCACATGGGGGAAATACGGGAAACTAGATGAGCATGACAGATCGGTGAAAATGCGATATATAAATGTTAATATTTATTGGATAATATGATTGATTAATATATTTACTTGCTCATAAAGATGATGATGATGATGATGATGATGATGATGATGATGATGATGATGATGATGATGATGATGACGATGATGATGACATAATACTTACATAAAATGCCACATCTCTATGGTGTGGGTCGTTTTCATGTTTCTTCCTCAACTCCGCCATCCTCTAAAATAATATAATTAAAAATAATGGAAAGGCTCAGAATTATCTTTATACTTTGAATTGTAAAGAAGAATGTATGGAATGTTTTGATTTTGTTTTTAAGGGTTTTGCGGAGCTTGCAACGCATTAAGGTCATATCAGCGCCAGTAAAAAGGAAGAAAATGGGATATTAAAAAGGTCTAGAATTACAATTAAAGGACCAAAGAAAAGGTAAGACAAAGGGGAATTGGTTCAAATAGGAAACAGATGTAGATTCCAAGAGCACACTATCAAAGTACTTAGTTTGAGATTACCTAAAAGTCTCATCCAGACGCAAGCACAGGTCCCAACAAGAGAGACACACTCAAATGTTTACAAATCATATATGATACATAAACAAAACATAATACAGAGGATAACAGAGAGATGATTTACAAGGAAAAAAAATCATCTCCCAAAACTAACTAACATTTGACTGTTTCCCTCCCAGCCAGGGTATCCGGCCAGGGCCCGGACAAAACCAAGTAATGTCATTCCAAGACAAAGACAGAAAGCATGTTGGAAAACATACATAGGGGGATAGAAGACACAGTATGTACCTCCCTGCCCACTATGGAAGGTAAGGAACCCCACCCAGAATGTATGGAACAAATGACTAACTGATGAAAATGTTCTTTCCTAACTTACATGGTGGTGTATTTTCGGGTGTATTATTTGGGAAGACTACCTTGAGGTTCAAAATTACAAAGCAAAGTCTACACAATTTTAAGATGCAACAGGAGCCCTTGATGATGAAGGAGGTGGTGATTATTATAATGATGTAGATGACAATAATGCTAAACACTAGAGCAATAATGACAACGGCGTCGACGATCAGATGGATGATGATGATGAGTGATGATGATGATGATGATGATGATGTGATGATGATGATGGTGATGATGATGATGATGATGATGTGATGATGATGAATGATGATGATGATGAGATGATGATGTGATGATGATGATGATGATGATGATGATGATGATGATGATGATGATGATGATGATGATTGATGATGATGTTGATGATGATGAGTGGATGATGATGATGATGATGATGATGGATGATGATGATGGATGATGATGATGATGATGATGATGATGATGATGATGATGTGATGATGATGATGATGATGATGATGATGATGATGATGATGATGATGATGATGTGATGATGATGATGATGAGTGATGATGATGATGATGATGATGGATGATGATGATGATGATGATGATGATGATGATGATGATGATGATGATGATGATGATGATGATGATGATGATGATGAATGTGATGATGATGATGATGATGATGATGATGATGGTGATGATGATGATGATGATGATGATGATGATGATGATGATGATGATGATGATGATTGACGATGACGATATGATATGATGACGCAGACAGACGCCAACTCGACACCAACAACGACGACGAAGCCAATAAATAGACAGTGCTCCACCCTTACTTTGGCAGCTCTTTCCATGCTCCTCTCCTCCGTAAAACAAGGAACACCACCATTGTGTCTTCCCTCGTACTTGCTAATGTAGCCTGGCATCTGTTTGATGCCAGACTGGCCCAGACCATTGGCACCCGTGCTGTTTCCCCCTTTTTCAGACATAGCCTGGAGTGATGGAAAACAATAGATAGTATGCGCTTGGCTAAGAATCTCACAACATTGCCATCCGGAATTATACTGCCGTTGTTTTTAAAAACACAGTTTATGCAATGTTAACCAAATAGCGCATACTGTGTTTTTTAAACAAATTGCAGTATAACGGACGAACACACAAAACTCTGTGCAACCATGAACTTTTATAGACCGGATAATACTGTTTAAGCGAGAATTACAGATAATGTGGATGGCGAAAAACAATAAAAAGACCCGAGTGACGTCAACTTCATTATATCTATACAATTAGTCATATCTTGACAGAAAACGGCTATGCGGTCTAGTGAGTGGTATGACACTCGCCTTCGAATCAGAAAGTCCTGGGTTCGAGACCCTCTCTGAGCGGTGCATAGTTGTCCTTGAAAGTTAAGGCACTTTACTCACATTCTCTCACCATATTCAGGTGTAAAATGAGTACCTGGCCGTTAACAACATTGTCTCTGTCCGAACAATTGTAATATCGCCGAACAGGTGTCATTTGCGGTCCTAAATATTAAGTGTTGCTGTTGGCCAGGAACTCATTGTAAAGCGCTTTGAGCACGTTAAGTGGATATTGCTCTATAGAAAAGCTCAATTTTTTAAAAATAAATTAATTTGCATGTCAAGATTATGATGAGATCCTGGATAAATGGTGCGTTAGTTTAAAATGTCAAAAATTTCAATTTTAGACAAATGTTTATAAATAGAAAACATGATATTTCTACGGCATTCAAGCAAACAAGCCATTGGTTAAAATCTGCGAGTGTTGTTTTAAAAAAACCAACCAGACACACAATTGATATTTAATTTATTAATCGAGTGTTTTTAAAAGAGGAAGGCATTTTATTTCAGCATTATTCAGGTAAATAATTAGGCCATGGGTAAAAAGTTATGAGAGTTTTTAAAACAGGGAAGCATCTTATTTCAGCGATATTCAGAAAAAAATAGATCATGGGTAAAAAGCTGCGAGTGTTGTTAAAACAGGAACACATAATGTTTCAGCGGCATGCATTAGGACATTACGCCATGGGTTATAATTAAACAGGGAGACATAACATTTCAGCTGCATTGTTGGACAAGGCATGATGCCTGTAAGGCGATAACACAATTTTCAATGATTTCAAGGCTATTGATGAGTGCTGGGATTAGAATTTGAGTACACTTGGGTCAAAAATAAATAAGTAAAAATACATTTTTACAACAACAACTACTTCTACTTTTGCGCAAACCTGAAGTGATGAATGTATAAACAAATAAAGCATCCATGTTAAAAAGACGGTTAAGTTGACAACAACAAATAACAACAACAACAACAACAACAACAACAACACAAATCACAAAAACAACAACAAAAACAACATCAACCACTAAATTGGAAATGTTATAATATATTACAACGGACCATGCACAGAATCTTGATTAGTAACAAGACAGGGTCACACATTGTAAGACTAAGAAGTATTCTATCCTCGTCTTATATTCATGTTACATCGGGTATTGAGATGCCAAAATTTGAATGCGATGTTAAAATGATTAGAAATGAAAACAGTTCTATACCTACCTACACTTATTTGCAGGTCTGATAACCGAATCCATTATGGCTTATTGTTGTAATGGAACTCTAAAAAAATATAACGCAAAATAGTGTCCATTACAACAATTTTAAATTAGGCCCATAAGTGGGTCCGGATGTCAGACCTGCATCTATGTAAACGTCGGTCTATACCTTTTCTTAAATTATAATAATTGTACTAAATAAAACACTAAATTTACACAAGTTTCATGATTTTCATTATATTATAAATTTCAGTTTTAGTATTAGTATCATTTCGACATGATATCTTGTGAAACAAAGATCTGAACATATGTGTGTGAAAGGTATCTAACGATGCTACCTCCTTAGTTTCTTCATTTGATATATTTAGAAACGGTGAGTCACATATTGAAACATATGTGGTATCTTGTTTTATAATATTTAATTGGAATAAATGATGTATAACATCAAAACGGGTTTATTTCGAGCTAAACGAAATCCTAAAATGGGTCTCATGAGTTAAATTGACCATAAATGAAATATATCAGTAGTTAAAAAACACTTTATCAAACTATCATATCCATATTTTAAAATCTAATTTTTTGAAAAGTAGGGTTGGGTCAAAATTGTTCCGTACAGCCCATGTTAAATGTTTGCCAACGAGTGCAGAATTGGATTCAGTAGCCTGATGTCACGCCGCCCGGCAACGGTGGCCATCTTGGTTCTAAACAAAGAAAATCATTACTTTTTATTCGTCATGCTGGCTAGAACTTTTCATATGCCTTGTGATCAGAATGTTTTAAAGTCAAAACATGATCAAATTTATGTTTTATTTTTCCTCTGGATACGCTTTTATGCTCGCCGGAGAAATATTTCATTCGGCATCCGCCATTGTTCCGATAGCTTAGAACCAGTGTTACTAAGTTACCATGCGTCATTAAGAAGGAAGTGACGTTATGACTGTTGATTAGTATTACAGGCATATCTGAAAATCATCAAACTATTTTTTTACGGATTGAAATACGAGTAACTTGCAAACCAGTTTCAAAGTAAGAACAAATCTATCACCCGTTAATCAAATCATTATTTATAAAATCTGCTAAGGCATAATGATCGCTCATTTGATGTTAGGAATCGCTACCTTGCCGTTCTGCTGCCAGATTTATTTGCTCGCACTTACAGATTTTATTACTAGACCGATTTTGATCATTGATGGCTCAAAATATTCGTCTCAATCTATGTTGATTTCCACAATATGTTAGTCTAATAACTAAAATAGACCATACCATTTAATTATTTTTTTTTTAACCTCAGGAATGGGAGACACCCAATGTTTGTCGTTGCTTTGCCAGTTTAGAATTATCTCCGTCTTTTAAATACGACAATAAACAGGTATAGGTATATTGACCTTAAAATTGAAAAAAAATAAAAAATAAAAAATAAAAAAATAAATAAAAAAATAAATTAATTAAAAAAAAAGAAAAAAAAAACCCAAAAAAACACACACACACAACCCCCCCCCCCCCCAAAAAAAAAAAAAAAAAAACAAAAACAAAAACAAAAAACAAAAAAAAAAACAAAAAAAACATAAATTAAAAAGTAAAAAAAAAAGAATTATATAAATAAATCAGTAAATAAAAAGATAAATAAATAAATAAACATATGTTTTGAAATGAAACAGTTTATTTTATATGACTTAGTAACCCTGTACACTCTTAAATAGGGGGCTATAGATAGTAATCATTGCTATCTACATACTCGCTGCCTCTGATTACGGGTCATCGCACGGGTCATACAACTCCTCATTGATAATAATCTCATTGGCATTATATAATAAAATGCTCGCACTTACAGATTTTATTACTAGACCGATTTTGACCATTGATGGCTCAAAATATTCGTCTCAATCTATGTTGATTTCCACAATACACTAGTCTAATAACTAAACTATGGACGAGTGCCTGTCCGTTGAGTTTATATGTTTGATTAAGGCGGCTTTCGGATCGGAAGGTCCTGGGTTCGAGCCTCCCTCGGTGCATAGTTGAGTCCTTGGAGAAGGCTCTTTATTCACATTCTCTCACCGTACTCAGGTGTAAAATGAGTACCTGGCCGTTAACAGCATTGTCTCTGTCCCACAAAAAATTGTAATATCGCCTGACAGGCGTCATGTCTCGTCCTACATGTTATGTGTTGCTTGTCAAAAAGTTAAATTGTTGGCATTATCACCCTAAAATATGGCATCCATTCTCCTCAATAAATCATACAATCTCAACACAGTCTGATATTTCTGGCTATAAATTCAATTTTCAACATCTTAACCAACCCGACTTAATAGCGTCACATTTTTATTTCCCCACAATTGATGCCCGTTCTCCAATAACAAAATAAAATGAACACGAATTTCACCATTTAAATAAATATTGAATTCAATTTTTGGCATCTAAATAAATCAAAAACAGACGACAGGTTACCAGTATTCTAAATCAGTGGATCAGATTAGTTTATAACCGCAGATTTAATATCGTTTTCAGCAAAAGAGCAGAGCAGTCTCGGTGATGAGAATTTAGTTTAAATCAAGTTCGTATCACAGCTCTTTTCGTGATTTCTTTTAGAAAACGGTTAAATCTGTGGTTATATTTAGATTAAATAATGGTAGAAATTATTGATTGAAAATGGAAAACGATGCTCGGCGTTAAAGGGTTAAGAATGTGTAATAATAGATATAGAAAAACCATTCGCCTGTGAATTAAGTCATGTTATACCTGTTTTCCGGTTTTCCCCACGTGAATGTTATCCGAGTTGGCAGAGTGGCTTCCCCCTTGTCGCTGAGCGCTCAAAGAAGGAAGAGCCTGTTAGAATAGCCAATCACCACAAAGGAGACAATATCGATATGATGAGATGTTAGGAGATAATATCGATGCGAGGTGTCAGGACACAATATCGATACGAGATGCCAAGAGACAACATCGATACCAGGTGCCAGAAATGAAAATGAGAAAATACAAATATATAAATAAAAACAAAAATTGCGAAGTTTAAAGCATGCGTTAACAAAGTGTAAATAATTGGCCCCATTGGTTGAAAAGTAAATGCCTTTTAAATAAAATTTTATTATTTAATATCCCAGACTAAAGGTGCGTTGTAAATGAACAAAAACAAAATGGACAAACATTTTTATATTTTTTTAATATAACAAAAGAGATGGTTTTAAAACTAAAAACAGATAGACTCCATCTGGTTTGAAGAAGGGGGGGGGGGGTCTTCTTATTTTCACAGTTCTGGTATATTAAAAAAAAAAATAACATTACAAAGCACGGAATATGTGGCCATATGCCTACGTGCACAAATGTGCAGGTCTCATAACCGAACGTGATTATGGACTTTATTTAACATTGTTGTAACGGACAGTAATATTGTGGGTCAGTTTGAGAGTACTTCGATTATAAAACAAAAGTCCTATAACAATGCGTGTTATCAGATCTGCAAATAAGAGTACGTTGCCATAAACTAAAACGGAATTTGATTCAAATGCATGCTATAACCTCCTAAAAATATAATTATTTATGTGTGAAATGAAATATAATATTGATTAAATACAAAAGTGTGTGTAAGCTGTGGTTGTGGTCAATGTGAGACGTTGTGGTATTAAATATTAGGAAGTTATTTTAAAGTAACCAAAAACGGCGACCTCAGATAATGATACAGTTTAATGAATATGTATAAATGAATTGGAATGTTTAGTTCTAATAAACACATCATTTACTATGTCAACAATTCTTTTAACCCTCTCCTTACCAACTATAGGAAAATCGTCACATTCGTTAAGATGCAACCAACATTTTTAAAAATTCAAATTTCTTTTGTAAATCATAAAATTTAAAGAAAATGAACAGTGTGTTGTAGATCATGTTTTGCTAAAGAAATTATGTATGGCAAGAACTTTACTGCTATTGTGATTGAGTGATAAAAACATATTTTTGTGTTAGTTGGGTGTGAAGTTTTGGGGAAAATCATGAAAATGGCTGGTAGATAAGTAGAAAGTTAAGGTGTTGAAATTTGAATTTGTAGCCAAAATAAAAAAAGACATTGGCTGAGTTTATATGTTTGATAAAGGTGAATTATTAAAGAACTCTAGAGTGCTAAAAACCAAGATATCATTTTTTTTGTCAGTTTGGATTTAAGTTGACTTTTAGCATCCTATTCATTCCAACTTAATACCATTTTGAAACGATTGGTTACATCTATGAGTGTAAATTGACATTTTAGCGTTTACTCTTCTCAGACACAATACCATTTTGAGGACAGGTGACAAATGGAATCGACTCAAATCCAATTTAGACATACATCAATCTGTCAATTGGTAATTTAAATTTCATTGAAGCTAAATAGATGTTATTGTTTTTTTAAAAATGGAAATAAGTTATATAGACGTAATGAAATGCTTTATAAAAATGTTAGATTTGTCATGAAGCTGTAAATGAATAAGCTACCCCACCCCTCTTCAAACAGGGTTAAAAAAAATAATGAAACAAAATAAAATCAAGTCATCTAAACAAACAAGCAGGTCAATAAACTTATATTTCTATCTAATACAACTTGAAATCATTAGTCATTTAGACAATTAGAATGGTTAAGGTCTAAGTTGTCAGAACGTACGAGGCTGAGTCAAAAAGCAATGGGACAAATCTCCAACTGAGTTCATTTCATGTTCGTGTGACGACATATTTGGCTCAATTGAAATTACAGATGTATTCTTTAACCTTCTTACAAACTACAATCCTTACGATACAGTGAATATTTTTCGTACACATGATGTTTATGTACATCACAAAATTTGAAGAAAAATCTTTGTATAGTTTAAAAGAACTTAATTATTGTTATTTCATAGAACAAAATTAGCACGAAAAAGCTTTAGAGTTTAAATCAATCAATTTTAGTGACATTTTGGTCATAACATTGAAAATATTTAGATATCTAGTAAGGAAAAAGTTAAACCAAAAGTTAAAAATGTTAATTGTGTCATATTTTGACAAAGTTATGACAGTTCAAAATGAGAAGTACAATTCTACTTGACTTATGTAAAGCTTTAATTTGAGGTATAATACATGATATTGATTCAAATTCTTTTAAAGTAATATCCATAGTCCCATGACTATTTGACTCATCATCGTAGTTAGCGAGTAGAATAGATATATAGGAAAGGTTTAATAATCGTTATGGTCATGGATTTGAATAAAGAGAACAGTGTAGAATGGTTTGATAATTTTCATAATTCGTCAGTATACGGGAGACGGGATCAAAAAAAGAAAAGAAACAATCACCCAGAGAACCATGTCATGGCCCGATAGAAAGAAAAATAAATGAATTTTCCTCGTTGTATTGTAAGATTCCGGCTGATAACTACACTGGTCATGGTTTTGTATAAAAGGAGAAAAAAACCAACAATGTAGAATGGTTTGATAATTTTCATAATTCGTCAGTATACGGGAGACGGAATCATAGAAAGAAAAGAAACAATCACCCAGACAACCAGGCCATGGCCCGATAGAGAGAAAATTAAACTAATCTTCCTCGTTGCATTGTAAGATGCAGACTGATAACTACGCTGGTCATGGTTTTGTATAAAAGGTAAAAACCACAAAATAGAGTGGTTTGATAATTTTCATAAATTGAGACATGTGTGATGGGCTTTCAAACAGAAAGTATCAAGACAATTATATAATGACCTGATAAGAAGATAGAAATCATCCTTCCAAGATGTAGTCTTCAATGCAGTTCCAGAACTATTAACAAGCCATCAAACTAACTTACTTAACTAAAGGAATCCCATGTTATCCAGAGGAGCTAACGATAGATCAGATAAATTAAAAACAGACAAACGAAAGCAATTACAACAGTCAAACAGATAAGAACACAAGGCAGGCAAACAGAATTTTTAAAATGAAGGCTTCAAACAGGGTCATTCAGATTATATATTCGCTCACTTTACCACTTTGCCTTCTCCAACATCTCTCTCTCTCTCTCTCTCTCTCTCTCTCTCTCTCTCTCTCTCTCTCTCTCTCTCTCTTCCAAAAAACAAAGATCAGACTTATATAGATGAAATTGATTGCGAGAATATTCACTCATGGTATTATCTAAGAGTTAACTATCAAAACAGAAAATTATTTGCTTTTCAAATTGTGAAGTAAGCAAGAAATTAGATAAATAACAACTACTCAATTATGAAAAAATTGTTACTGTCTATACTGCAGTCAAAAACAAAATAAAGCAAAAATCACTTGACTGTTAAACTTCTTTTTTTAGGTCTATGAGAATATAAAGTAAAGCACATTTAAAAGAAACAAAACCTGCCACAAAGTACTTATTTATATCAGTAGTTCTTTATTTCAGGTGAAATAATAAGGTGATAAATGAATGTGGAAAAAGACAGGTTAAGGAAAAGTTATTCAATTTGATTCGTTTAACGTTTTCTATATTAAATGTGGTCTCACATGAAATAATACAGTTTCAAATGGGACTTAGGCATAATAGTATGTTAGTTATTCCCAATTATTCGTTTTAAGCGATTCCTCATTAAATGTAGCCTCAGGTGAAAATATACGGTGTGAAAGGGGGCACATAAGTTCGTTAGTCATTCCCATCTAGTCGATTTAAGCGTACTCCTTAGAAATGTGTTTCACTGTAATATGTTTTCTAAAACACGAATGCCAATACTATTTGTAAATCAAAATACTTCACTCACTATTACACACCATCTCCATTCAGGTTAAGACAAATTAAATATTACAGGCCTTATTAACGAATTATCATTGTTACTTTTGAGGCAAAACTATGTTTGTCACGACTAATTGTGTTAATTAAACTCTCTAGGCTTATATATGACTTCAAGTATCATTTGATATGACCCTTCAACTCACAAGATGGGGAAGGCTGCGGTGGCGTTTCTTTAACTTGACGGTCAAAATACATGAGGTAAATAATAAGAATAATATATGATAAGATTACGTATAGTTTGGAGTAGCCTATTAGACAAGTTTAATATTGTTAGTCATATAAAATAGTGATATAAATATAAATATTGATAATAATATATAATTTTGAAAATAGAATATTGCGTAAAATTGATTTCGAAATAATGATGATAATAAGTGTAGTGATAATAATGATAATATTTTTATTATTATTAAGAGGAAGCCTACTACTAAATAATATTTGGATAATTGCATGAATTGATATTTGTATACATTTTTTTTTCATTCTCAATCAGTGTTATTTAACCCTCTCCTTACCACCTATACAGCAAAATTGTCAAATTTGTTACGACACAATATACATTTTTCTTATTCAGATTTATTTTGTACATAACAAACATTGACGAATGCTCTTTGTTTAATTAATAAGAACATAAAGTTGTTTTGTAGAGAGCGTGTTTAAGTTTAAAATATCAATTATCATTTTTGGACAATACTCAAAATCATCGGTTAGGAAAGTAATAACTTTCTCCTTACCGAACATTTTCAGCATTTTCCCAAAATGGCAGGCTTACCAAGCAGAGAAATTGATTATTTAAACTCCAAAAAGCTCTCTATAAAACAACACTATGTTATTATTAATCAAACAAATATCATTCTTCAAAGTTTATGATGTACAAAAAAAATCTGAATAAGAATAAATGTACATTGTGTCTTGGCAAATGTGATGATTTATCTAGGTGGTAAGGAGAGGGTTAACACATTTCTCACAAAACAAAAATTGGACAGATTATATACGAAGAGCATAATTTATTTGAAATGGTTGGGGGGGGGTAGTGGGGCGGGAGGAATAGAGCTCTGGCCATTAAACTGACTACCATTTGAGCAGATATTTTGTAAGAAATGTTGCATCAACAACGAAAAACAAATAAGAACACACACACACACACACACAAAACTCTCCTGTTTTGTTGATAAAGGGGAAACCCGAAACGTCCATTTTATCTGTTTTCGTTTATTAAATTGAAGCTTACATTCAATTTCACATTGTTATTTATTTCTTCGAGCTTCGAGCTGCAACATTTACATGAAGTCTACATGAGAACTTTGCGCACCATGTTTTATCTAATTTTTTGGAGGATCAGACCTCTGACACCTCGATCGTGAAAACCCAGGACTTCAGAAATTTGAACCGCCGACCATTGATAAATGACATACTGATGTATGTAAAGCAAAAATACAACATAAATCATGCGAATCCCGTGCATAATTTGTGACCCACCGTCTTAAAACGGTATTATGATGAGATGGCTCAGATGCCAAAAAACAAAACAAACGAATTTATAGACAAAAATCATATGAGACTTGGGTTTAGTTTGTATGTTGCATTGAGGAGAATGAATTTAATTTCCTAAACTGATGAAAAAATAAAAGATTCACATTTATGAGCACTTATGTGGAAGTTGAGCGCTAGATAAATTTATTAGTATTAT
>NC_088370.1:42492225-42494725 GCF_034508935.2 Berghia stephanieae | reverse complement strand
TAGCTCGGGATAGAGAAGGATGGAAACTGTTTGTCTGTGGCCTATACCCTGACCCAGGGTGAAAAAGGCAATGATGATGATGATGATAGAGAAGGATGGAAACTGTTTGTCTGTGGCCTATACCCTGACCCAGGGTGAAAAAGGCAATGATGATGATGATGATAGAGAAGGATGGAAACTGTTTGTCTGTGGCCTATACCCTGACCCAGGGTGAAAAAGGCAATGATGATGATGATGATAGAGAAGGATGGAAACTGTTTGTCTGTGGCCTATACCCTGATCCAGGGTGAAAAAGCAATGATGATGATGATAGAGAGGTGGAAACTGTTGCTGGCCTATACCTGACCAGGGAAAAGCAATATGATGATAAGAGGGGAAACTGTTTGTCTGTGGCCTATACCCTGACCCAGGGTGAAAAAGGCAATGATGATGATGATGGAAACTGTTTGTCTGTGGCCTATACCCTGACCCAGGGTGAAAAAGGCAATGATGATGATGATGAATAAAGGGAACTTTATTTCTAAATGTTCATACCTATTTCCCCTCGTCGGGAGGAGACAGACCTCCACAAAGTGTGCACGTACCTTTATCAATACCAAAATCTGGTAAGGTTGTGTCAGGCTCAATTAAACCTTTGGAGACCAGAATCTGTTCGGTGATAACCCTCGTTAAATCTAGGACTGTCTGGGTTTGCTGACTGGAAAACGAAACAGAAGAGAGAAAATGAAAACAAAGGCATATACATATTCTTCTTGCCTACCATTTATAGATGGAACGAAATTGGCGTAACGTATCTCTTTGTGATCGTTTTTATGATAGTCATTTTAGTGATTGGTTCACACTAAATTTTATCAAATAAAGTATATCTCATCCGTCTCTAGTGTTTCATTCATCCTGTTTCGTTGATAAAGGGGAAACCCGAAACGTCCATTGTATCTGTTTTCGTATATACATTAAATTGAAGCTTACATTCAATTTCACATTGTTATTTATTTCTTCGAGCTTCGAGCAGCACCATTTAATTCATATCAATCAGAGTATTAACGATTTAGGTTACACAGTGTTGTGCGATGGTATATTTAATTTGGCTGGTGGCTGTTGTGAGTATTTTTCCTAAACGCTTAGCATGATTTATTTGACTTTGGAATTTTCCACTACCTGGGTCGCGGAGTCTGATAGACATTATCAATTTTCATCGCTTGTCCTCGATTACATCCTCAAGCTCCAAAGCTTATTATAAGATTAGTTCAACAATTTTCCATCAATACGCTTCAACAGTCGCAACGTCACTTCCCTCGTAATGACGCATGGTAACTTAATAACTGCCTCTAAACTATCGGAACAATGGCGGCCGCCCTTATGAAATATTTCTCCGACGAGCATTAAAGCGTATCCAGAGGAAAAAAAAACATTATAAATCTGATCATATTTTGACTTTTACTCATTCCGATCACAAGACATATGAAAAGTTCTAGCCAGCATGAAGAATAAAAAGTAACGATTTTCTTTGTTTAGAACCACTATGGCCTCCGTTTATGGGCGACGTGACATCAGACTATTGAATCCAATTTCTCTTTTTTCTTTTTCTAATTTCTCTTAAATCAAATGAAGATCGGGTCTCAAACTTGAGGTTTCTACATTTTTTTTTATTTGAGTTTTTTTATATAGCGCAATTTCCACTAAACGTGCTCAAAGCGCTTTACAAGGGGTCCCTGGTCAACAGCAACATTTAACATGTAGGACGGGACATAACGCCTGTTAGGCGATAGTACAATTTTTTCGGACAAAGACAACGCTGTTAACGACCAGGTACTCATTTTACACCTGAGTACGGTGAGAGAATGTGAGTAAAGAGCCTTTTCCAAGGACTCAACAATGCGCCGAGCTCGAGGCTCGAACCCAGGACCTTCCGATCCGAAAGCTAGTGTCATACCACTAGACCACATAGCCGCACCATAGCAATCAAGAAGAGGTTTAACCGTTTTATAGTACATTTAGGGATCATCCAATGATTCAATACCGTGGTTTTAGCTTGCAGGAATTATTAAATATTATTTACAAGACTTAACTTTAGGGAGAATTCGACAAGTGAAGTAAAAGTTTGAAGTCAATAAGATATTGGCAGATTTTGAAAGCTACCTCATCAGATCATTTCTTCAGATGGTTTAAAACAGCAACAGCAACAGTTATTAAGGTGAAATAGTGTCTTCTTTTGTCGAATCAATGTTGTCACATAAATTCATTTTTTTATCTCTCTAGAAAGACTCACGCCTGGTTTTCCTGCACTGTCACGTAGTCCATCACTGTTTGTGCCAGGGTCTTCCCCATGCCCATGAAGTCTAGGATGTTGAAATGACGACAGTTGTCCCTATGAATGAAAAATAAAGTGAGCATTTATATTGATAGTTCGAAGATGACGTCACTCATGTCTTTGTTATTGTTTTTTGCCATCCGTGTTTATGAGTAAAGCTCACTGAACTGTATTAACCCGACTATAAAC
>NC_088370.1:42482225-42487225 GCF_034508935.2 Berghia stephanieae | reverse complement strand
CTATCAGCTCGTATAACATCAAAATTGTCGTTTTCTTGATGTTGTCCTTTTGCCTTCTTCTTCATCGCTGACGACCTCTACAGTGCCTTGCATAATTATTGTCTTGCACGAGCTTTCGTGTCGGGATGACCAAAATCAAAAAGAAAAACTTGTATACAGAGATATAACAATTAAATGTGTTCAAAGCTTTTTTACACCGGGAGCCGAGCCAACAACAACGCTGCACTGCGGCTAACGCCTTGGTTATTCCACATCTTCCCTTGGAATAGACCCAAGAGATAAATTTCCTCTATGGGATGAATAAAGGGAATTTTATTTATTTATTTTTTTTTATTTATTTTTTATTTATCTATTTATTTTATGTATTTATTTGTTTATTTATCTTTTATTAATTATTTATTTATTTTTTTTCTGTTTATTAATTTTATTTTTTATTCATTAAATTTTATTTTTGCATTCATTTATTATACCACCTACTCGTTTAGCCTTGAGCCATGGAAAAAGTCTTTCAGAGATGTACGTCCTGGCCATACCCAGAGCGGACGGTTCTCCCTCGTATGACGTGTTGTTCTATGGCGTAAAATGGACAATAGCAATTGCTTAGTATCCTTTGGATAGGACGCCAGTCTAACGCCAAGTGTCTATCCTTCGGGTCTAACAGAACAAGCTACCAAATCACTGCTAGATGAACAGGTGGGTGGGTTAGGGAGGGGGGGGAACTCAACTATACCCGGGAACGATCTTGGTCCCTCTGGGTGTAAAGCAAATGCTCTACCAACATCGGAACAAACCATTATAATTATATGTTTTTAAATACTGGATACCATACGTATATATATCTACCCGTTTAGACATCAGCCATGGAAACAGCCTTTCAGAGATGAACGCCCTGGCCATACCCAAAGCGGACGGTTCTCCCTCGGATGACGTGTTGTTCCCATACATGAACATGTTGGGTTTCCGACTGTGGCCGTGGAGATCGCAATAGAGAGCAATCTGGGGGTAAAGAGGAAAAACCCAGAAATGAATTGAAATAGCATCACCTCAATAGTGTGTTATGCGCTATGTGGTCTATGTATGACACTCGCTTCGGATCGGAGTACGGTTCGAGCTCCTCGTGAAGTGAGTTCTTGAAAGACTCTTTACTCAATTTTCACGTATAGGTGTAAATGTACTGGCGTAAGCGTTGTCTTTGTCGAAAATTGTATATCGCACAGCGAGTTCGTCTAATGTTAAATGTTGTGTGACCAGGACCTTGTAAGCGTGAGAGTGAATGGATATGCGCTATATAAAGCTCAATTTAATTAATTTATTAAGAGGGTAATGTAATGATGGTGCTCAAAGTTCGAAGAAAATAACAATGTGAGATTGGATATAAGCTTCAATTTAATGTACGAAAACAGATGAAAATGGACGTTTCGGGTTTCCCCTTTATCAACAAAACAGGATGAATGAAACACGACAGACGAATGAGATAATAATAATATTAAATGTTCATTTATATATAGCTTATGCTGAAGCTTCTCATTCGTCTGTAGTGTTTCATTCATCCTGTTTTGTTGATAAAGGGGAAACCCGAAACGTCCATTTTATCTGTTTTTGTATATTGAATTGAAGCTTACATTCAATTTCACATTGTTATTTATTTCGCGATTAAGAAGTCACAGATAACAATAGTGAAATAAGTAAATACATAACAAAACAAATAAAATGATTCATTTATATAGCGCCTTAAAAAATCCACAGACATCGTGCGCTTTTTATAATAGGAATAAGAGACCTGATTAAGATCAGAAAGGTGAGATAACAATAGTCAAATGGGGAACTTATCTCATAGGCTTTGATGTCTAAAAAAAACATTTTAATTAAAAAAAAAAACGGTAGTCCTTCATAGGCATAAGCACTTTCCGCCATATTTAACAGACCCAGATAACCAATCACTTATAAGTGAACATAGTGGGGAGGGGGGGGGGGTAGGGGTAAAGAAAAAATCTCGACTTCACCCGCCATCGCTCATGGTTCACTTTTAGCGTGACGCGAGTGCCCTACAGACTGACCTATCGGTATATATTCCGTTCACTTAAAGGACACAGAGTACAGCCAAACTAGCTTTTAACTCTCTCCTTACCAGCCATTTTCAGGATTTTCCCCGAAAATTCACACCCACCCGAGACAAATATAGACTTTTCCTAATCAAACAAAAAAGTAACAAGTGCATTCTATACAGAATGTTGTTCAGCAAAATGATGTCTAAACACAGTGTTTAGTATTTGTAGTTGTCATCAAAGCATTTCTTTATGTTTTGTGATCTACAAGAGAAATCAGAATGAGAAAATTGTCGGTTGCATCGTAACGAATGTGACTATTGTCCAATAGTTGGCAAGGAGATAGGTAACTCTCTCCTTACCAGCCATTTTCAGGATATTCCCCGAATCATCACGCCCAACTAACACAAAAATAGATTTTTTTTCACTCAGACACAATAGCAGTAAAAAGCTCTTCCGATACATATTTTCTTTAGCAAAACATGCTCTACAACACAATATCCATTTTCTTAAAATGTTATGATGTACAAAAGAAATTTGAATGAGAATAATGTTGGTTGTATCGTAACGAATGTGACGATTTTACTATAGATGGTAAGGCCTTAAGAAGAGAGTTAAATGGTTTATACCCACCTCATACTTTCTGGCCAAATCCTCCACCATATTTTTGAGGTACCAGACTGTCGGGAAATTCTCCCTGCGTGGATGTCTGTAGTTCCTATTGAGATCTCTGGCGGCCAGAGAACACCGGTAGTTGCCAACAATGACACCGTCGGGGTTAATCATTGGGACAATTTTGAAAACAAAATTATTGCGCAGTTCCTGAAATAATAAATAAAAAATTTGCTGTTTGAAGCTCGAAGGTAAAAAAAAAAATAACGATACGTATTGAGATGTAAGCTTAAATTTATTCGACGAAGACATAAACTGTGAACGTTTTGGTTTCATCTTTATCAACAAATCACGATGAATGAAACACCGATGGTATTCAATATACTAAAGTACTGATGGTATTCAGTTTACAATAACACCGATGGTATTCAATATACTGAAGTACTGATGGTATTCAATTTACTATAACACCGATGGTATTCAATATACTGAAGTACTGATGGTATTCAATTTACTATAACACCGATGATATTCAATATACTGAAGTACTGATGGTATTCAATTTACTATAACACCGATGGTATTCAATATACTGAAGTACTGATGGTATTCAATTTACTATAACACCGATGGTATTCAATATACTGAAGTACTGATGGTATTCAATTTACAATAATACCGAAGCTATTCCTTTTACAACAATACTGATATATACCTGTGCGAGACTGTCGGGACCGGTGATGAATTCCAGCAGACCTTTCATCATCCAGCTAGCTTGACTCTCCCCAGGGTGGACCCTGGCCGTGATCACTACGGCCTTCTTGACCTCTTCGACATCTGAAATAAATGACCAGCAGGTCAGTTACCAGTGGACGAAATTAGCTTTAAAATCTATAGGGAAAAATGATAACCAAGTATGCCAATAAAATTTAACCCTTTCCTTACCAGCCATTTTCAGAATTTTCCCCAAAATTCGACACCCATCCAACACAAATATAGTTTGTTTTTTACTCAAACTGAAATAATATTGATCGGCAAAATGACCTCTACAACACAGAGTCGCCTTTTTATAGCCACAGTAAAACATTTTTCTTTAAATTGTGATATTAACAACAGAAATCTGAATGATAAAAGTGCTGGTTGGATCGTAACAAATGTGACGATTTTCCAATGGGTGGTAAAGAGAGGGTTAATACCGTAGATCAAAGGCGTTCATTTCGTATTTTATATCTTTCTTGAGTATTTCTATATCGCAATATCCACTAAACGTGCTCAAAGGGCTTTGCAAAGGGTCCCCTGACCAAGAGAAACGCGGCTATGTGGTCTAGTGGTATGACACTCGTTTTCGGATCGGAAGGCCCTGGGTTCGAGCCTCGCACGGCGCATAGTTGATTCCTTGGAGAAGGCTCTTTACTACATTTTCTCACCGTACTCAGGTGTAAAAATGAGTACCTGGCCGTTAACAGCGTTGTCTCTGTCCCAAAAATTTGTAATATCGCCTGACAGGCGTCATGTCTCGTCCTACATGTTATGTGTTGCTGTTGGCCAGGAACCCCTTGTAAAGCGCTTTGAGCACGTTTAGTGGATATTGCGCTATATAAAAGCTCAAGAAAAAAAAACACGTAACATAATATAGTACGAGACATGACGCCTGTTTGGCGATATTAATTCAATATTAATTTTCAAACAGAGACAACGCTGTGACGGCCAAGTATTCTTTTTACACCAATTTACGTTGAGAGAATGTGAGTTAAGACATTTTTCAAGGACTTAACTATACGTTTGAACTCAGGACGTTCCAATCTCGAAGCGAGTGTTATAGGACAAGACGACATAGCCGATCATTGTTCTCGCTCAGCACCGCTTGATTATTATTTTTCTCAAGACACCGTACAGTTGAGTCACCTAGCTACTCAGGAATAAGTTGTACAGATCATGTGTTTGTTAAAGGAAAAAAATTATTGGTACTCAAACTTACTAAAATTTGATACAGTGAGCAGAAAGCAGCTATTTCCCGCTCTGGTCTCACACATGACCTCCCGTCTCGTGACCTTTGCCCTCTCCTCCGAGTTCATCATGACCTCTAAGTCTTCCTTGAGGTCGGTGAAAGAGTAAGGGTAGCAGTGGGCCAGGTAGTAGGTATCATCTGGGTGTGGAAACTCCTGGAGAGGAAGATTAATTGAGTTAGAGTTTAAAATGCGGGTATCGGTTATGGGATATCGTGTATCGGGGATCGAGTGAATATCAAATACAGACCAGCCGACAAGAACGAATTTCCTTAGAAATAAATAACAGTGTGAAATTGGATGTAAGCTTTAATTTAATATAAGAAAATATATAAAT
>NC_088370.1:42469725-42477225 GCF_034508935.2 Berghia stephanieae | reverse complement strand
TGGAACAACTACAAAAGACTTCTACGTCATGGCACAAGACCGAAGGGCTAGAGCTCAGCTGGTCGCTGGATCGGATAAGTGAGTTAAAAAAAGTGAGCTTTTATATAGCGCAATATCCACTAAATGTGCTCAAAGCGCTTCACAAAGGGTCCCTGACTAACAGCAACACGTAACATGTAGAACGAACATGATACCTGTTAGGCAATATTACCATTTTTTTTGTAACAGAAACACCGCTGTTAACGGCCAGGTACTCATTTTACACCTGAGTACGGTGAGATAATTTGAGTAAAGAGCCTTTTCCAAAGACTCAACTATGCGCCAAGCGAGGCTCGAACACAGGACCTTAAGATCCAAAAGAGAGTGTCATACTACAAGATCACATAGCCGTACTAAGTAAGACACGATACATACCATGATTATACAAACTGTCTCTCTTTAATAAATTGACTATCCTAAACTTGTAAGTGATGCCTGGAACAACGTTGGTGACCCGGAAGTAGTACCATTGGGTGTGCCTGGCGGTGTAAAGGTCAGACTTCAAGACTAGCTCATACTCAAATTGGCCTCTGGGTGATAGAAATGTAAAATTAGGTTTTTCATACGGTCAGTGCTTATGTCAAAAAATTGAAAATAACAGCGTCAAAATAGATAAAATACCTAAGCACAGAACGTTTCCAGCTCAAAACCTTCTTCATGAACAATAACAACAACAACAAAAATAATACACAAAAAAACAACAATAACTTCTTTTTTTTTTTAATATAAGACGAATCAATTTTGACCTATGATAACAATCACATTTTTTCAAATGAGTATTTCATTCTCTACACGAACGTACCACACCATTCAGTAAAAACATTCTAAAGATAACAAGTATAGACATTTATATAGCGCATTTCCAAGGATTGACCATGTTCAATGCGCATCACAATATTTCATTACAATTTTTATTCTCATAGTAGGCTATATTAAACCATATTTCAATTTCAGACAGTACCAGTAGCGAGGTAGAGTTCTTTTTATACTAACAGTCTTACACTCTCACTCTACAGCCAGTTACTCTTTCACACTTGGATCGAGTGTGGTAAACAAACAATTTGTGACCCTCCGTCTCCAAACGGTATTATGTCGTAATGATTCAGACCCCAGAAAGTGAATTTAGAGATAGACTGATGAGAAATTGGACATTAGAAGTTTTTGTAAAGCAAAAAATAGTATTTATACTCCATCATAACGTAGAGAAATTATACCCAAGTTTGGTATTTCGGCAATAAATTCAATTTCCCTAACCAAGTGTATCCCGACATAATACCGCTTTGAGACGGGGGGTAACATTTATGATACGTGCCTTACCCAAGGACACAACTTTTGGATCAGAGGAATACATGGTCACTGTCCCAATCCTACCAATGAACAACGCTTAAAATATCTTTTGCATTTTGTGACAAGACAAGAGACGGTAAAAATTGAGCTTTTTATATAGCGCAATATCTACTAAACGTGCTCAACGCGCTTTACAAGGGGTCCCTGGCCAACAGCAACACTTAACATGTAGGACGGGCATGGCGCCTGTTAGGCGATATTACAAATTTTTTTTCGGACAAAAACA
This sequence comes from Berghia stephanieae, assembly GCF_034508935.2. Lineage (NCBI taxonomy): Eukaryota > Metazoa > Mollusca > Gastropoda > Nudibranchia > Aeolidiidae > Berghia > Berghia stephanieae. The sequence continues at coordinate 42,475,613 of NC_088370.1, read as the reverse complement.
ACGCCGTTGACGGTCAGGTACTCATTTTACACCTGAGTATGGTGAGAGAATGTGAGTAAAGAGTCTTTTCCATGGACTCAACTATTCGCTGATCGAAGCTCGAACCCAGGACCGTCCGATCCGAAAGCGAGTGTCATACCACTAGACCACATAGCCGCATTGCTAAGCCAGCGGAGTCACTACAGGACGCCCTACAGTATATTATAACAGTTGACTTGTACTTACATTCTCCTGGCTTGACGTAGATTGCCACACTCGAACCGGGATTCGAACGCGAGGGAGGGACAACATCCCTCAGGCACCGACAAGGCACTGAAGTCACGCGGGCTTCTCTCGGAGTCAAAGGTCACTTGGATACCTCTCCATTTGCCCTTATAAGGTGTCACTTGATTGTCTATCGTTTGGCTGGAGGCTGGTAAGAAAAATGTAGAAAAAGAATAGACATAAATACTCTAAAACAGTCGTAACGTCACTTCCTTCCTAATGACGCATGGTAACTTAGTAACACTGGCTCTAAACTATCGGAACAATGGCGGACGCCCGTATGAAATATTTCTCCGGCGAGCATAAAAGCGTTTCCAGAGGAAAAAAAACACATAAATTTGATCATGTTTTGACGTTTACACATTCTGATCACAAGGCATATGAAAAGGGAATGAAAAGTTCTAGCCAGCATGAAGAATAAAAAGTAATGATTTTCTTTGTTTAGAACCAAGATGGCCGCCGTTGCCGGGTGGCGTGACATCAGACTACTGCATCCTATTAATAAACCATTGCTTAACTTTGTCCAGAGACAAGTTACCGCCTTGTTATCAAAGACTGAAAAAACACGTAATAATAATAATAATAATAATAATAATAATAATAATAATAATAATATATAATAATAATAATAATAATAATAATAATATATAATAATAATAAATAATAATAATAATAATAATAATAATAATAATAATAATAAATAATAATAATAATAATAATAATAATAATAATAATAAATAATAATAATAATAATAATAATAATAATAATAATAATAATAATAATAATAATAATAATAAAATAATAATAATAATAATAATAATAATAATAATAATAATAATAATAATAATAATAATAATAATAATAATAATAATAATAATAATAATAATAATAATAATAATAATAATAATAATAATATATAATAAAATAATAATAATAATAATAATAATAAGAAGAAGAAGAAGAAGAAGAAGAAGAAAAGAAGAAGAAGAAGAAGAAGAAGAAAGAAGAAGAAGAAGAAGAATAAAAATAATAATAATAATAATAATAATAATAATAATAATAATAATAATAAATAATAAAATAATAATAATAATAATAATAATAATAATAATAATAAAATAATAATAATAATAAAATAAAAATAATAAAAAAAAGATAAGAAGAAGAAGAAGAAGAAGAAGAAGAAAAGAAGAAGAAGAAGAAGAAAAGAAGAAGAAGAAGAAGAAAAGAAGAAGAAGAAGAAGAAGAAGAAGAAGAAGAAAAAGAAGAAGAAGAAGAGAAGAAGAAGAAGAAGAAGAAGAAGAAGAAGAAGAAGAAGAAGAGAGAAAAAGAAGAAGAAGAAAAGAAGAAGAAGAAGAAGAAGAAGAAGAAGAAGAAGAAGAAGAAGAAGAAAAGAAGAAGAAGAGAAGAAGAAGAGAAGAGAGGAGAAGAAGGAAGAAGAAGAAGAAGAAGGAAAGAAGAAGAAAAGAAGAAGAAGAAGAAGAAGAAGAAGAAAGAAGAAAAGAAGAAGAAGAAGAAGAAGAAGAAGAAGAAAGAAGAAGAAGAAGAAGAAGAAAAGAAGAAAAGAAGAAGAAAGAAGAAGAAGAAGAAGAAGAAGAAGAAGAAGAAGAAGAAGAAGAAGAAGAAGAAGAAGAAAGAAGAAAGAAAGAAGAAGAAGAAGAAGAAGAAGAAAGAAGAAGAAGAAGAGAGAAGAAAAGAAAGAAGAAGAAGAAGAAGAAGAAAAGAAGAAAGAAGAAGAAGAAGAAGAAGAGAAAGAAGAAGAAGAGAAGAAGAAGAAGAAGAAGAAGAAGAAGAAGAAAGAAGAAGAAGAAGAAGAAGAAGAAAGAAGAAGAAGAAGAAAGAAGAAAAGAAGAAGAAGAAAGAAGAAGAGAAAAGAAGAAGAAGAAAGAAAAAAGAAGAAGAAGAAAGAGAAGAAGAAGAAGAAGAAGAAGAAAGAAGAAAGAAGAAGAAGAAGAAGAAGAAGAAGAAGAAGAGAAGAAGAAGAAAGAAGAAGAAGAAGAAGAAGAAGAAGAAGAAGAAAAGAAGAAGAAAGAAGAAGAAGAAGAAGAAGAAGAAGAAGAAATAATTAATACTGATAAAATAATTAAATAAATAAATGAAAAGCTAAATAAATAAACAAATGAATAAATATATTTAAAAATCCGTATATGAATAAATAAATAAATTAATTAATAAGAAAATGAATTAAAAAATTAGAATAAATTAAATAAATCTATAAAAAAAGACTAAACAAAAAAAAAAAAAAAAAAAACATTAAAAAAAAATAAAATAAAAGGCAAGAGAACAAAACTAATCTAGGAAAATAAACAGAATAATTGTACGGTGAAGGCGGATCATGACGTCACTTTGAGTGCATGTGTCCGGACAGACACCTGGCATCAACATTCCTTTACACTACAGGAACACCTCTCGTCAACAATAACAGGACGTGTTTATCCTGGGGTTATCGGGTACAGACTTAAGGGATATTCACATGTACCGTAAACCATTGCCGTGTTACGGCCGTTTTTGAAAGGGTCAGGTCACATTTTATTGTCCAGAAAAATCAAAATTAGTTACAGTGAAATACATAATCAGTCGCATGGTGAAAAGGTTTGAACTGCAAATTGGCAAGTTTAGTTAGAAGGTCAATTTTTATCCAAAATGAGTTCTTGTCATAAATGATTAAATCAACCATGTTTGTACATTTCCGGGAAATATCAGAGTTTATTTTCATTTCTAAATATTTTTGACAACTAGTCAAATTGAAAAAGTATGAAATTTGAGAAAAGTTGCTGGATACCTTTACAATATACATCTGACCATAACTTCATGAAAAATCACCCGATTTACTTCAAATCAGGATTAAAAGGCTCTGGGGAGCATATTCTTTCAGAAAATGAAAAAAAAATGCAAATCCAAAATTTTTACCTTTCAACTGATTATGTCATATACTGACAATAAATAAACTCAACCTGCCGGAAATAAAATACTAAATCAAGAAATCTAAGAATCCTCGGGTTCGAGGCATTGTGTCCTTTTTTGCAGGTCTGATAACCTAATGGATATGACTGGCCTCATTATGGTAATGGAAACACTCCCAAACCAACGCAAGGTATTTCCATCATAACGACAACAACGACGACGAAGAAGAGGAAGTAGTAGTAGGAGTAGTAGAAATAGTATAAGTAGTAGCAGTAGTGGTGGTAGTGGTGGTGGTAGTAGTAGTAGTAGTAGCAGTAGTAGTAGTGGTAGTAGTAGTGGTAGTAGTAGTAGTAGTAGTAGTAGTAGTAGTAGTAGTAGTAGTAGTAGTAGTAGTAGTAGTAGTAGTAGTAGTAGTAGTAGTAGTAGTAGTAGTGGTGTGTGGTGGTGGTGTAGTGGTGGTGGTAGTATAGTAGTAGTAGAGTAGTAGTAGTAGTAGTATGTAGTAGTAGTAGTAGTATGTAGTAGTAGTAGTTAGTAGTAGATAGTAGTATAGTAGTATAGTAGTAGTATAGTAGTAGTAGTAGTAGTAGTAGTAGTAGTAGTAGTAGTAGTAGTAGTAGTAGTAGGTAGTAGTGTAGTAGTGTAGTGTGTGGTGGTAGTAGTAGTAGTAGTGTAGTAGTAGTAGTAGTAGTAGATAGTAGTAGTAGTAGTAGTAGTAGTAGTAGTAGTAGTAGTAGTAGTAGTAGTAGTAGTAGTAGTAGTAGTAGTAGTAGTAGTAGTAGTGTAGTAGTAGTAGTAGTAGTAGGTAGTAGTAGTAGTAGTAGTATAGTATAGTTAGTAGTAGTAGTAGTAGTTGTTGTTGTTGTTGTTGTTGTTGTGGTGTAGAAGAAGAAGAAGAAGAAGAAGAAGAAGAAGAAGAAGAAGAAGAAGAAGAAGAAGAAGAAGAAGAAGAAGAAGAAGAAGAAGAACAACAACAACAACAACAACAACAACAACAACAACAACAAAAACAACAACAACAACAACAACAACAACAACAAGACATTTAAGGGGTCCCTGGAGCTCAATAGAGAAAGAGCACTCGTGTTACAAGCAAGGTTATAAATTTCGATTCTCGAAGCAGCAGCATATTACTTTTTGTTGATTCATCAATTCAACAAATCAGTGAAAGGGTAGCTGGATCTGTTAGCTCTGGCAGCAGCCTCTTATGGTTCTCACACTACTATATTATGACGATCGACCCAATCAGCAAAGTCTAGTCCGCATTCGTGCACCGTCGCAAACCCGCCGGGTAGCATCGTCACAACACACCGTTCGACTAGATGCTCTGCCGTCTCAGGTTCTTGCTCACAGCGGGTACATATTGGACAGGTAGAAAGACCCCACCGATGAAGCGCATTTGCCGTTAGGAAGTTCTTTGTGATACACTACTAAAAGTATCAATCCTTTGGTCACTGTGCGTTTAACACTATAGAAACCGAACAAACTCCGGTTCCATGAATGTTTATGCCCCGAGAGGGCAGCGGTGGAGATTGGGCTTTAGACAGGGTCAATCTGTACTCTTCAATCCTCGTTGTTGATCTGGGGGGTGGGTGGGGTGGGGGTGGAGGGGAGGAGAGATTTAATGGGCTGTCAAAAACAGGATTTATACTGGCTTAAATGACAATGGCCCGGGTAGTTAACATGGGTTTATATGAGGTGTGACACATTATTTCATTGGGAAGAAATATTATAGAAATTATAATATTATTTAGATATGGCGGGTGGTAGATAGATAAAGACGAGGAAGAAGAAGAGAAAAACAAAGAAGAGAGTAGAATGGGTAGAAGGAGTGAGAAAATCAAAAAGGTTAACATTAAAAACTGACCTCAACTGGGATTTTTTTGTATATTGCGTGTATTTGTGTGTGTGTGTGTGTCTGTGTGTGTTTGTGTGTGTGTGTGTGTATGTGTGTGTTTAGTCTTTTTATTTGTTTTGTTTTGTATTTTACTCGGATTCTTTAATTCTCCTGTCTTTGTTTTTTTTTTTTTTGTTTTATGTTTTTGTTGTTGTTTTTTTTTTTGTGTTTTTCTTTTTTTTTTTTTGGGGGGGGGAGTGGGGGGGGGGGGGGGAGCGGAAGGGGGAAGAGGAGTGTTTTTGACTTTGTTTTTTTTTTAATTTATAAATTGAGAAAAAGCGTATGAAAATAAATTTTGGGATTGCAATTATTATGTTCTTTACGGCATTTTTTTTCCCTTCTCACAACCCCATGCCCCATTACAACCGCACTCCCCCCCCCCCCCCAACCCCCACCCCCACCCTGTCTGGGCTCCTTCTTCATTTCCCGCGCGGGATCGTAGTGACAATTGATTGATTTCGTCTTGAGGCTAAGTAAATTGTTTACATAAAGGCCTAGGTTACAGGATTGCGTACAACATTATTACGCGAGACAGTTGTTTGTGAGAGATTATCACCTCTCGTTACTCTCAAAGTGAATGCTAAGCTACAAAAGCTGTGAACTGTAAAGAAAAATAATATGAATGCGTTTTTATATAGCGCAATATCCACTAATGTGCTCGAAGCGCTTTACAACGGGTCCCTGGCCAACAGCAACAGTTAACAGTAAAGGGCGGGACATGACGCCTGTTAGGTGATATTGCATTTGGGGGGGGGGGGGGCAGAGGGCATAGCTGTTAATGGCCAAGTACGCATTTTACATCGGAGTACGGTGAGGGAATGT
>NC_088370.1:42427225-42464725 GCF_034508935.2 Berghia stephanieae | reverse complement strand
AAAATAATGTTTTTAAAAACCCTTTGTAGTTTGTGCTAATTTTTTTTTTCTCTGTTTAGCTGACAGGGCAGAAAAACTTGTTGGGATTTCAATCCTCGTTCCTTTTTTACCCTGTCTTTGGTCGTAGACAATAAAATTTCATTTATTCATCCCATTTGGGAAATTTGTCTCTAGGATGTATTCCGAGGGAAGACCGGAATAACCCAGGCGTCAGTCGCAGTGCAGCGCCGCAAATTGAGCTAAGGCTAGGTGACTTGCTCAAGGCCACACAGCGCAGCGGCGGCGGGTGATCGAAGTCGATACCTGACCTGTCGGGTACGAAACAAAGACCTTACCTCTGAGCCACGACAACACTATTATTCTTGATCAAAGTTAATTGTAACCATTGCAGTGAAAGAAAAGGAGGGGGGGGGGGGGGTAGAGAGCAGTAGGGGAGGTGGATATATTGGACGGCGTTCAACTGCTGTCGTCGTCCTTTGATCTGGTCCGTCCCACTTAACTAGTGACCACTGGTCATAAATGTAGGTATTACATTTATTGGTAACACCGCTGATCCACCTTTATAACTGGTTAAAAGTCGGACTCTGGATAAAACTCGTATTTAAAAATTTGGCCAGAAAGCGCGTCCTTCGAATATCGATCGATTTTAAAGCTCTTTGAGCACATTTCGTGGAAATTGCACTATATAAAGCTCAATTTTTAAAAAAAATTTTTTTAACCGACTGTTTTTCAAGATTTTTACTAAAATGTAACACCGACTCAACAAACAGATTGGATTCTTCAGATGATTTTATTGAGTTCTTGTAAATATTACAACGATTTTTTTTCAAATTTTGTGATTTGTAAAACAAATCTGAACAAGGAAAGTATTATCTGTATCGTAACGGATTGTCTTATAGTTTGTATGGAGAGGGTTAAATCACCCACATCTTGGAGGAAAAAAATCTTAAACTTTTCACCAAATTTTATCAATAAGACTATAAACGTTCAAGACCGTTCAAACGCAGTCTCGTGTCGTAGTAAGTTACATTCTCTAGCAAATGGATGTTGTGAGTACTTTACCTAAATGCATAGCGACAATAACGAACCAACACGCACTTTTCCAAGGACTCAGCTATGCACCGAGCGAGGCTAGAACCCAGGACCTTCCGATCCGAAAGCGAGTGTCATACCACAAGACCACATAGCGCAGCGCACGAAATGAGATGATGAGTGACAAGGAAATATACAATCACAGGACATGCTCGACAAAACATAATTCGAGTACAGGTACAGGATGTATACTCAATGCAATCCAAATAGATAGTTCGAAGATGACGGCACTCAAGTCTGTGTTATTGTTTTTTGCCATCCGCGTTTATGACTAATGCTCACTGAACTGTATTAACACGTCTATAAGCGTTCATGGATACACAAAGTTTTGTGTGTTGGTCCGTTATACTTCCGGATGGCAATGTTATGAGCTTCTTAGCCAAGCGCATACTATCTATAGTTGACATCTTTTTTATGTTTGTGCAGCGTCCAGAGTTGTCGATAGTAGAGCTCAAGGAAACAAGTGATCCCATTGGCTGAACACTGTTGAATAGAACTCACGATTTGATTGCTTTAGTGACTTGTCTTTTGACGTAATATTTCGGTCAGTGTCAGCTATAGATAGAATGCGCTTGGCCGAGAGTTCACACATTGCCATCGGAAGTATAACGGACCAACACACAAACTCTGTGTAACCATGAACTTTTATAGTCTGGTTAATACAGTGTAGTGAGAACAACTCACAAACGCGGATGGCAAAAACAATAACAAAGGCTTGAGTGACGTCATCTGCATACTATCTATGAGATGACGATTGCTGCGGTCCGACCTAGTTTCAGCAGTTATTAACGCTCATTCGAAATTGCTTGTTACCTTGTCGGTAGTTAATTTTCCTTGCAAGGCGTAGTGTTTATGTATATATATATATATATATATATATATATATATATATATATATATATATATATATATATATATATATATATGCACGTCTCTTTTTTATATTGATTGTGACCTATCGCGTCAAAACGTAAAAAGTCAGGATAGAACAGAAGCAAAATGTGGATTTGAAGTCAACGAACCTAGATATATCATTTCAATTTCAACTCTTTAAAAATCTATATTCTAAGTTCTTCATGGATGAACAACGTTTATCTACATAAGTAGCAATGACTATCCCGCACAAATCTTTGGGCCTCTTTTTCGCTCGCGAAGTGCCCGAATTCGCGTCAAAATATGGGACGAAGCCGTTTCGTATATGCTATTTTAAAAAATTAATTACGACGCTGTTTATCGATGAATGTGACTGAAAGTTGGCACACAGTTAGAAAAAGGTCATTTTAGATTATGTCAAGCGACAAAACTCGTGCTATTACCAGAAGACCGTTAAAATTAGATTTTTACTCTTTGGAGTAAAATATTTCTAAAACTACCGGGCGTGGAGGTTTTGTCGCTGACAAGGTAATACATGAACATTTCTTCTTTTTGGTTATAAAATTTCATATGAATATGACGAGTACTTTTCCCGTATTTTACAAAACACCATCCTAATTTGCTTTTCAAGTTTCAATCTTTTAATCCATTTATTACGCAAGATACAACCAAAGGTCGAAAAAAATGCCGAAAAAGCGTCCCATATTTTCGCGTTTTTTTTCCTCTTTGCGGGTCATCCAAATAAATGACACCTTTGAAACTGCATAACTTGTTTATTTATGAATGGATTTTCAAAATTCAAAAACATTTTTACTCAGTGGAGATAGGGCTTTGATTTTAGACAAAAATGTTTCTCAAAAAAGAGAAAAAAACATTTTTCATAGTCATCGCTAACATAAGTCCATTATTTCGGACCATAGATTCAAATTTCGAAAACGTTACGCTATCCCGACATTATACCGTCTTTGAGGCGATGGGTAACAATTTATTCGAATGATTTATTTCATACTATCACAGACAGAACCACACTATGTCCGTAACATTCTTCATTTTGTATATAAATTGTCTCGCTGTCAATCCAATACAAACTGGCCACTTTTGACCACACAACAGGAACCATTCACAAGTGGAATTAATGGATAAGCTGGAATGAAATTGTTATTGAAAATCGGCTTTCGAGCAATTAAGGGGAGGAAATCCTGTCTTCTCGTTGCCAGAGCGAATACAAAAGTTTGTTGTAACTGAGCCGACTTAGTGACAAAGGAAGTTCCAATGTTTGGATAGATTAGGCTCTCTCTGATCCTTGTATCGCGTACTACCTACGCTATAGCAAAATACTTTTTTTTTTCCATTTTGGTTCATTTTGGCCAGATTGTTTGGTTATTTTAAAATTCAAAATAGCCATAAATTTATATGACACCTGATTTTATTTATAAAACAACCATAACGTGATAACTCTATGACGATTTCCTCTGAAATTTCAGATATCTATGACTTTGTTGATAGCAGGTTAGCTTAATTAAAAGGCCTCTTATGAAAAAAAAAATATTCCTCGTAATCAGTCTTGCTGTAAAGTTAGTTTGTGCCTCGCGGTGCTGTCGTACACAGTTCCAGTGACAGGCCGCGCTATCGTAAAATAGTCCTTCAGAGACATAGGCCCATGGAGTCGGAGTTTATCCCGGTTTCTATAGCGTGAATTGGACAATAGCAATTGATTGCTACCCTTTGGATAGGATGCCAGTCTATCGCTAAGTATTCATTCCGCCAGATCTAACAAACCCAGCTACCCAATCACTGCTGGGCGGACAGGGGTGTCAAAAACGATCTCTCTCGACTACGACCGGGGATCGATCTCGGTCACTTTGCGTGTGAAGCGTGTGCTCTACCAACTGAGCTATCGGGACTTCCTATCGTAAAAAAGCTAATTTTTTTTATTAGTAGATAGGGAGGGGTGTAACATTTTAAATACACTGGTATATTTTTGTATATATATATAAGTATCGTAACACTTAGACATCCAAATATCTGCCAATGAAGCTAAAATGTTACACCCCCACCCCCATCTAAAAAAAAGAACATAAGCATAATTTATAAAGTGCAATATCAAGTACACGTAGCCCAAAGCGCTTTACAAGAATTCCCTAGCTACCAGCAACAATTAGCATGTAAGTCAAGGCATGAAACATTTAAGGCTAGAGAGATGGTGACGCCACGCCTTCCTCTTTTCCGGTTCAAAACTCATTGGAAGTGTGTAACCAGTCCTCTGGACAATGTATATACAGTTAATAGTTTACATATTGAATCATAAGGCGGTATGGCTTTATCAATAGGCAGATTCTTATAATTAACCCTCTCCTTACCAGCCATTTTCAGGATTTTCTCCAAAACTTCACACCCAACGAACACAAAAATAGATTTTTTTATCATTCAAACACAATAGCAGTAAAGTTCTTGCGATACATAATTTCTTTAGCAAAACATGCTCTACAACACACTTCATTTTGCGGCTATGTGGTCTAGTGGTATGACACTCGCTTTCGGATCGGAAGGTCCTGGGTTCGAGCCTCGCTCGGCGCATAGTTGAGTCCTTGGAGAAGGCTCTTTACTCACATTCTCTCACCGTACTCAGGTGCAAAATGAGTACCTGACCGATAACAGCGTTGTCTCTGTCCCAAAAATTTGTAATATCGCCTGACAGGCGTCATGTCTCGTCCTACATGTTATGTGTTGCTGTTGGCCAGGGACCCCTTGTAAAGCGCTTTGAGCACGTTTAGTGGATATTGCTCTATATTAAAGCTCAAGTTTTTTGTTGTTTTTTTTTTTTTCATTTTCTTTAAAGTTTATGATGTACAAGAGAAATTTGAATAAGAAAAATGTTGGTTGTATCGTAACGAATGTGACAATTTTCCTGTTGTTGGTAAAGAGAGGGTTAAGGGGCGTAAACGAGCAAGGATTGATGATCTTCATTCACGACAAGCATTTATTTAGGCTAGAAATTAAATTGTCATCACTCTTAAACTAGGAAATCAGTTGCACGATGTATGTATCCAATCCAACAGAAGATTGGGGTACACTTCCAATCAGACTGGAACTGGAATTCTGACATCACACTTTTTCAAACAAGAATTACATTATTCATGCCCAAAATAATTTGTCCAAGTTTTATCAAAAGTAAAAGAAACCAAAAACTAACCCTCTCTCTCTCTCTTCTCTCTCTCTCTCTCTCCCTCTCTCTCTCCTCCTCTCCTCTCTCTCTCTTCTCTCTCTCTCCTCTCTCTCTCTCCTCTCTCTCTCTTCTCTCCTCTCTCTCTCTCCTCCTCTCTCTCCTCTCTCTCTCTCCCTCTCTCTCTTCCCTCTCTCTCCCTCTCTCTCTCTCCTCTCTCTCTCTATCTCTCTCTCCCTCTCTCTCTCTCCCTCTCTCTCCCCCCCCCCCTCTCTCTCTCTCTCGTAACTTATTAGAGTAACGACTCTGAGGCGACCATCCAATTGATTGAGTAGACACGTTGATGTAACAATTACCACATGGGCTGATTAAGGGCTTAATGTCATATGGGCTGATAATATGGGCTGATATAGGCTGATGATCGAATTGGTCCGTTTGGATTCTCCAAGGCAAATAAATTCCAATGCAAAATTGTCTGCTTTAATAGCGAAGAATTGAATAACTAATGGAATGGAAGCTTTAATTTAATTATTAACGAAGACAGATAAAGTAGACGTTTCGGGTTTCCCCTTTGTCAATAAAACCAGATGAATGTAACAATAAATACGAATGAGAGATGCGAGAATGGTGTTGTTAAAGTCTCTCTCTCAATCTCTCTCAATCTCTCTCTCTCTCTCTCTCTCTCTCTCTCTCTCTCTCTCTCTCTCTCTCTATCTATCTCTCTCCATTTCTCTCTCTCTCTCTCTCTCTCTCCCTCTCTCTCTCCCTCTCTCTCCCTATCTATCTATCTATCTATCTATCTATCTATCTATCTATCGATCTATATATCTCCTTATCTTCCTTACTCTCTCTCTCTCTCTCTCTCTCTCTCTCTCTCCCTCTTTCTTTCTTTCTGTCTTTCTTTCTCTCTCTATCTATCTATACATGCCCCCCTCCCTTCCACTAACGCCTAAAAATATTTAAAAAATAGATAAAATATAAAAATCACCAAAATAAATCTAGTCCTGAGAGCAACAAAGTCATAAATAATTGGCTTATCAGCCAAACCCAACAAGGTTGTAATAAAACGATACAGTGATCAAGGTTGTAAAATTAATTAATCTGTTTACTGACATATTCATTCGTATCGTATCGTATCGTAACATTTATGAGCTAATAGGTTCTAAAAACCTTTAAATTTTCTGTGTAACTTTTATGCATAGACACGATTTATCAATTATATAATTAGTATTCAATGTCAATTAATGGATAATATTAATTAAAATTTAAATATTGCCATACGCTGACAAAGAAAAAGAAAAAAAGAAAAACAACATTTTAAAAATTTTGACAGAAAATTTTGCCTTCAATAACTGTACCATTAAAATTATCCTCATCTTCTCAAAAACTCGAAACATGAGACTTCTGAGAAGATTTTAGCGAAGTCCCAGGTTTGAGAGATTTTTGACAAAGATGAGTGTCCTTATAATTGATTAAAGTTTGAAGGAAGATTTATATGGCTAAACTTCAAAATCACCCCCCCCCCCTTCTCTCTCTATCTCTCTCACTCTCTCTCTCTCTCTGTCTCTCTCTCTCTCTCTCTCTTTCCATGTCTCCCTCTTTCTTTTTCTCTCATTCCCTCTTTCTCTCTTTCTCTCTCTCTCTCTCTCGCTCTCTCACTCTGTCTCTCTCTCTCTCTCTCTCTCTCTCTCTCTCTCTCTCTCTCTCTCTCTCTCTGGATGAACAGGACCCTCGAAAAGGGACTTTAGCATTAGAATAATAGAATTTTTGTAATGTAAGAAATTGTATTGTGTTCAGAGTTCATTCTCTACCATATGTAAATGTTGCTGCACGAAGCTCGAAGAAATAAATAACAAAGTGAAATTGAATGTATACTTCAATTTAATTACAAAAACAGATCAAATTGACGTTTCGGGTTTCCCCTTTACCAACAAAACAGGATGAATGAAACACTACAGATAAATGAGATAATGTGGTTGTGGCGTTGTTTTGTTTATTCATCTTAACAACGCCACTACCACATTATCTAATTCATCTGTAGTGTTTCATTCATCCTGTTTTGCTGATAAAGGAGAAACCCGAAACGTTAATTCTATTCTGTTTTTGTAATTAAATTGAAGCTTACATTCAATTTCACATTGTTATTTATCGACCATTATGAAGTGAAACTAACCCGAAGATTTATTGTGTGTGTGTGTGTGTGTGTGTGTGTGTGTGTGTGTATTCAATTTTCAGCACCTAGTTTATCTCGACCTAATACCGTTTTCTGACAATGGGTCATATAAATAAATATCTTCTCTTCTTTTTCGTTTTCATAAGGTAAAGTTTTATTCTAGTTTTCGACTTTATGACCGATTGTTACGGCGGGCCACATTACACCAAGAGATCAAAATCCACGAAAAGAAAATGAAATCCTTGAAGTCATACACTAAGAACGTGCAACGTTCGAACCACTGGGTCACCCCTACAACACTCAACACAAAGCTCTATGGTGAGGCTGAGGACCTAAAGCGGACCACAGACTTCATAGCAGATATCGGACTGCAGCCATAGATGTCCATCAGAGGAACGAAGAAGAAGAAGAAGAATACACTAAGAACATTGTATCCAGCAGGTCATTCACAAAGAAATATGTATAAAAGCACCAGACTTATCTAAAATTAAAGAAATTAAGGAGCAGGCACCATTTATAAGATATATATCTGAACAAGTGTGGATGGAAGGTGCCAGACAAGCAAGAAAGAAAGTAAAGGAGAAAAAAAAACATCCCAAATAATCAGTCTCCCTGTCGTTTGGTGCAAGCGAAGGTTCACAGCGTAAAACGCGTACCCTTGTGAAGAATTTAAGTGTTAAAAACTGTTCCAACTACCGGGAGACTCTGTGGTGTAATGGTAGCAAGTCTGACTGGTAATCAGAAGGTCTGAGGTTCGATCCCCAGTCGAGGTCGACTGATTTTTCGGGCTGGTTATTCTTATATATTTTCCTTTTCGTTCTTGTTTGTCTGGGATCTTTCAGACACACTTGGTCAGATCTTTAGACTTATCTAAAACATGACAGTTGAAGAAATGCCTTCTGTACGTCATCGAAGTAAAGACACCGATTCAAATGCTAATAATAATTATAATAATAGAAATAAAACTCCCATTTGCTTGTACTGATGTGGGACGAATTCTTTCTAGAACTTTTTAGAGGGTTTTTTCTTTTAGGGTTAGTATAGATGGAAAGAAATTGACTTCACTCAGCTCTCTGTTATTGTTTTTAGACATCGAAATTTATAAGTAATTCTCACTAAATTATATCAAAAAAAAAAAAAATTACTAAATTATATATAAACGATAAAGGTTACACAACGTTTTGTGTTTTGGTAAGTTATATCCGGCTGGCAAAATGATGTGAGCTTTTTGGCTAACACATAGCATCTATATAGCATTTTGAGGCATTCTTTTCCTCGATGGCCTTACGGAAGGCGTTCCCGGTTTACAATTCAATCACACACTGAACACAATGTTAAAGATCCAATCCTGAAGCACTTAGATTCATTGGGCGACACCCAAGCCACACAACCAACCACCAAAATGCACAACCATAACTACCGTTTCGTATTGAACCAGTACTCCGGTACTTACAACAACTGACTACCTATAGCACAATGCTATCTAATCATAAGGAAACCAGTGGCAGTAGTGATATGGGTATCAGGAACGCAGGCGGTGCCCATAGAATTATGTCAATAGAACTGCTGGGGAATTGGTAACCACACACAGTCACACACACACACACACACACACACACACAAACTGACACATACTCTCTTCACTCTCTCTCTCTCGCTCGCTCTCTCTCTCTCGCTCTCTCTCTCTCTCTCTCTCTCTCTCTCTCTCTCTCTCTCTCTCTTACGCACACACATACACTCTCAAATAAACACACACACACACACACACACAGACTGACACATACACTCTCAAACATCTTATATATCCACACATCACACATACACAGAGACAAACATACACACACACAACACACACACACACACACACACACACACAAAACACACACACTCATACATTGTCACTCTCTCGTGTCCCCTTGCAAATGCTAAACACCCCCCCCCCCCCCCCCCCCCCCCCCCCCCGCACTCTCACTCTTGTCTCTAGTTCCCGCATACTGAAAGTAAACATAATTGATATTATAACTTACACAT
Organism: Berghia stephanieae; assembly: GCF_034508935.2. Taxonomy (NCBI): domain Eukaryota; kingdom Metazoa; phylum Mollusca; class Gastropoda; order Nudibranchia; family Aeolidiidae; genus Berghia; species Berghia stephanieae. The sequence continues at coordinate 42,455,393 of NC_088370.1, read as the reverse complement.
TCTCTCGCTTTTACTTTTAGAGGAAATGCAAATGTAGCCGATAAAACAGAAAACAATGGTTAGAAAATAGAACGCATTGCTTCAATAATTGACGCTATGCATGTATGTAAAATACTCACAACATGTGCCAGCCTATTAGGGTTAGTGACGTTTTGAGTCGAGGACCGAGCACCAAAGAGAGGACATCCCTATTTCTTTTCTTCAACCAAGCACAAGTCTTATATTTTTGACCATAACATTTTAGCACCTAAACCACCCTACAATAATACCATTGCCTAACGACGAGTCAAAAATACCGTCTCGACATATTCTAAAAAGAACTATAGTGTGGCTATGTGGTCTAGTGGTATGACACTCGCTTTCAGATCGGAAGGTCCTGGGTTCGAGCCTCGCGCTCGGCGCATAGTTGAGTCCTTGGAAAAGGCTCTTCACTCACATTCTCTCACCGTACTCAGGTGTAAAATGAGTACCTGGCCGTTAACAGCGTTGTCTTTGTCCGAAAAATTGTAATATCGCCTAACAGGCGTTATGTCCCGTTCTACATGTTAAATGTTTCTGTTGACCAGGGACCCCTTGTAAAGCGCTTTGAGCACGTTTAGTGGATATTGCGCTATATAAAAAGCTCAATTATTAAATTAATTAATTAATTAATTATAACGTTTATGTAGCGTAATATCCACTATAAGTGCTCAAACCGGTTTTCAACGATCAACAGACACTTAACATATAAGACGATATAACCGATATGTTCCGTCAGGTTCTCATTTTACATCTGGGTACAGTGAGAACATGTGATTAAAGAGCCTTTTTTTATCAAGGACTCAACTAAGCGCTGCCCAGGACGGGACTCGATCCATGGACCTTTTGATCGGTAGGCGACTGTCATATCACAGGACCACAAACCCACATTCTAACAGACATCTTTCCGATCAGTAAGAATTGCGCTTGAAAAACAAATTGAGCTTTCATATAGCGCAATATCCAATAAACGTGCTCAAAGCGGTTTACAAGGGGTCCCTGGCCAGCAGCAACACTTTACATGTAGGACGGGACATAACGCTTGTTATGCGATATTATGATTTTTTTTCGGATAGAGACAATGATGTTAACCGCCAGGTACTTATTTTACACCTGAGTACGGTGAGAGAATGTGAGTAGAGAGCCTTTTCCAAGGGCTCAACTATGCGCCGAGCGAGGCTCTAACTCAGGACCTTCCGATCCGAAAGCGAGTGTCAAACCACTAGACCACATAGCCGCACTGAAGGGGGGTTAAAATTGAAAATAAACTGCGACTTTAAAAAGAAACAATTGCTTGTTAGTCAAGTGCTATGGATAGTTCGAAGATGACGTCACTCAGGTCTTTGTTATTGTTTTTTGCCATCCGCGTTTATGACTAATGCTCACTGAACTGTATTAACCTGACTATAAACGTTCATGGATACACACAGTTTTGTGTGTTGGTCAGTTATACTTCCGGATGGCAATGTTATGAGCTTCTTAGCCAAGCGCATATTATCTATACCAACTGGGCAATGGGTATATCTAGTTTTTAAACTAAACCCCTCATTAATATCCTCATTACTATGACGTCACTTTCGAATCACTTCCGATTGCATATATCACTAATGAGCCAAATCGATTCGGCAATGGGTCTAATTACGATATAATCGCTGCATATATCGATTAGCAAATTTCCTGCAAAGGATCTGTCAGTAACAGAATATCAATCTGTTTGTCTGTTTGTTCGTTTGTCTGGGCACAAGTGTAAAACGAATGTTTGTATTGAAATATTTGAAGATAATAAGTGAAATTCGATCCAAAAGGGAGTGCCATATCTCAAGACCAGATAGCCACAGATTAACGTGTACATATGTGTAGGTCTGACATCCGAACGCTATTATGGGCCTAGTTTAACATTGTTGTAATGGACAATATATTGCGTCAGTTTTTGGGATTTCCATTACAACAATGGGCCCATAATGAATTGGGTTATCAGACCTGCAAATAAGAGCACGTAGTTGCAGATAGAAGGAAGATCTATCAATAGATAAATTGATAGATAAGTAAATAGATAGATAGATAGACAGATAGAGTTATAGTAGTAGTTGTAGTAGTAGTAGTAGTAGTAGTAGTAGTAGTAGTAGTAGTAGTAGTAGTAGTAGTAGTAGTAGTAGTAGTAGTAGTAGTAGTAGTAGTAGTAGTAGTAGTAGGTGTGGTGGTGGTGGTGGTGGTAGTAGAAGTAGTAGTTGTAGTAGTAGTAGAAGTAGTAGTAGTAGTAGTAGTAGTAGTAGTAGTAGTAGTAGTAGTAGAAGTAGTAGTAGTAGTAGTAGTAGTAGTAGTAGTAGTAGTAGTGTGGTAGTAGTAGTAGTAGCAGTAGTAGAGTAGTAGTAGTAGTAGGAGTAGTAGTAGTAGTAGTAGTAGTAGTAGTAGTAGTAGTAGTAGTAGTATAGTAGTAGTATAGTATAGTAATAGTAGTAGTAGTCATAGTAGTAGTAGTAGTAGTAGTAGTAGTAGGAGTAGTAGTAGTAGTAGTAGTAGTAGTGTAGTGTAGTGTAGTGGTGGTGTGTGGTGGTAGTAGTAGTAGAAGTAGTAGTAGTAGTAGTAGTAGTAGTAGTAGTAGTAGTAGTAGTAGTAGTAGTAGTAGTAGTAGTAGTAGTAGTAGTAATATTTGTAATAATAGGAATGATTGTGTTATCGTAATCATAATAGTAATAATATACACAATGCCCTTATAAGACCCCAGTACTTTACTGGTCTGTAACACAGTGGCCTGTATTATTCCTGTATTGACCCATCAAACAAGTAACCATGACTGGACATTACCTTGATGACGTCACATCAGCCCGTCATAACACCACCTGTTTGCCATTATGATTAGGGTCCAGTGCTGACCAGAAGTAAGCGTGTACCTGCTACTATTGACCACCAGTCAGTCATCTGGCTGGAGGACTCTTAGAACAAGGCCATAATAATTAACCTAATTCATACTTTAAGACCATGAAATGTCAGAATAGATAGTATGCGCTTGGCTAAGAAGCTCATAACATTGCCATCCGGAAGTATAACGGACCACCACACAAAACTGTGTCTTTCCAAGAAAGTTTATAGTCGGGTTAATACAGTTCAGTGAGCATTACTCATAAACCCGGATGGCAAAAAACATCAACAAAGACCTGAGTGACGTCATCTTCGAACTATCTATAGGATATATCCGAATCGCAGCTGTAAAGACTTAATAATGATAATTCTGTGATATATAAATTGAAATGATGTGAGAGTGTCTGTGTGTTCAAAGCCCACTGTCCTTTTCTGCTGTACTCTGAAAATAAAAACAACAAACACAACAACACACAAAACAAAAACAAAAAAACAAAAACAAAAAAAAAAAAGCAAAAACAAACAAACAAACAAAAGAACACGTTTTTTAAAAAGAATTTGGTAAGAGAACTCATCCTTCAAAAATCAAAATATTAAAAGGCTACTCATCTTGGTAAAAGCTCTAAAAACCTGCGACCTCGAAATTCCCAGACTTGAGAGTTTTTGCCTAGCGAGATGAGTATCATTTTTAATTGATTGGTATTTGAAGAACGAGTAAAGTCTCATAGTTTGTGTGTGTGTGTGGTGTCTTATTCAATACAAGACAATAAATACCCTCACCTTCAATGAAGTTTATGTTTTAGATGTTATAACAATTTGGGGGGGGGGGTGGTAGGGGGGTAGAGGCTCAACTTAAGTGAACTATAATATTTAAAGTGTGAATTTTGTATTGAAAACAACAGAACATCTAAACAATAGAAGTAAAATCAAAGGACCAAATATTTATATATATATATATATATATATATATATATATATATATATTATATATATATATATATGTGTGTGTGTGTGTGTGTGTGTGTGTGTGTGCATTTAATATAACCAAAGAAAACCATGGGTAGATAGTTAGATCCAAGTAAATATGTATTATGAATGAAGAAGTTTGCTTTGCTTGGCAGACATATTTTACAAATGAAAAGATTAGCAATGGCCTTTAATATCATTTTTAGTGTAAAAAATTAATGAAGTGCCTATTCGTTCTCAAAGTGACACTTAGTTAAACCCGTCCTCTTCTATATCTCATCTTTTATAACGGCATAATATTCTAATTCTACAACAAAATCGTTTTATCTCTAACGTTGTCAATGACACAAAGGAGGTCGTCATATTACGAAGGTATTACTTGTATTGGTATTAATTAGGTACAGTCGTGGAATAGGCGCCACGAATTCAATACCAAAGAAACGACTGAGTCCTATTTGAATGAAATAAATGTATTGCTCTATAATAACTCTCATTTTTAATAATTCATTCTTTGTGTCATAGATCGGGGTCAAAGTTCAAAGGCCTTGAAAACACAAACACTGGTACATAAATCAGAATTTATACTGCCTATATTCTAATAAACGATCTCTTTGATGCGTAGAACCCATTTCTCCCTCGGGGTATTCGGTTCACAAAGAAAAAAGAGAATTCTTCAATTGACGAAGGTAACGATGGTGAAAAGAATGCGAGATATGGCTATAGATAGAATGCGCTTGGCCAAGGAGTTCACAACATTGCCATCCGGAAGTATAACGGACCAACACACAAACTCTGTGTAACCATGAACTTTTATTGTCTGGTTAATATCGTTTAGTGAGAACAACTCACAAACGCGAATGGCAAAAGCAATAACAAAGGCCTGAGTGACGTCATCTGCATACTATCTATAGATAGAATGCGCTTGGCCAAGGAGTTCACAACATTGCCATCCGGAAGTATAACGGACCAACACACAAACTCTGTGTAACCATGAACTTTTATAGTCTGGTTAATATCGTTTAGTGAGAACAACTCACAAACGCGAATGGCAAAAGCAATAACAAAGGCCTGAGTGACGTCATCTGCATACTATCTATACATTTTAATGTTTTACTACTGTAGGTCCTTCTGACCTACAAGACCCGATACCTTAGTTGGTGGATCACTCGTTTCACACGCAAAGGGACCAGGGTCGATCCCGGGTGCAGTCGAGATTGTTCTGACCCCCCCCCCCCCCCGTCCTGTCCACCCAGCAGTGATTGGGTAACTGAATCTGTTAGATTTGGCGGAAAGTACTTTGTTATAGACTAGGGTCCTATCCAAAGGATAGCAAGCAATTGCTATTAATCGTTTCACGCTATAGAAACCGGAATAAACTCCGGTTCTATGAGCCCAATGGCTCTGGCGGACTACTATTTACCTTTGCATTGATTCAAAACGCTGTGAGGCCGTCACGGACGGCACCAGACATAACTAACAGTGATGGAATGGGACAACCTCAACGCCTCCTTGGTATTTTCCTAATCTCATTTGCCTGGATCTGAGCGAAGCCATCGTAAACTTTTTATAGCCTGACACTAGAACCTTAGACATCGTTAAGTTATAGCCTGACGCTGAACAAAAAATGACTACAAAATGCCAGACTTTTGCCACAAAAGAAAATAAATCGTGAGTTGTATTCAATAGTTCAACCAATGAAATCACGTGTTTCCATGAGCTCTACTAACAACAACTCACTAGGCGCTACACAAACCTAAAAAATGACGTCAAACTGCCAGTCCTAGAGGGTTCTAGTGTCAGGCTATATAGATAGTATGCGCTTGGCTAAGAAGCTCACAACATTGCCATCCGGAAGTATAATGGACCAACACACAAAACTTTGTGTAACCGTAAACGTTTATAGTCTGGTTAATACAGTTTAGTGAGAATAACTCATAAACATGGATGGCAAAAAACAATAACAAAGGCCTGATTTACGTCATCTTCGTTCTATCTATATGTTAACGATGGCTACGCAAGAACCTACCAGGACTTATAGTTTGACGTCATTTTTTAGGTTTCCGCACCGTCTAGTGAATTGTCGTCAGTAGAACTCAAGTAAACAAGTTATTTCATTGGTTGAACTATTGAATACAACTCAAGATTTGTTTTCTTTTGTGGCCAAAGAATTGTTTTTTTTTTTTTGACGTCATTTTTGGTCAGTGCCAGGCTATAGATAGTATGCGCTTGGCTAAGAAGCTCACAACATTGACATCCGAACGTATAGATAGAATGCGCTTGGCCAAGGAGTTCACAACATTGCCATCCGGAAGTATAACGGACCAACACACAAACTCTGTGTAACCATGAACTTTTATAGTCTGGTTAATACAGTTTAGTGAGAACAACTCACAAACGCGGATGGCAAAAACAATAACAAAGGCCTGAGTGATGTCATCTGCATACTATCTATAGTCGGGTTAATACCGTTTAGTGGGAACTACTCATAAACGACGTAGATGGCAAAAAACAATAACAAAGACCTGAGTGACGTCATCTTCATTCTATCTATAGATAGTACGCGCTTGGCTAAGGAGTTCACAACATTGACATCCGGAAGTATAACGGACCAACACACAAATCAGTGTGTAACCATGATCATTTATAGTCAGGTTAATATAGTTTAGTGAGAATTACTCATAAACGCAGATGGCAAAAAACAATAACAAAGACCCGATTGACGTCATCTTCATTCTATCTATAGGCGATTCATTCAACAGTGTGTATTGTCTCAGTGCTGTGTGTGCCCTGGGCCAATCCCAACTCTTCCTTGGTATTTTTCTAATCTCATGTATTGCCTGGGACTGTATCAGAAAACACCCTCCAATGGTTTTGTCTAATAAGTGTCCAAGTGGTTTTCACTTTCATTGGGGCAATAAAAATAAAAGTATTTTTTTAATTGAGCTTTTATATAGCGCATTATCCACAAAACGTGCTCAAAGCGCGTTACAGGGGGTCCCTGATCAACAACAACACTTAACTTGTAGGACGGGATATTACGCCTATTAGGCGGTATTACATGTGATAGTGTTAGTAAAGAGCCTTCTCCAAGGACTCAACTATGCGCTGAGCGAGGCTCGAACCCAGGACCTTCCGACTCGAAAGAGAGTGTCATACAACAAGACCACATAGCCGCACAAATAAATGTGTCTCTTTTTTCCAGTTTTCATTCGGCTATCGACAAAAGGACCTTGACGTCGACCACAATGGATTTACCTTACAATGAAAAGAAACATGTGAGGGGTGAGGTACCAAATTGTGCGGCAATGTGGTCTTGTGGTATGACACTCGTTTTTTTTTTTATCGGAAGGTCCTGGGTTTGAGCCTCGCTCGGCGCACTGTTGAGTCCTTGGAAAAGGCTGTTTACTCTAATTCTCTCACCGTACTCAGGTGTAAAATGAGTTCCTGGTCGTCAACAGCATTGTCTCTGTCGGGGAAAAAATGTAATATTACCTAACAGGCGTCATGTCTCGTCCTACATGATTTTAAGTGTTGCTAATGATCATGGACCCCCTGTAAAACGCATTGATCACGTTTAGTTGATATTGCGCTATATAAAATCCCAACTTTAAAAATAGTATTTTAACCCACTCAAACCTAACACCAACTATATCCGTAGTTTAACCGGGTTACTTTTACCCCATGCCTATTTATTACATTTTTATGAGACAAATTATAGACGTAGTATTAAAGCTATTGTCTTTAGGTTTTACATGTTAATGGTAGTTGAATAAAACTATCTATGTACATGCTCATTTTTAATACATTTTTTTCCAATTTTGAAAAGTAGCAAAAATCTAGGATCGAGTGAGTTAAGTGGCATGGGCATATTAGATGATAAAGGGTACAAACCTAACTGTTTTCGTTTTGTATTTTCTTATCTGATACAACTGGGACTATGAGTTAGAAAACACTTTCCGTTTGTTTGTCTGACACCAGTGAATTTGTCACCAAGTTTTCGCTTTTATCTAAAAACGTTAATCTCTCCAATATTTTATTCATATATTTTTGTTCCTTTCTGATAAGAAAGACTTGAAGTAGTATAATCAATACACTGTATCTGCCTTGACATTGTTTGTTTTTAAGAGTTTTACGGCGCTTGCAATACATTTAGGTTATATCAGCGCAAGTACCTTTACATTGATCAAACATATTGAAACGGCCATGGACTGCAAAAGAACGAAGTTGAGACAATGGGCCAACCCAAACTCCTCCTTCGCATTTTTTTTTCTATTCGATTCGTCTGACAATGTGTCATAAAATAATATGAATTTTTTTTTAATTTTGCCTGACACCAGTGGGTAGAGCCTCAAATTTTCACTTTTATAGAACAATCACTGTGTCTCTCCTCTTCTGTTTCCCCGTTACTGATTAGAGTCCACCCAAGTAGAATATTTATTACACGTTTTATATATATATATATATATATATATATATATATATATATATATATATATATATATATATATATGTATATATGTATATATATACATATCAAATTTTATATATATATATATATATATTGAATCGTGTTGGATACAAACCCAAGTAGAATATTTATTACACGTTATATATATATATATATATATATATATATATTATATATATATATATATATATATATATATGTATGTATATATGTATATATATACATATATATATATGTATATATGTATATATATATACATATCAAATTATATATATATATATATATATATATATATATATATATATATTATATATATATGTATATATATATATATATATATATATATATATATATATTGAATCGTGTTTGATACAAATATTGGTCGAATAGTGCTCGACATGTAGCAATGGAGCGAATTATCATTTTAATATTTACCATAATGTATAGAGGGAATGAAGTTGACGTCACTTAGATCTGTCTTATTATTTTTAAGACAGCCATTTTGATGATTAGTTCTCACTAAATCATATCAATCAGAATAAACGTTAACGATTGCACGTAGTTTTATTGTGGCATTGGTACTTTTAATCAGACTGGTTGATGTTGTGAGTATTTTACTTAAACGCATGGCATCAATATAAATTATACCCAAGTTTCATGATTTGTGGCTATATAGATTCAATTTCCACACTAAGTTCTTGCCGACATGATACCATTTTGAGACGGTGAGTCACATAATATGGCTTATGCGACTATGCGGTCTTGTGGTATGATACTCGCATTCGGATCCGAAGGTCCTGGGTTCGGCGTATAGTTGAGTCCTTGGATAAGGCTTTTAACCCATATTCTCTCACCGTACTCAGGTGTAAAATGAGTACCTGGGCTTTAACAGCGTTGTTTATGTCGGAAAAAAATTGTAATGTCGCCTAACAGGCGTCATGTCTCGTTCTAAATGTTACTTGTTTCTGTTGGTCAGGGACCCCTTGTAAAGCGTTTTGAGCACGTTTAGTGGATATTGCGCTATATAAAAACTCATTTTTTATATTCCTTCTTACAACTTGTGTTAACAGATCAACAGAGAGAAAGAGAGAGAGAATGAATTAGATTGAGTGAGTGAGATAAAGAGAGAGTGGGGAGGGGGAGAGATAAAGGGATTGAGTGAGAGAAAAAGGGAGGGAGGGAGAGAGGGAGAGAGAGAGAGAGAGAGAGAGAGAGAGAGCGGGGGGGGAGGGAGTTGTATACAGTTAATGAAATAAATAGATAAAGAAAGAGAGCGCAAGAGAGAGTGAGAGAGAGAGAGAGAGAGGAGGGAGAAAAGAGAGAGGGAAAGAGAGAGAATGAAAGAAAGAATGATGAGAGTGAGTGAGATAAAGATAGAGTGGGACGGGGAGATATAATGTGAGTGAGAGAAAAAGGGAGGGAGAGAGAGAGAGAGAGAAAGAGAGAGAGAGAGTGAGAGGGAGAGGGAGAGAGTGAGAGAGAGTGTGTGTTTGTGAGAGAGAGAAAGAGAGTGAGGCAGACAGACATTTGGCAGACACTTAAATGGAAGATTTTGACAAGTTATCGAATAGCTTTCTGATCAGAGCCAAATAATTAAATTCAGTAAGAGCCAATTTTTAAAAAAAAATAATTCATGTTGATAACAAATAATGATATGGACGAGGTTATTGAAGGCACATAGAACAAAATTGACTTCAGTTAACTCTTTGTTATTGTTTTTAGCCAGACATTGTTATGAGTAGTTCTCACTACATTGTATTTGTTACACATAGTTTTAGTTTTGTGTTTTGGTGATTTATATCCGATGGGTGCATTGTTGTGAGTTTTTTTTTTTTTGTTTTGTTTCGTATTTTTAAATATAAATGTAAACATCAATAATCAATTTTAAAGAAATGAACTCCAACATTTGAAATTCCCAGTGTGCGTTCACAAGGTTGTACAATGGCATTGGGAACCTGCTCAAAATTCCAACGCGGGATTTAGAAAATTTCATATTTTTCTATCCAAACTTATATGAGACTTTACTCAGGTTGAAGAGGATGGCCAAATATATAGATAGTTCGAAGTTGACGTCACTCAGGTCTTTGTTGTTGTTTTTGCCATCCACGTCTATGAGTAATTCTTACTAAACTGTATTATCCAGACTATAAACGTTCATGGATACACACAGTTGTGTATGTTGGGTCCGTTATACTTTCGGATGGCAATGTTGTGAGCTTCTTAGCCAAGCGCATACAAGTTTTACCATTTTAAGATCTACTGACGGGGAATACGAATAATAATGGCGCGTATGTATGTGGATGATTGCATTTACGTTGGGGGAGTGGGGACAAGGGTTGGGGGGGGGGGGGGTTGAGTTCATAATGCATCGCCGTCTTCAATCCATTGTTGACGATTTACTCCATATAATATTAATATTGATGATGATGATGATGATGATAATGATGATGATGATGATGATGATGATGATGATGATGATGATGATGATGATGATGGTGATGATGAAGATGATGATGATGATGATACAGAACTAATAATAATAATAATAATAATAATAATAATAATAATAATAATAATAATAATAATAATAATAATAATAATAATAATAATGATAATAATAATATTAATAATGATAATAATAATAATTAATAATAATAATAATAATAATAATAATAATAATAATAATAATAATAATAATAATAATATATTATAATAATAATAATAATAATAATAATAATAATTACAATTTATCTAACAATGTATATGAGATCCGTTGGTTGGCAAAAAATAAAAGGAAAAAAGGGAAAAAAAAAGGAAAAATGTATACTACTTGATTGTGTTAGCAAATCATCTTGTGCTCCAGAGGAGATAACCACATAATATACTTCAATCATAATATATTTCCATGACTTGCGTCCCTTGCAAACGTCTTGTTCACTGGGAGCAGTCATGGGAGCAGCCAGTGTTCAAAGTAGGAGATAACTGCGGGAGTGTTTGTAAAACGGATGGTATTTCACGAGTAATGGCCCTTATCCGTCGCCGTTCCAATGATGACATTTCTTTCGTATTTTAATTTTGTTTCGTTGTTTTCAAAACTCTTACTTTTTCCAAAGTATTGTGGGTTTGTATTGTCTTGTTTTAATTTTGTTTGTTTTGTTTTTATTTTGTATTTTTTTTGTTTTGTTTTGGGAGTGGGGGATGTGGGCGGGGGGGGGGAGGGGGGGAGTATTTTTACTTTTAATCCATCTTTTTTGTACTTAATTTTCACTTTAGTGTCTTCAGCTTCGATTTTTTAAAGCATATTTTATTTCACTTCTCTTCTCTTCTCGTTTTTTTTTTTTTTTAATCTTCTTTTTCACATTGTTTCTTTTCTTCATGTCTTTTTTCTGGGTTTTTTAAAAACCTTCATCTCAAGGTTTGTTTCTTCGTCTTAATTATTATCGTGTTTGGTCCACGTGAATGGAAGGTTAACTCTACCGGTTCATAATTTTTAATTGAGCTTTTTTTTAAATATAGCGCAATATCCACTTAACGTGATCAAAGCGCTTTACAAAGGGTCCCTGTCCAACAGCAACACGTAACATGTAGAAAGAGAATGTTACGCTATATTACACTTTTTTTTCGATAAAGACAACGCCGTGAACGGCCATGTACTCATTTTACACATGAGTACGGTGAGGGAATATGAGTAAAAAGTCTTTTCCAAGGACTCAACTATGCGTTGAGCAAGGCTCGAACCCAGGACCTTCCGATCCGAAAGCGAGTGTCATACCACTAGACCACACAACCGCTCTTACACTCGAATCTGACATTCTGAAGCTTGCAAGGTGTCTTATTGAAAGATTCAAATATGTAAAGGGCACAGTATTCGCTGGATTGTATCACGCTGTCGGGGAGCATCCGAAATAAAAGCGTGCTAGAATCCGAGAATGCCGATATCCGATTCTCATGTGAAGTCATGACTTCATATATAGATAACATGTTGGTCACCCAGCTCGAACATGCTGTATTGCAGAGCGTGTTGTAACTCTGCCTGATACGATACAGCGAGTACTGTATTGAATTTGTAGTTTCAGAAAAAAAAAAAAAAAAAAAAAAAAAACAGAAAAATAAACAAGAGTATAGCAATTCCCCCCCCCCCCCCCCCACCCACCCTCTAATGTATGCTGATTTGGTAAAACCCGTTGGATGTGGCATGACCTAGTTTTGAGATACGAGCGAATAAAGGTGAAAATCGTTATCTTCATGATTTTCGTTTTTTCACTTCATCGTTTTTAATCATCCATCCAATTTGAAGCATAGTGATAATTTTTTTTTCTGAGATCAAAGAAGCGTACTAAATATGTATGTCTTGTCTTTAAAAGCAATTCTCTCCGTTTTTAAACAGAAATTAACCCCCTCTCTTCAAACACAAATAATTTCGACCTAATTAAGATAATTACAACATTCAAACGCAAAAATAACGCTTCTTTATAATATGAAATCACATGGGAATCAAAATTTCCGGCCACCGTCGGGTTTTGCCAGATCATCACACTGTCTTCCTCTATTAGGGACCGATTTTTAGACCCCTTAATATACAGTCAGATGAGTTGTTATTATACCGCAGAATTATTTGGGAGCAGGAACTGGTAGTTTCTTTAGCGTCGTATTAGCAGGTCTGAATGGTATTTCACGTGGTCTGAGGTTCGATCCTTAGTCGATAAACTCAGGTTTCAAGGGCTGTTTTTTCCTCTTGGTTTGTCTGGCACGAATCATTTTCTGTAGTTTTTTATTCCAGAGTTTTATTTATCACCAGTGTACAACAACGTTTATGTTTTCCATATCATATTATACCCATAGACACAAAACAATTAAAAACGTTTAGAGATCATTGTCATCCAACGGGCTACATTACCCATGCTCAAATAATAATAACAAAACAACACTGGAACACTCAATGATATGTGTTATAAATTATAATTTTATGGCAAGTTACAGATTACAACAGATTTCCATTTATAATTCTAGAGGTAGCAACAGGAACATGGTCTTCAATAAATAATGTTAACATTTTAAAGGTGATTGTCAGCGCTTGGGATACTTTAAGTCAGACCAAAGCTCCTTTTGGTCTTTTTCCTCTTCAGGAGTCTCCAAAAACAACCCAAAGAGGTCAAAAAAGCAAATCTTACTCTGACCCCAATGAAAAAAGAAAATCATCGGTTTTAATGAGCGATAATGAAACTGATGAGACTAAAAAAATATCAAAAGTCAGGACAGCCAGATGGCCAAAGTTTCTTTTGGTCAATTTCCTCTTCAAGAGTCTCCAAAAAGAACCCAAAGAGGTATAAAAAAAAACTATTGTTACTCTGCGCCCATTGAAAAAATCATCGGTTTTAGTGAGAGAAAATGAAACTATTGAGACTAAAAAAATATATTGGAGAAGAAAAAAAAATCAAATATTTGTAGTTTAAACAGAAACCTTAAGTAGCTAGACTTATCCGTGTCTTTAGTGATTTTCATCGGTCGCTGTCGGCAACTTTCACGTACCTATTCACATCAATCTAGTTGGAGTGGAGCAATCTGGGGCAATGTGGTCTAGTGGTCTGACACTCACCTTCAGACCGGGAGGTCCTTGGTTGGTTCGAGTTCCGCTTTGAGCCGCGCATAGTTGAGTCCTTGAAAAATATTTTTACTCACATTCTCTTAGCGTATTAAGGTGTATATTATATACCCAGCCGTCAACAACGTTGTCTTTGTTGGAAAAAAATGATATTATCGCCTAACAGGCGTCATGTATCGTTTTCCATGTTAAGTATTGCTATTGGATTGGGACCCTTTGTATAGCGCTTTGAGCACGATTAGTAGGTATTGCGTTATATAAAAGATCAAGTGTGTAAAGTTCCTAAAACAAAATACCAACGCCGAAACCAGTGTTTTTCTTTTTTACTGCCATCCATCTGGTCCCTGATCACGGTCAACATTGCTTACATTATAACAAGGACAGCCCTTTCCGATCGACCTTTTACGTCAAATTCATAATAAAATTACGTCAAATTAGATTTGACCCTGTCTATTGCCAGCCTGACTCTCGACGACAACGACCTTGACACGACCAGCTCCTCGAGACGAAGGTTCAAGGCCGTTCTCCCAGCCGTCTGAGGTTCTCCATTTTTTAAAAGAAACCTCTCGGCCGAATGCAACCTTCCTTTTGCTGACAAGTTCCCTCTCTCGTTCTGTCTACTCCGATTCTCACCCCTGACTATCAAACCGTTTCCGTTGACCATGAAATGCGCAGACGAGGCCGATCTTGATTGGCTATTTCCTGGATACTCATTATTTCCACCCACCCTGCTGAAAAGCTTCCGCTCCATCTCTCGACCTCTGACCGATCGGGTCACAGGGTCAGGGTCAGAAGAGTCGTAACCTTGACCTAGATCCGGTTCGAAAGACACGTGTTTGACCTTAGCACTTCTGTCCCTGTGAGTTATATTATTAGTACTTCTATTTTCATCATCATTGTTCTGAAATTGATTCTCTGAGGCACTCGAGTTCTCATCTGAGTACATCTGCTCTAACGGCTTCCGTTCTCCGGAAGGAGAATAAAAATTCATGAGGAATTGTGCGTTGATATCTCCCTGGGACACGGGCCGGCCATCTGGGTGCTGGAGTATACCACTGGGTCGGCTAGAAACATCAGAAAATCCTTTTGAGCTGTCTTTGTTGATGTTTAAATTGGCATCTTTTAGATTGTTATTTGATTTAAATAAATTTGATCGAAGCTGAAGTCCAGTGATTGAAATGTTAGTGTCAACATTTTGTTTATCACCACTGCTACCATTTTCTGAGGAGGCTGTCGTGTTCAATATCGCAATATCTTGATTGGTCTTAGAGCTGTTCCCCTTTTGATTGGAGTCTTTCAAGAAATTTAATCTGATAACTTTTTGGCTAATAACATTACTGTTGCTGTTATTATTGCTGTTGTTTATATTGTTTGTACCCGTGGTACTTTTGCTTTGAGAAAGTATGGGATTTCCATTCGTTATTTTACTTCTGGGTCGGAAATTGGTGAGTTGTGGCGAAGCGTTGGCATTTTTCGTTGTCGTTGATTTTGGAATGTTGATGTTGTTGGGGCTTTTGTTGAACTTGCCTGCCTTGGTCACGTGTTCAATATTAGCATACTCTTGAAAGGCATTGTAGAAAGTTGACACGGGTATTTGTTGTTGATGTTGTTGTTGATGATGTTGTTGATGTTGTTGTTGATGTTGTTGTTGATGTTGTTGTTGATGTTGTTGTTGATGTTGTTGTTGATGTTGTTGTTGATGTTGTTGTTGATGTTGTTGTTGATGTTGTTGTTGATGTTGTTGTTGATGTTGTTGTTGATGTTGTTGTTGATGTTGTTGTTGATGTTGTTGTTGATGATGTTGTTGATGTTGTTGTTGATGTTGTTGTTGATGTTGTTGTTGATGTTGTTGTTGATGTTGTTGTTGATGTTGTTGTTGATGATGTTGTTGATGTTGTTGTTGATGATGTTGTTTGGGGGTTTTATTTTCAGAAGAATGGGATGAGCAAGTGGAAGACTCGTCCTTAATTCCACCTGCTATATTATTTTGTAGGTTATCTTGACCATGTGAGGCAATTCTATTCAATGCTTTGTTGTTGTTGTTGTTGTTGTTGTCTAAATTTTGTTGTGCAATATCGTTGTCGTCGTCATTATTGTCATAACTATCATTATCAATTACATCCCTGCTAGAATCATGGCATATAAAACTGCTATTGTCATATGACGTATGTTCGCTGTCACTAACGTAACTGGAGTCCATAGATACTAAAGATTTACCATCTAAAGGCAAACGGCTGCCTTGGCCGTTCATAACGACATGATGGTCATAAGAGTTATTCTCAGTAGTTGGCCAATCATGGTATAGAGTAGCCATAGAACTGTCTACCAGATTGTCCTGTTTACCGTCGAGTGGGTTCCTATGAGAGGATTCAACAACCTGGCCATTATTGACCCACTTGCCGGAAGAGTGGTCATCGATGGACGTTGAGAGGTCGTCGTTGATATCTGGAGACGAATTTGGGGTGACCAGGGGGTAATGCGTGACCGTACCATTGGGAACGGTATGTGGTCGATATTGATGACTAGAATTGTATTGACAATCATATTGATGTTCGGATTCGTTTTTTCCATCGTTAGATTTATCTTTGCTATCGTCTTCAAACACATCATCATCGCCATCGTCATCGTTGTTCGATGATAACAAATCATGACTATGTCTCACACTGTGGCCGAAAATATATTTATCGAGTAGCATTCGAATTGGTATGTTAACCGCGTTTCCGTTATTATTTAATATGTTATTGATTTTGTTGTTGTTATTGCAGTCATTATCACTGAGGTTGTTGTGAAATTTTCTGGAAATTGCCCCAAAGTCGTTGTTACTGCTATCCGGATAAATGAAATTGTGTTGTCTGTACCACGGATTGTGAATATGGCAAACTCTGGAGTTATAAGGGTTGTCCCAGTGCTCTTCCGGTTTCGATTCGTAACGGTGCAAAGTGTTGTTAGCACTGAACGTCACTCGTTTCGGTTTAGTTGGTAGTTTTGATGATGTTGATTTGATTATAGTTGATGTGTTTCGTTGTTGTTGATTTGATATTTGATGCTGTTTTGAGAAATTGCTGTTGTTATAGTTCGGCGATTTTCGATTCGAATTGACTGTGGGATGAGATATATCGCTTGAAAATGGTTGAATGGTGCGGTGGGACAACACGCCAGGATTGTTAGGATCTTTATCTGTGGTTTTGTTTATAGTTTGTTGTTGGTTTCTCGACGCTTGTTCACTTTTAGGTCTTTGGTGAACGCCAAGAGTTACTGGCGTATTAGATTTGGTGGTGACCTGGCGATGGAGAGACGCTTGAGACAAGTAAAGGTTGGCCGTAGATAAAGCCTTCCGCTTCAATTTCAGTTGACTGGGTTTTAGGAGTTCGAAATTCTGGATGATGATTGGTTGTTGTCTGTCGTGTCTAGGCGACGTCATAAAGTCTGTTGTGTTTATGTGGTTGCTTTTAGCGTTGTTTGATGTTGCGGCGGTCTTGGTTGGGGCTGCTGGATAAGCTGAAGTTGTTTGTTGATATTGTTGTTGTTGATGTTGTTGTTGATATTGTTGTTGTTGTTGTTGATACAAAGTGGGGATAGAGTCCAAGGAGCCGTGATGGATTGGTCTAGAAGGCCGTGACATTGAATTCTGAGAGTTATGATCCATGTTGCTGCAGATCAGATTTTGTCGTCTTGAAGAAAGAATAGATGTATTCCAATATTGCCCAGTTTTGGAAAAATAAATAAATTACAGTTATGTTGGGGTTTTGTATTCAAACATTTGAATAGTGTACTGTTGAGCGGTACGGTTCTATTACAATGCTTTGACTTAATGTCTATAGAAAACATTAAAGAAAAGAAAACCAATCCTGTAACACTTGTGCAATGATGTTATAAATTTATGTCTTGTGGACTTGTTTAAATTATCACGCGGAGGCACATGTACCAGAATTTCTCACATTATGCTTCAGTCAAGTTGGTGCAAACTCTTTATAATAAAGTCTACAAAACAATTTTAAAAAGAAAAGCATGGATAGCAGTCTTCATTGTCATAGCTATCAAATAACAAAATACCAGTAGGATCCACCTTGATTAGAATGGTGTGAGTTTTTTTGTTTATCCGGTATCAATTATGTATCCATAGCAACTGGTAACTATTTATCTAGAATCACACAACTGTCACCACGTCTGCAAAAAAGGGTATACCGTGCATAGCAGTCTTCATCATGATAATTGTCACATAACAAAATATATTAGTAGAACCCATCTTGATTAAAAATTTCTTTATCCATTATTAATTATGTATCCATGGCAACTAACAACAACATTTTTGGTTAGAATTACAGTATCATCACCACGTGACAAGAAATATATCCGTTTGTTTTGGCATTTGTCATTTTAAGTTCAAGCTCAACTTTTGAAAAAATAATAAACACAGGTTTAGAATGTATCATGTATATTATAGCATTACGTAATTAATCACATTCACCCTTTCCTCACCAGCCATTTTCAGAATTTTCCCCAAAATTTCACACCCACCCAAAACAAAAATAGATTTTTCTTACTCAAACATTCTATGCATAAAATTGATCAGCAAAATGAACTCTGCGACACAGTGTCACCTTTTTAGCTATAATAAAACATTGTTCTTTAAATTGTGTGATTCGATAAAAGTGTCGGTTGGATCGTAACGAATATGACGATTTTCCTGTGGTTGGTAAGGAGAGGGTTACAGCGATATTATGTCGGGGTTATACACAAATTAACAATTGAACTCATTCTGCCGCCATAGGACAAAGGGTCTCATCGTGGCCTTCGTAAAGTTATGGCCTGATACTGACCAAAAAATGACGTCAAAATGCCAGTCTTTTGCCACAAAAGAAAACAAATCGTGAGTTGTATTCAATAGTTCAACCAATGAAATAACTTTTTTCCATGAGCTCTACTAACGACAACTCACTAGGCGGTGCAAAAACCAAATAATGACGTCAACTGCCAGTGTCAGTATCAGGCTATAACATAACGATGGCTACGATCTCATACATAATAGAGGTAATAGGTTTTAACAGTCGTGACGTCACTTCCCTCGTAATGACACATAGTAACTTAGTAACTGATTCAAAACTTTCGGAACAATGGCGGACGCCTTTATGACGATAATAAAAGTGTATCCAGAGGGGAAAAAAACATTATAAATCTGATCATGTTTTGAGTTTTATACATTCTGATCACATGAAATGTGAAAACGATTTGACATGAAGAATAAACAGGACGAAATTCGGACTATTTGAATCCAATTAACAACATTAAAACGATATTACGTCGGGGTTATATAAGAGTTAACAACTGATCCCATTCTACCGTCATAGGAAAAGGGGTCTCAAAATATAAAGGTAACTGGGTCAAATTGAGTTATTGATACTGTCATTTTCTTCAGACGAACGTGCATTATTCTACCCAGCTTTTGTGACTGTGTCGTTAAATAAATTTTTCATTACAAAATAAAAGGATAGTACAACTTAGAAGGCGTACACGCAAACGGTGTTTGACTCTTTTGTATTTATATTTCCTATCGCGACCTTATGTCGTAAGAAGGCAGTATTGTAAATAAGCGCAAAGCTCGTATGTTGACTTCCCGAGTTTTGATCCGCCGGTCGTGAAAGTCGAGACTTCAGAGGTTTGATCCGCCGATCGTGAAAGTCGAGACTTCAGAGGTTTGATCCGCCGATCGTGAAAGTCGAGACTTCAGAGGTTTGATCCGCCGACGTGAAAGTCGAGACTTCAGAGGTTTGATCCGCCGATCGTGAAAGTCGAGACTTCAGAGGTTTGATCCGCCGACGTGAAAGTCGAGACTTCAGAGGTTTGATCCGCCGACGTGAAAGTCCGACGACCATTGATATGTCATTGAGGTGAGACTGAATGTGATTTCTTTAACTGGCAGAAATTAAAAACTTCGTTTTTCTTGTCAATTGAAATTTTAAAATTTATATTTTTGACATCTATGATACACCCCGATTTAACAACTTTTTGAGGTCATTGGTCACAATTAGACTTTGTTGGCAAGAATATAAATATTCACCCAAAATTAAAATTCATCTTATTGATGTAAATGAATTTATAGCGTTTCATATTAACTGATATTAACAAATTTCGCTTTAAGTCATTTTGATCTTTCCTTTTGTTTGTATTAACTATTATATTTGTTTATATTTGTAAAAACACCAGGGTATTTAATGGTCTTTTGACATAGTATGTATCCCTTAAGAATTTGATATGATAAAATTAACAATGACGATAGGCGATATGACATGAGAGTATTTTGCTAGGGTTGTGATAAAATAATATGTCATGTTGAGTCTGTGAGTGTGTGTGTAAGAGAGAGAGAGAGAGAGAGAGAGAGAGAGAGAGAGAGAGAAAGAGAGAGAGAGATGTGTGTGTGTGTGTGTGTGTGTGTGTTTGTGTGTGCGCGTGTCTGTTTTCTTTTATTCTATTGTTTCAACAACAACAAAAACCTAAAATAAAACTGAACTAAACTATAAAGGGTTCCTTTGTTTATTTGATTGTTTTTGTGTTGTTTTAGTTTGGTTTTGTTTTGTTTTTGTTTGGTTTTATTTGTTTGTTTGTTTTTTGTTTTTTGTTGTTTTCTTTTGTTTTGTTTTGTTTTTGTTTGTTTGTTTTTTGTTTTTTTTTTTATTTTTTTTTTGTTTTTTGTTTTTTGTTGTTTTTTTTTTTTTGTTTTTTTTTAGTTTTTTGGTTTGTTTGGGTTTTTTTTTTTTTTTTTTTTTTGGGGGGGGGGGGGGCGGGGGGGCGTTAAAGAGACACATTGTGGTATCTTTAATTCGACACTAATATATAGACATGAGCAAATTCAAAACTTCACGATCTATATATTGTGATTGACAATAGAATTATTCATGCTTCCATGTCTGTTCTCGTTGACAAGAGCTAAAAGCTAAAAGCTTATGATAGTTTTGTTTGTTCTACAGCATTAAGGAGGATATGTGCACGGTGCGATCAAATTACCTGATAAGAACCAAACTAAATTACGTAATAAATTCATAAACCATTTACAATTTTCCGAACTCCCTATCCTCCCCCCACGCCACACATTCTCCCCCTCCCATTCCCTAACTCAATACAGATATTCACCGGCCGTCGTTCAATACAGTTAATAGCCTAATATTTGTCAACTTTAAGATATATTAAAATATCGACAAGGGATATGTGTTCCTCCTGATGTCAATTTAACACAGAGGTCAAGTGCGGCAATGTGGTCTAGTCTTTTGACACTCGTTTTCGGATCGGAACGTTCTGGGTTCGAGCCTCGTTCGGCGCATAGTTGAGTCCTTGGAAAAATAAGGCTCTTTACTCACATTCTCTCACCGTACTCAGGTGTAAAATGAGTACCTGGTTGTTAACAGCGTTGTCTCTGTCCGAAAAAAAATGTAATATCGCTTAACAGCAGGCGTCATGTATCGTCCTACATGTTAAATGTTGCTGTTGGCCAGTGACCCATTGTAAAGCGCTTTGAGCACGTTTAGTGGAAATTGCGCTATATAAAAGCTCATTTTTTAATGATTTTTAATGAGTTGGTTCGATTGATCTCGCGGGCAGAACTGGTGAGTAATTCACTTATAAGTATACCACCAATCCTAACTCCCCATGCATTTGTAAAGAGTAATGTTTTGACATTGTAAATCCCGTTTTCGCTGTTATTTATTAATAGGAGGTTTTATTTCCATTTACAGAGGACAGAAAGAGCCAGCCGTGAATTATAACAATGCTGTAATCGAATCGCATGAATTGTCAGTGATATTAGAGATATTATTATCGATAATGGTGTGAAAGTCTAACGCCAGTTGCCAAAAGAAAATATCAGTAAAAAAGCCTTTATCGATAATCGCATGGATCGTATATTACAATAAAACGCTTTTATCGATACTATACTAACATTGACTTGAATTGTCAGTAACATTAGAAATATTATTATCGATATTGTACGTGAAAGTTTAAACGCCAGTTTCCAATAGAAACAGTAAAGTTGGTAGCCATAACGTAAACCAAAGGTCGAGAACAAACCACATGTTCCTGTCTTGACAGCTCACGTTCCAATGTAAATTATAGAAAATAAATAACCTTTAAAATTTGCTGTTAGGTGGCAAAAGAAACACATATTCATAAATACTCGATCATGCATCAAATAATGTCTGATATGGATATTTTATGGAACAAAAGGTAAAATTTATCAAAGTTACAGTCATCTATTTTTAGACCAGAGCAAATTATTGCCTGGTGTGAAAAACGAGAATTATTCGGAGCCTGATTTTCATAATAATTTAGTCTTATATTATTATTTCTGCAACTGTTAGATTTTATGTAAACATATTTTCAAACTGAAAGTGTATTGCCTACAACTCAAACTACAAAATTGGGAGACCTATATTGTGCGTAAATTATTCCGGTCCCTAACGGAAATCACTAGCAACTTGTTATTGTTTACGTTTGGGGCAGCAAACTTTACTGTTCTATAGAAAATAAAGGTAGAAAAGCCTTTATCGATAATCGTATGGACCGTATATTACAATAAAACGCTTTTATCGATACTATACTAACATTGACTTGAATTGTCAGTAACATTAGAAATATTATTATCGATATTGTACGTGAAAGTTTAAACGCCAGTTTCCAAAAGAAAATATCAGTAAAAAAGCCTTTTATCGATAATCGCATGGATCGTATATTACAATAAAATGCTTTTATCGATACTATACTAGTCTTGACAAAGGTGTTGCTTTGGGTTCGCGAAGACAGGTCAAGGAAATAAAACAGGCTTTCGTTGACGGGTGCCAATCCGTTGAAATGGGAAAACGTTGATATTTATTGTTGTGGGATTACTGTGGGATTCATGGAAGTTTTAGTCAATTGATAGTATGCGTTTGTCTAAGAAGCTCACAACATTGCCATCCGGAAGTATAACAGACCAACACACAAAACTGTGTGTATCCATGAACGTTTATAGTTGGGTTAATACAGCTCAGTGAGCATTACTCGTAAACGCGGATAGCAAAAAACTATAACAAAGACCTGAGTGACGTCATCTTCGAATTATCTATACGTTTGAGACAGCGTGGCTCAGCGGTACGGTCTTTGGTTCCTTGTCCGAGAGGTACCGAGTTCGATCACCCGCTGTAGCGGAAGATGGAAGATGACATCATTCGAGTCTTTGTTATTGCTTTTTGCCACCCGCGTTTATGAGTAGTTCTCACTAAACTGTATTAACCAGACTTTAAACGTTTAAGGTTACACATAGTTTTGTGGGATGGTCCGTAATACTTCCGGATGGCAATGTTGTGAGCTTCTCAGCCAAGCGCATGCTATCTATAAAACAGGATTTATTTGACAGGAATGGTATGTAATCCATTGAAATGGGAACGGGTTGATATTAATTGTTTTGAGATTACCAGGGATTCCTACAGGTTTTAGTGATATCCTTTACGACTTCTATGAATATCATAAAAAAAACTATTGACATTGTCTGACCCAAACCGCCGGAAATTAATTATTTTTTTCTTTTCTTTTTCTTTTATTGTTTTTTTTTTTTATTTTTTGGATGGAATTTTCTATCTTTCTATTTTCCTCCCACACAGATCGCAATAGTCACCTAGATAACCACGCCTCTCGGACAGTCGTCATAACGTAAACAATAGCAGTGATTGGTAAACATCGAAAACTACACAGGTTTTACTATCGATGGTCTGTGTTTAAGTAAAATACCCACTATTCATCTTTATCAGTTTTACCATGACAAGAAAGAAAACCCCAATTTGTTTGTTAGTTTCGCTTTTTTGTTTCTGTTTTTTTTTAATTCTTTTTTGTAGGGATTTTCTTTCTTGTCATTGTAAAACTTATACAAATGATTTCAATTATACTTTTATATGTTATCTCTCTCCTTACCGACCATTTTCAGTATTTTCCCCAAAATTGCAGGCTTACCCAGCAGAAAAATGGATTTTCAAAACTCAAACAATCTCTCTACAAAACAACTTTATGTTCTTATTGATTAAACAAAGATCATTGTGATGTACAAAATAAATCTGAATAAGAAAATGGTATATCTATTGTTTCGTAACAAATGTGACGATTTGATGTAGGTGGTAAGGAGAGGGTTTATTTACAAAATCATAACTTAGTAGTTAATAACTCCATGTCACAATGAAAGGCATGGTGTTAGAAAGAATATCAATCCATAACTTCATGGGTTTTTTTTACAGCTTATTATTGTCTTTATCATTAAAAAAAATCGTGCTGGAACACGGAAGGACAATCAAAAACCCCTGGCATATTAAACGAGGAAGATCATTTACGACTATTGTAAACCATTTTGACAATAAGAAGGGCGTATGAAAAGGGTATTTCCCATAATTAGAATGACGTATCTATATTCTTAGTTGTAAACTTTGTCTGTGAGCTTGAGTGTATTTGTGGAAGAGGGATAAAGGAGTATTAAGAACACCGAAAGGGGAGAGAAAACAGTAGGAAACTGAAAAGATGTGAGGTGAGAAAGGATGAATGAATATGTGAGTGTATTTAAAAGCACTCGAAATTGATGTAGACACTATATTATTTGCTTATAGCGCTTTTCAAAGGGTCATAAGCCAACAGTAACGCGTAAAATATTTGCATGTAATGACGCGTGTAAGGTGAGTCTGCTTTCGAATGAGAGAGAGAGAGAGAAGGAAGAGGAGGAGGAGGAGGAGAAGGAGGAGGAGGAGGAGGAGGAGGAGGAGGAGGAGGAGGAGGAGGAGGAGGAGGATGGAGAAGAAGAAAAGAAGAAGAAGAAGAAGAAGAAGAAGAAGAAGAAAGAAGAAGAAGAAGAAGGAGGAGAGGAGGAGGAGGAGGAGGAGGAGGAGGAGAGAAAGGAAGGAGGAGGAGGAGGAGGAGGAATGAGAAGAAGCAGCAGGTAAAGAAGAAGAAGAAGAAGAAGAAGAAGAAGAAGAAGAAGAAGAAGAAGAAGAGAAGAAGAAGAAGAAGAAGAAGAAGAAGAAGAAGAAGAAGAAGAAGAAGAAAAGAAGAAGAAGAAGAAGGAGAGAGAGGAGGAGAGAGAGAGAGGAGAGAAGAAGAAAAAAGAAGAAGCAGAGAAGAAGAAGAAGAAGAAGAAGAAGAAGAAGAAAGAAAGAAGAAGAAGAAGAAGAAGAAGAAGAAGAAGAAGAAGAAGAAGAAGAAGAAGAAGAAGAAGAAGAAGAAGAAAGAAGAAGAAGAAGAAGAAGAAGAAAGAAGAAGAAGAAAGAAGAAGAAGAGAAGAAGAAGAAGAAGAAGAAGAAGAAGAAGAAGAAGAAGAAGAAGAAGAAGAAAGAAGAAGAAGAAGAAGAAGAAGAAGAAGAAGAGAAGAAGAAGAGAGAGAAGAGAGAGGAGAGAGAGAGAGAAAGAAGAAGAAGAGAAGAAGAGAAGAGAAGAAGAAGAAGGAAGAAGAAGAAGAAGAAGAAGAAAGAAGAAGAAGAGAGGAGAGAGAAGAGAAGAAGAAGGAGAGAAGAAGAGAGAGAAGAAGAAAAGAAGAAGAAGAAAGAAGAAGAAGAAGAAAGAGAAAGAAGAAGAAGAAGAAGAAGAAGAAGAAGAAGAAGGAGGAGGAGGAGAAGAAGAAGGAGGAGGAGGAAGACATTGATGATGAGGAAGAAAATTCCCCTACCGCCACAGACTTGTGGTTTACTCGTCAATATTCAAATGTAATATGATCAATAATTGATGATTCTCTATCCAACAATTCAGCACTCTATCCTCAACAAGTCCACCACCATCCCCCCCCCCCCCCCAACACTTCCCACCCCTCTCCACCTATCGTCACTGCCTGGTGTTTTACCTGTCATTATCCAAATGTAATCCAATCGATAATTGATGAACCCAATCAGACAATACAACACCCACCCCCTCACCCCACCCCCCTCCCCCACTCCCCTTCTCCCCCTCCTATCGATCCCCAATAATCACGACCGACACCCGAAAACGGTTAGCTACGAGAGTATTGCGCAAACCCTAACAACGACCCTGATGTTGTGGCGAACATTACCCAAAGTGAGGACTCCGACAATACGAGACAAAAGTTAATATTCCGCAATTGATTACTATTAGATTTTCTGTTATATCGTCATTTTGCATTTTATTTTATTTATTTTCCACGTTAATTTGTGTATTGTTGTGCTGACGAAGGCTTTGTACCCGAAACGTCCATTGTCTGTTTTGTTCCCATACGAAGCCTCTCCATTTTCACTTTTTCCTTAGTATTTTCACGATCACCGGCTTCAGGCAGCCCCTACCGTTTTCTACAGAAACACATTTCTAAAGTTCTGTTCTGAATAATAGTATCATCCCAGTCTATTTCAGTTACTGTGTTAAGGAAACGACGCTATTCCAAAGCTTGAGACCAAAAAAGAAAATATTTTAACCCACTTCTTACCAACTATAGGAAAATCGTCACATTCGTTACGACACAACCAACATTTATCTTATTCAAATTTCTTTTGTACATCATAAAATTCAAACAAATGTTACAAGTGTGTTGTAGAGTATGTTTTGTTAACGTAATTATGTATGGCAAGAAGTTTACTGCTATTATGTCAGTGTGATGAAAAATCTATTTTTGTGCTAGTTGGGTGTAACAAATAATAATGTGAAATTGAATGTAAAGCTTCAATTTCATTACAAAAACAGATCAAATGAACGTTTCGGTTTTCCCCTTGATCAACAAAACAGAATGAATGAAACACCACAGATTCATCCTGTTTTGTTGATAAAGGGGAAACCCAAAACGTTCATTTGATCTGTTTTTTGTAATTAATTTGAAGCTTACATTCAATTTCACATTATTATTTATTTCTTGAGCTTCGAGCAGCAACATTTATATTGTTACTTGGGTGTGAAGTTTTGGGAAAAATCCATGAAAATGGCTGGTAAGGAGAGAGTTAAAGAATGCCATCGATAAAGAACTCTTACCAACAGAATAATTTGATTTCGATGAATAATGTATAACATGATATTGGATATTAGATTTTGCACTTTATATATTTATGAATCGAAACTCTTGAATGTATACATTTGGACATGTCAAATGAATGTGAATAGAGATAATTATATAGCGAATGTTGACTATGACACCTATTTGTGTATTAGACATAAGACTATGTATAAATTTGGACATGTCAAATGAATGTTAATGGGCATAATAGTACTACGAACATTAATAAAACACCTATTTGTGTATTAGATATTATGTTATACTCGATATTATCATATTAACAAAGAATATTATTCATATACCTTTTGATAAATTGTATCTATGAGACGAGAGTGTCACAGAGTACTCAAAGGGTGTAAAAACCTATTTAAACGATGCCATACAATACGGTATTAGTGCATGGGAGTGTCACAGAGTACTCAAAGGGTGTAAAAACTATTTAAACGATGCATACGATACGGTATTAGTGCATGGAGTGTCACAGAGTATTCAAAGGGTGTAAAAACCTATTTAAACGATGCCATACGATACGGTATTAGTGCATGAGAGTGTCACAGAGTACTCAAAGGGTGTAAAAACCTATTTAAACGATGCCATACGATACGGTATTAGTGCATGAGAGTGTCACAGAGTACTCAAAGGGTGTAAAAACCTATTTAAACGATGCCATACGATACGGTATTAGTGCATGAGAGTGTCACAGAGTATTCAAAGGGTGTAAAAACCTATTTACACGATGCCATACGATACAACATTAGATTGTTTGTGTCTACCATCCTTTATTTTTTTTCAAATTTGCGTTTAAAATGACATCATGGATTAGAAAAGCAGTAATCTAATATAGTCGTCTAACTCACTAATGTAAATATGAATATTCATCGTAATAACGCCACTCCCACTTTATCTCATTCGTCTGTAGTGTTTCATTCATCCTGTTTTGTTGATAAAAGAGAAACCGGAAACGTCCATTTTATCTGTTTTCGCATATTATTAAACTGAAGCTGACATTCAATTTCACATTGTTATTTAATATCACTCACTGAGAGTGTGAATTATTATAATGAAATAGTAATGGAAAATTAATCTACCAAACAATTTTATAGTATTGTGAATCTTTTGATGTGTTTTAACTAGATATATATTTTGTCGCTGTTATTAATAAAATGTTGTAATTCTCTGCACTTTTTAAAGAATCAAGCATAATGTATGTGAAAAAGAATAATTAAAAAATATTTTAAAAAGCTTTATTTAGCCAAATTACTAGAGCTGA
>NC_088370.1:42417676-42427131 GCF_034508935.2 Berghia stephanieae | reverse complement strand
TTTTACACCTGAGTACGGTGAGAGAATGTGAATAAAGAGCCTTCTCCAAGGACTCAACTATGCACCGAGGGAGGCTCGAACCCAGGACCTTCCGATCCGAAAGCCGCCTTAATCAAACATATAAACTCAACGGACAGGCACTCGTCCATAGTTTAGTTATTAGACTAGTGTATTGTGGAAATCAACATAGATTGAGACGAATATTTTGAGCCAACAATGGTCAAAATCGGTCTAGTAATAAAATCTGTAAGTGCGAGCAAATAAATCTGGCAGCAGAACGGCAAGGTAGCGATTCCTAACATCAAATGAGCGATCATTATGCCTTAGCAGATTTTATAAATAATGATTTGATTAACGGGTGATAGAATTGTTCTTACTTTGAAACTGGTTTGCAAGTTACTAATATTTCAATCCGTAAAAAAATAGTTTAATGATTTTCAGATATGCCTGTAATACTAATCAACAGTCATAACGTCACTTCCTTCTTAATGACGCATGGTAACTTAGTAACACTGGTTCTAAGCTATCGGAATAATGGTGGATGCCGAATGAAATATTTCTCCGGCGAGCATAAAAGCGTATCCAGAGGAAAAATAAAACATAAATTTGATCATGTTTTGACTTTTAAACATTCTGATCACAAGGCATATGAAAAGTTCTAGCCAGCATGACGAATAAAAAGTAATGATTTTCTTTGTTTAGAACCAAGATGGCCACCGTTGCCGGGCGGCGTGACATCAGGCTACTGAATCCAATTCTGCACTCGTTGGCAAACATTTAACATTGGCTGTACGGAACAATTTTGACCCAACCCTACTTTTCAAAAAATTAGATTTTAAAATATGGATATGATAGTTTGATAAAGTGTTTTTTAACTACTGATATATTTCATTTATGGTCAGTTTAACTCATAAGACCCATTTTAGGAATTCGTTTAGCTCGAAATAAACCCGTTTTGATGTGATACATCATTTATTCCAATTAAATATTATAAAACAAGATACCACATATGTTTCAATATGTGACTCACCGTTTCAAAATATATCAAATGAAGAAACTAAGGAGGTAGCATCGTTAGATACCTTTCATACACATATGTTCAGATCTTTGTTTCACAAGATATCATGTCGAAATGATACTAATACTAAAACTGAAATTTATAATATAATGAAAATCATGAAACTTGTGTAAATTTAGTGTTTTATTTAGTACAATTATTATAATTTAAGAAAAGGTATAGACCGACGTTTATATAGATGCAGGTCTGACATCCGGACCCACTTATGGGCCTAATTTAAAATTGTTGTAATGGACACTATTTTGCGTTATATTTTTTAGAGTTCCATTACAACAATAAGCCCATAATGGATTCGGTTATCAGACCTGCAAATAAGTGTAGGTAGGTATAGACCTGTTTTCATTTCTAATCATTTTAACCTCGCATTCAAATTTTGGCATCTCAATACCCGATGTAACATGAATATTAGACGAGGATAGAAGACTTCTTAGTCTTACAATGTGTGACCCTGTCTTGTTACTAATCAAGATTCTGTGCATGGTGCGTTGTAATATATTATAACATTTCCCATTTAGTGGTTGATGTTGTTTTTGTTGTTGTTTTTGTGATTGGTGTTGTTGTTGTTGTTGTTATTGTTGTTGTCAACTTAACCGTCTTTTTAACATGAATGTTTAATTTGTTTATACATTCATCACTTCAGTTTTACGCAAGAGTAGAAGTAGTAGTTGTTGTAAAAATGTATTTTTACTTATTCATTTTTGACCCAAGTGTACTCAACTTCTAATCCCAGCACTCATCAATAGCCTTGAAATCATTGAAAATTGTGTTATCGCCTTACAGGCATCATGCCTTGTCCAACAATGCAGCTGAAATGTTATGTCTCCCTGTTTAACAACATTTGCAGCTTATTTATTACCCATGGCGTAATGTCCTAAGAAATGCCGCTGAAACATTATGTGTTCCTGTTTTAACAACACTCGCAGCTTTTTACCCATGATCTATTTTTTTTCTGAATATCGCTGAAATAAGATGCTTCCCTGTTTTAAAAACACTCATAACTTTTTACCCATGGCCTAAATATTTACCTGAATACTGCTGAAATATAATGCCTTCCTCTTTTAAAAACACTCGATTAATAAATATCAATTGTGTGTTTGGTTGTTGGTTTTTTAAAACAACACTCGCAG
Organism: Berghia stephanieae; assembly: GCF_034508935.2. Taxonomy (NCBI): domain Eukaryota; kingdom Metazoa; phylum Mollusca; class Gastropoda; order Nudibranchia; family Aeolidiidae; genus Berghia; species Berghia stephanieae. The sequence continues at coordinate 42,424,926 of NC_088370.1, read as the reverse complement.
ATTTTAACCAATGGCTTGTTTGCTTGAATGCCGTTGAAATATCTTGTTTTCTATTTATAAACACTTCTGTCTAAAATTGAAATTTTTGACATTTTAAACTAACGCACCATTTATCCAGGATCTCATCATAATCTTGACAAGCAAATTAATTTATTTTTAAAAAAAATTGAGCTTTTCTATAGAGCAATATCCACTTAACGTGCTCAAAGCGCTTTACAATGAGTTCCTGGCCAACAGCAACACTTAATATTTAGGACAGCAAATGACACCTGTTCGGCGATATTACAATTGTTCGGACAGAGACAATGTTGTTAACGGCCAGGTACTCATTTTACACCTGAATATGGTGAGAGAATGTGAGTAAAGTGCCTTAACTTTCAAGGACAACTATGCACCGCTCAGAGAGGGTCTCGAACCCAGGACTTTCTGATTCGAAGGCGAGTGTCATACTACTCACTAGACCGCATAGCCGTTTTCTGTCAAGATATGACTAATTGTATAGATATAATGAAGTTGACGTCACTCGGGTCTTTTTTATTGTTTTTCGCCATCCACATTATCTGTAATTCTCACTTAAACAGTATTATCCGGTCTATAAAAGTTCATGGTTGCACAGAGTTTTGTGTGTTCGTCCGTTATACTGCAATTTGTTTAAAAAACACAGTATGCGCTATTTGGTTAACATTGTATAAACTGTGTTTTTAAAAACAACGGCAGTATACTTCCGGATGGCAATGTTGTGAGATTCTTAGCCAAGCGCATACTATCTATTGTTTTCCATCACTCCAGGCTATGTCTGAAAAAGGGGGAAACAGCACCGGTGCCAATGGTCTGGGCCAGTCTGGCATCAAACAGATGCCAGGCTACATTAGCAAGTACGAGGGAAGACACAATGGTGGTGTTCCTTGTTTTACGGAGGAGAGGAGCATGGAAAGAGCTGCCAAAGTAAGGGTGAAGCACTGTCTATATTTATTGGCTTCGTCGTCGTTGTTGGTGTCGAGTTGGCGTCTGTCTGCGTCATCGTCATCATCATCGTCATCGTCATCATCATCATCATCATCGTCATCGTCATCATCATCATCATCATCATCATCGTCGTCATCATCATCATCGTCATCGTCATCATCATCATCATCATCATCATCATCATCATCATCATCATATTCATCATCATCATCATCATAATCATCATCATCATCATCATCATCATCATCATCATCATCATCATCATCATCATCATCATCATCATCATCTTCATCATCATCAGCATCATCATCATCATGATCGTCGACGCCGTCGTCATTATTGCTCTAGTGTTTAGCATTATTGTCATCTACATCATTATAATAATCACCACCTCCTTCATCATCAAGGGCTCCTGTTGCATCTTAAAATTGTGTAGACTTTGCTTTGTAATTTTGAACCTCAAGGTAGTCTTCCCAAGTAATACAACCAAAAATACACCACCATGTAAGTTAGGAAAGAACATTTTCATCAGTTAGTCATTTGTTCCATACATTCTGGGTGTATAGTTCCATAGTGGGCAGGGAGGTACGCACTGTGTCTTCTATCCCCTTATATCTGTTTCCCAACATGCTTTCTGTCTTTGTCTTGGAATGACATTACTTGGTTTTGTCCGGCCCTGGCCGGATACCCTGGCTGGGAGGGAAACAGTCAAATGTTAGTTAGTTTTGGGAGATGATTTTTTTCCTTGTATATCATCTCTCTGTTATCCTCTGTATTATGTTTTGTTTATGTATCATATATGATTTGTAAACATTTGAGTGTGTCTCTCTTAGTTGGGACCTGTGCTTGTGTCTGGATGATACTTTTAGGTAATCTCAAACTAAGTACTTTGATGGTGTGCTCTTGGAATCTACATCTGTTTCCTATTTGAACCAATCCCCCTTTGTCTTACCTTTTCTTTGGTCCTTTAATTGTAATTCTAGAACTTTTTACTATCTAATTTTCTTCCTTTTTACTGGCGCTGATATGACCTTAATGCGTTGCAAGCGCCGCAAAACCCTTAAAAACAAAATCAAAACATTCCATACATTCTTCTTTACAATTCAAAGTATAAAGATAATTCTGAGCCTTTCCATTATTTTAAACTATATTATTTTAGAGGATGGCGGAGTTGAGGAAGAAACATGAAAACGACCCAAACCATAGAGATGTAGCATTTTATGTAAGTATTATGTCATCATCATCATCATCATCATCATCATCATCATCATCATCATCATCATTATGAGCAAGTAAATATATTAATCAATCATATTATCCAATAAATATCAACATTTATATATCGCATTTTCACCGATCTGTCATGCTCATCTAGTTTTCCGTATTTCCCCCATGTAGCCATTTGGAACCATATTCCTTTTCATACAGTACCAGTAACCTGTTAGGCGTCTTTTATTTTTTTTTCTAATGCTCTCGATAAGAAAACCAATCAATAATGAACAAGATAAAGAAATATACACTGAAAGTGGATGTGATGACAACAACAAAAAATAAGGGGAATCGGTCTCTCAATTTACAAAGAGTAAATTCTAAGAGAATGGTTATTTTTCCTCTGGATACCTCTTAGCATTAAAAACAAAATCAATGAAAATGTCAGATATTAACAATGACAATTCATAATCAGTCCAGACTCGAATCAAACAAATAACAATGTGAAAAATTGAATGTAAGCTTCAATTTAATATACGAAAACAGATACAATGGACGTTTCGGATTTCCCCTTTATCAACAAGACAGGATGAATGAAACACTACAGACGATTGAGATAATAATGTGGTATTGACGTTGTTAAGATGAATAAATAAAACATTGATGGGCATGCCTGAAAACAATATGGGCCATAAAGGGGAAACCTGAAACGTCAATTTTATCTGTTTTCGTAAATACATTGAAGTTAACATTCAATATCACATTGTTATTTATTTCTACCCGTCAATGAAATTTTGTTTAATTTTTGACTGGTCCATCTCGTACAAAAAGTGGAAAACCCCTGATCTCTCTACAGTGATGTTTTTGAAAATTGGATTTGTACATGACAAGAGGAAAACCCGCAATATCTGTGGAGACATAAAGGCTGTGCGGCTATGTGGTCTTGTGGTATGACACTCGCTTTCGGATCGGAAAGTCCTGGGTTCGAGCCTCGCTCGGCGCATAGTTGAGTCCTTGGAGAAGGCTCTTTACTCATATTCTCTCACCGTACTCATGTGTAAAATGAATGCCTGGCCGTTAACAGTTGTCTCTGTCCGAAAAATATTGTAATACTATCGCCTAGCAGGCGTCATGTCCCGTCCTACATGTTACGTGTTGCTGTTGGCCAGCGACCCCATGTAAAGCGCTTTGAGCACGTTTAGTGGATATTGTGTTACATAAAAACTCAATTTTTATTTTATTTCAAACTCGCGGGCACTCTTCTATTTTGATGATTATATTCCTGTATTTTGAATATCAACATAGATTGAGACCAATCTTTTGAGCCATCAACGATCATAATAAAAATGTGTAGGCGCGCACAAATGAGTCAATCTAGCAATAGGGCGGTCATATGACGATTCACAAAGTCAAATGACCAATCATTATAAATAGTCACTTGAGTCAACGGGTGATAAAATGTCCCTTAACTTAGAAAAAAAAGTTGGCAAGCTACTTGTATATCAATCTAGTATCATTGAATAAATAAACCTGGTCATTTGACCACTTACGTTAAAACGATTATTGCAATATAAGATTTTTATTTTTTTTATGATAACCAATTTGTAGCAAATGGACTCACGGCAAATAATATAATAGAATTGTATAAAGTCTAAATAGTATTATAATTTTTTGATTGCAATTCTGTGTTCGTTGTCAAAAATCCAACATGGCCGTAGGGAGGAACTTTGATCCCCAACTTTCCTTTAATAAAAAAGAATAGAGGTAACTTGATTCTGTAATTAAGACAATCATCTTTACTAACCACCATCGGGATGAGTGATTTCATTGTATCGCTTCAAAATACAATGATCAAAGCAACCCCATAGATCACAACACAACAAGGAGTATCCTTTGAAGTATCAATACTCTTCAACAGTCGTAACATCACTTCCTTCCTAATGACGCATGGTAACTTAGTAACACTGGCTCTAAACTATCGGAACAATGGCGGACGCCCGTATGAAATATTTCTCCGGCGAGCATAAAAGCGTATACAGAGGAAAAAACCCCATAAATTTGATAATGTTTTGACTTTTACACGTTCTGATCACAAGGCATATGAAAAGTTCTATCCAGCATTAAGAATAAAAAGTAATGATTTTCTTTGTTTAGAACCAAGATAGTCGCCGTTGCCAGGCGGCGTGACATCAGACTATTGAATCCAATTAGATTGGCCAGAAATTCTGTATTCGTTGGCAACAATCCAACATGGCCGTAGGGAGGAATTTTGATCCCCAACTCTCCTTTAATAAAAAAGAATAGAGGCAGCTTGATTGTGTAATAAAGACAATCATCTTTACTAACCACCATCGGAATGACTGATTTCATTGTATCGCTTCAAAACACAATGTTCAGAGCAACCCCATAGATCACAACACAACAAGGAGTATCCTTTGAAGTATCAATTAAGATTGGCCAGAAATTATGTGTTCGTTGTCAAAAATCCAACATGGCCGTAGGGAGGAACGTTGATCCCCAACTTTCCTTTAATAAAAAAGAATAGAGGCAGCTTGAATCTAGAATTAAGACAATCATCTTTACTAACCACCACCGGGATTTCGACGTGAAAGAGGCATGGACGTCGATGTTGAACCAAGACAGCCCCAGGGGAGGCGACATCATACCCGACCCAACAGAAAGAACACCTGGCTTTCTCTGCAATAGCCAAAAATGCTGGGTCACCTCCAACCGCATTTTGACAGGACATGGCAGAACCGCAGCTAACATGCATAGATGGAATCTGAGAGAATCAGATGCATGCCGTCATTGCCAAGGAGGCCCTGAGACAATGGACCACATCGTCATCCACTGCCCAGTGACAAGCCTATCAGGAGGCTACGAGACAGCCTTTAAGGCAGGAAAAGAATGTGATGAATGGATTAAAAGATTCGAAATAGAGGTGTAGCCATTCGATACTACTACCACCGGGATGACTGATTTCATTGTATCGCTTCAAAACACAATATTCAAAGCAACCCCATAGATCATAACACAACAAGGAGTATCTTTTGAAGTATCAATTAAGATTGGCCAGACATTCTGTATTCGTTGGCCTCCCATAGTGGGCAGGGGGCTACATACTGTCTCTTCTATCCCTTTATAACTGTTTTCCAACATGCTTTCTGTCTTTGTCTTGGAATGAGATTACTTAGTTTTGTCCTGGCCCTGACCCGAGTCCTAGCTGGGAGGGAAAGAGTTAAATGCATAGTTATTGTTTTGAGAGATTATATTTTTTTTCCTTTGTAAATCATCCAACAAGGACCGTAGATAAGAATTTTGATCCCCAACTTTCCTTCAATTTAAAAAAATAGAGGCAGCTTGATTGTGTAATTAAGATGACTGATTTCATTGTATCTCTTCAAAACACAATGTTCAAAACAACCCCTAGATCACAAAACAATAAAGATTATGCTTTGAAGTATCAACTAGCTTCATTAGTTCTATTATTCAGTCGTTCACTCATTGCTTCATTCTTTTATTGCTTTATTTATTCATTCATTCATTCATTCATTCATTCATTCATTCATTCATGCATCTACTAATCCGATTGCTCATCTCATATCAATTTCTCTTTCTTGTTATATGTTTGTATTTTATTCCTTCATTGATTTATTCATGCATCTAATCATTATTTTTATATCAACAAAGCAATTATGAAAGCGTGTCTAATATTCTGATGTAGCTATATTTGTTCACTGACTCATTCATACACACATTCATTCATCTGTACATGACATCTATAAAAATAAAACAAATACCATAAGCGTGTCTGATATTCATTTGTTCATTCATTTGTTCACACATTAATTCATTCATTCATCCATTCATGCTTCTATCCATTACCATTGTCTAATCAACCACAAGTCCATCTGATATTGATTCATTCATTTATTCATTCATTCGATGCTCGAACCCAGGACCTTTCAATCTGAAAGCGAGTGTCATACCACAGACCACACAGCCGCACAAATAGTCTATTTTTATCATTATTATTATTATTATATTATTATTATTATTATTATTATTATTATTATTATTATTATTATTATTATTATTATATATTATTATTTATTATTATTATTATTATTATTATTATTATTATTATTATTATTATTATTATTATTATTATTTATTATTATTATTATTATTATTATTATATATTATTATTATTATTTTATTATTATTATTATTATTATTATTATATTATTATTATTATTATTATTATTAATTATTATTATTATTATTATTATTAATTCTATTACCCACCTCATATCAATGACTCTAAGTGTTACAATATCTCGGTTCGTAACAAAACCCTGCGGTGTCGCGCCTTACAATCTCAATGACCATGAATTAGTCAATTCTGAACAGTCTTTCACTGACTAATAGTAACTTTTGTCTTACTATAAAATCATAATAGTAATAATAATAATATAATATCATAATAATATATAATAATAATAATAATAATAAAAATAATAATAATAATAATAATAATAATAATAATAATAATAATAATAATAATAATAATAATAATAATAATAATAATAATAATAATAATAATAATAATAAATAATAATATAATAATAATAATAATAATAATAATAATAATAATAATAATAATAAAATAATAATAATAATAATAATAATAATAATAATAATAATAATAAATAATAATAATAATAAATAATAATAATAATAATAATAATAATAATAATAATAATATAATAATAATAATAATAATAATAATAATAAATAATAATAATAATAATAATAATAATTAATAATAATAATAATAATAATAATATAATAATAATAAAATAATAATAATAATAATAAAATAAATAATAATAATAATAATAATAATAAATAATAATAATAATAAATAATAATAATAATAATAATAATAATAATAATAATAATAATAATAATAATAATAATAATAAATAATAATAATAATAATAATAAATAATAATAATAATAATAATAATAATAATAATAATAATAATAATAATAATAATAATAATAATAAT
>NC_088370.1:42404583-42412576 GCF_034508935.2 Berghia stephanieae | reverse complement strand
TTATTATTTTATTATTTATTAGTTCTATTATTATTATTATTATTATTATTATTTTATTATTATTATAATTATTATTATTATTATTATTATTATTATTATTATTATATATTATTTATTATTATATATTATTTTTTATTATTATTATTATTATTATTTTATTATTTATTATTATTATTATTATTATTATTATTATTATCATTATTATTATTATTATTATTATTATTATTATTATTATTATTATTATTATTATTATTATTATTATTATTATTTATTTTATTATTATTATTATTATTTTTATTATTATTAGTATCATTATTATTTTATTATTATATTATTATTATTATTATTATTATTATTATTATTATTATTAAGTATCATTATTATTATTATTATTATTATTATTATTATTATTATTATTATTATTATTATTATTATTATTATTATTATTATCATATTATTTATTATTATTATTATATTATTATTATTATTATTATTATTATTATTAGTATCATTATATTTATTATTATTATTATTATTATTATTATTATTATTATTATTAGTATCATTATTATTATTAGTATCATTATTATTGTTATTATTATTATTATTATTATTATTATTATTATTATTATTATTATTATTATTATTATTATAAGCATACTAGAGGGACTTTGATAGGAGAACTAATCACCCGAAAGAAAACAAAAAAGAGCCTAGTGACATCAAATTCAATCATCCTTAATAGACAGATTACAAAGACCATCAACTGGTCAGAGTGTTTTACACAAAAGGTTGAAGAATTCTTAGGTTCGAGACTGTTTGGCAAGTTGTGGATTATTCCAATCAGCGTGTACTATTTACAGCTCTTCCTTCTTCTATCAGCGTATCCCGCATTTTGCAGGGTCGCCATAATGATGCCACATCTCCATGCATCTCGGTTCAGCGCATCATCTTCCACCAGGCCCAGTTCTTTCATAAATCGTCCTTTACCTGATCCCACCATCCAGTCTTTGGGCGTCTCTTGTTCCTCTTTCCCGCTAATTTTAAGTCCAATACTTTCCTTCCCACGTACTCCCTCTCTTGTCTCTTTACATGTCCGAACCAGTCCAATCTATCTTCTCTCATCTTTATTGATACATTCTTCACTTCAGTCAACCTTCGAATTCGTTCATTTTGTTACTTTATCATTTCTCGTCCAGCCAAGTGACCATCTCAACATCCTCATTTCCGCCACCTCAACTTCTTTATCTTGTTTCTTTGTTGTAGCTGCTGCCTCTACTCCATATAACATTGCTGGTCTTACAACTGTTGTATATATTTCCCCCTTCAGCTTTGACACAAGGACAGTTGGGTTTTTGTTTTTTGTTTTTGATTTTTTTTTTTTTTTTTTTTTTTTGGGGGGGGGGGGTTTCGGTTGGTGTTATTGATTTTCCTTACTCTGATTTGTTGATTGGAAATCTTATATATCCATGTACGAGTTATATTGGCAATTGCCTAAAAATAAACCTTAGAATTGAATTGTAAAATATTGGTATTTGAAAGACGAATTTTCTGGCACCAATTTCTTTTAAAATGTGCTTTTCTTTTCTGAGGTGTAGCAAAATATATCTGTTGTGTATTGTGTTCTTTCTATTGGTTAATATTGTTATCGTTGTTGTTGGTGTTGTTGTTGTTGGTGTTGTTGTTATTGTTGCTGCCGTTTTTGGCGTCCATTGACCTTACTGGTCTTGTCTTTGTCATAGAGTGACTTGGTGTGTCTTTGAGACCAGCCGTATAATGTATTGTCGAACTGAGTCTTTTAAAATGATTTTATATCATAGTTTATATCTGGTCAAACGTAAACGATATTTATGAAAAAAGGTAGCGCGGTGCAAACAAAAAGAAAGGCGAATAGAAAAGGCCGATCACTCTAAAGGGATTGTATATCATGAGCATTTACGTCGACCCAATAATATCCATTATCATTAATAACAATGCTCGGAGGTTTCCAGGGGGGCAGGTCAGTGTTGACAGGTTGGCGGATTTTCCGCCAAAACAATATCCGACAGTCTAACTCCCGCTCAAACAACATCGAAATTCCGAATCTTCATGCCTTTAAGAAAGGAAACAGTTGTAAATAGTTGAGTACCGTTTAGTAACATAATTTTTATTCTCAGACAATACAATGTTGTTGATTAAAAGTGTTTTAAATCAAATGGCGGATTTTGGGCAAATTTTGCATGTGAAATAGGATTAAAGTTGGCGGATTTTTGCGGATTTCTGGCATAAAGTTGGCGGGACTTTTGCAAAGGCACCTGACAACACTGGTTATAAATAGTATTTTATATATAGTATTGTATATAGCGATACTGAGATGCTAGAAACTGGGGGGGGGGGGGGGGGGGTAAAAATAAAAATGATTATACAGCATCAAAAGAGAACAAAATACCAAACCCAGGAACATTTCTGGCTTAAAACAATTTCTCCGTCAATAACAATGTTAATGTTATAGGCTGAAGAACTGATTTGAGCCCGAAACAATCCGTGCTTGGTATTTTAATCTTATTCCAAAGTGTTACATTCATAGTTGAGCACTTATATATATTGCAACATCCAATAAATATGCTCACAGTGTTTTACAAGGTCCGGACATAAGTTGAGAATATAACAGATTAAAATATACGTCTATTTACTCATTTATTGTATGTGTTTTTATGTTTGATTTTTTAAAAATTGGTTTGTTTCCTTTGTAGTTTCGTTCCGCGTGTGTGTGTGTGTGTGTGTGTGTGTGTGTGTGTGTGTGTGTGTGTTTGTCAACCTCAGTTCAAATCAATAAATTTGGCGATTACTTATAATGCTTTTGATATCCGTGATAACCAATCATCCATAGACAAGATTATAACCGTTACATAATATTCAAGTTGTATACATTGTGTCATCGCAATACGCTTCAACAGTCATGACGTCACTTCCCTCGTAATGACCCATGGTAACTTAGTAACTGGCTCTAAACTATCGGAACAAGGGCGGACGCCCTTATGAAATATTTATCTGACGAGCATAAAAGCGTATTCAGAGGGAAAAAAAAAACATTATAAAACTGATCATGTTTTGACTTTTACACATTCTGATCACAAGACATATGAAAAGTTCTAGCCAGCATAAAGATTAAAAAGTACCGATGTTCTTTGTTGAGAACCACGATGGCCGCCGTTGCTGGGCGACGTGACATCAGACTATTGAATCCAATTACGCACCCATTATGTATGTGAAACCATTGCGATAAATACCCACAATCTGTGGGACTGACTAGTTCAACTATAAGGCATGTAAGTACTAAATGAAGATAGCATACCATTCAGAAGAATTCAGAAGAATGGCTTGTCCAGGAGTAAAAAGATCTTGGAGAATAAACAAAACTTTATTGCTATTTAATTTTGTAATGGGCTGAAGAAGGGTTTTGAGTCTAAAACGTTCCGTAACAAAATTTGCAATTTATTTTATATGATTATGCAGAAATTAGCTTTTTTTCCTTTTAAATCACATATCCATGTAATGTGATTAAAACAGTTCAAAAAGTTCTACAGTCATCAATCAATATGGCATCTTATTCTGTTGGCAGAGAAGATAAAAAAAAACCAGAATACAAATACAATTAGAGAGCATCTCAATCTCAATAAAAGAGGAGGTCCCAGGTTCCATCCCCAGTCGAGACAATCTGAGTTTTTTTTTTTTATATTTGTTTTGTTTTTTTTCTTTATTTTGTTTTTGTTTGTTTGGTTGTTTTGTTTTTTTTTTGGTTTTTTATTTATTTATTTTTTTTTGGCGGGGGGGGGGGGGGGGGGGGGGGGGTTGGGGGGGGGGGGGGGGTTGGTTAATTTATTTTTCCTCTCGTATTTTTTGACATTTCCAGAATTGTTCACTCTGTTGAACTGATATGAAAAGCCAGGCGTCGTACAGTGTTGTCATGTTTGTTTTTTTTTTGTTTGTTTGTTTGGTTTTTTTTTTTTTGGTTTTTTTTTGTTTTTTTTTGTATTTTTGTGATCAATACTCACAAGCTGGAGAGCCAGTACGTTTAGCTATTAAGCATGTACTGAGGGTGGCTATGAAGTCGTATAAAACCAATTATTACGAATAATGATTGACATACATACATGTAATAATACAACAACCTAAACAATACCCAAGCACACACACACACACATACACACACACATACACACACATACACATACAACATACACACACCTTGTAACACCTAACACCAACTCAATATCGACCGACGAGGTCAATACATTATAGATTATAGATTATATAGATCGTGCGTGCCGTAAAGGCACTGGCGTGTCTCAGGGTGCCGGAGATATTATCAGCCGTGTCTGACAGAGTCGCTGGGATTACCTTCAATACACACACAGTCGTGGGATCAATCACAAGACAACCAAATTTATGAGGTCGAAAATCACGGACGGCTCAACTCTCTCCTTACCAGACATTTTCAGAATTAAACCCAAAATTTTACACCCACCCTAAACAAAAATAGAATTTTCATACAAACAGAAATGCAACTAATACATACTATGCATTAAAATTGATCAGCAAAATGAACTCTACAACACAGTGTCAGGTTTTTATGGCTATAATTAAAAAATGACTTTAAATTGTGTTATTTACAAAAGAAATCTGAATGATAAATGTGCTGGTTGGATCGTAACGAATGTGACGATTTTCCTATGGTTGGTAAGGAGAGGGTTCACACCCAACTAACACAAAAATATATTTTGTTATCACTTAAACACAATAGCAGTAAGTTCTTGCGACACATAAGTTCTTGAGCAAAATAAGCTCTACAACAAACTGTTCATTTTCTTTAATTTTTATGATGTGCAAGAAAAATTTGAATAAGAAAAATGTTGGTTGTATCGTAACGAATGTGACGATTTTCCAATGGTTGGTAAGTAAAGGGTTAACTAGTTAACTGCCGTACTCTAGAAAGACACGTGTTTAACCCTCTCCTTACCACCTACAGCAAAATCGTCACATTTGTTACGCCACAATATACATATATTCCTTATTCAGATTTATTTTCCACATCACAATGATCTTTGTTTAATTAATAAGAACATAGACTAATGATTACTAATGTTGTTTTGTAGAGAGATTGTTTGAGTTTAAAAAAGCAAGTTTTCTGCTCGTTACGCCTGCCATTTTGGGGAAAATACTGAAAATGGTCGGTAAGGAGAGAGTTCAAATTCTAAAACTTCTAAAATTGAGCTTTTATATAGCGCAATATCCACTAAACCTGCTCAAAGCGCTTTACAAGGGGTCCCTGGCCAACAGCAACATTCAACATTTAGAACGGGACATGACACTTATTAGGCGATATTACAAATTTTTTTTTCAAATTTCCACAACGCTGTTCATGGCTAGGTACTCATTTTACACCTTATTACGGTGAGAGAGTGTGACTAAAGAGTCTTTTACAAAGGATCAACTGTGTGACGCTCATAACGGTACTCGAGCCCAGGATCTTCCGATCCGAAGGCGAGTGTCATAGCACCAGACCACATAGCTGCCACCTACTCTGCCGTACTCTGGAAAATCCCATATTTAAAAATTTGGCCAGAAAACTCGTCCTTCAAATATCGATCGATTCAAATGACCCTCATCTTGGCAAAATCTCTCAAACCTGGGACTTCGCGAAGTTTGAGAGTGTTTGCCAAGACAAGAGTCATTTAAATCGATCGATACTTGAAGGACGTGTTTTCTGGCCAAATTTCCAAATATTGTTTGCCCTCGCAGCTGATCTCCCAATGTCTAACTTCCTTTTGCGGCTATTTGGTCTAACGGTATGACATTAGTCTTCGGATTGGAAAACCTTGGGTTCGAGTCCTGATATGAGCGGCGCATAGTTGAGTCCTTGGAAAATGCTCTTAATTCACATTCTCTCACCGTACACAGGTATTAAATGAGTATCCGGCCGTTAACACCGTTGTCTCAATCGAGGAAAATAAAGGTAATATCGCCTAATAGGCGTCGTCATGTTTTGTCCTACAGTTTAAGTGTTGCTGTTGGCTGATGACCGCTTGTAAATCGCTTTGAGCAAGTTTAGTGGATATTGCTCTCTATAAATGCTTCCATTTCTTTTAAAGAAGATTATAATTATTGTCGTTATTGCTTTCGTGATTATTGTTGTCATTAATATGTCATTGTTCTATGAACTTTGTACATTTATAATTCATTAATTCGATCATGACCAATTTTCAATTACCAGTATTCTATGATAGTATTTTTCGATTTTACATTGCCGTATTGATACATTTTTCCTCACATTCAAAGTTGTGTGTAAAACTGTCTGTGAATGATACAATGCAAGCCAAGCTATATGAGATTCTGTAATTATAAACTATTGTATAAGGCATTTAAAGGATAATTGGATTTAATAACTGATGTCACGTCGCCCAGCAAAGGCGAGCAGCGTGGCTCTAAACAAAGAAAATTGGTACTTTTCATTCTTCATGCTGGCTAGAACTTTACATATGTCATGTGATCAGAATGTATAAAAGTCAAAACATGATCATATTTGTATTTTTTTCTCTCTTCTGGATACACTTTTATGCTCGTTGGAGAAGTATTTCATAAGGGCGTCCGCCATGGTTCCCATAGTTTAGAGCCAGTTACTAAATTACTATGCGTCATTACTAGGGAAGTGACCTCATGACTGTTGAAGCCAATTCCTATACTAAGCCTTTAGTAAGATGAGATAAGATAAGATAAGATAAGATAAGATAAGATAAGATAAGATAAGATAAGATAAGATAAGATAAGAAGAAAACGTTAAATCACCTACCTGCTTCCATGACGATGAATGATTCATAGGATACGTGTTAATATCCAATTCACTTTTGTTACGTTTTGTGTTTAATCCTATCCAACATGCTGTGTGTGTTACGTTACAAAAACAGTTTGTACAAATATTGCAACCATAATCATAATTTTATATCCAGAAAAAGCACTGTAACAAAAATTAGTGACGTCATTAGTTAAAATAAATCCGAATTTGTGTCACACAGCGCTGCATGTTCTACGGCAGGCCTGTCTGTAATTACGAAAAATTCGTAAAATTACGAAAGCACCCCCACATAGCACTCCCACCCACCCCCACATAGCACTCCCACCCCCACATAGCACTCCCACCCACCCCCACATAGCACTCCCACCCCCACATATCACTCCCACCCCCACATAGCACTCCACCCACCCCACATAGCACTCCCACCCCCACATAGCACTCTCACCCACCCCCACATAGCACTCCCACCCATCCCCACATAGCACTCCCACCCACACCCCCATAGCACTCTCACCCACCCCCACATAGCACTCCCACCCCCACATAGCACTCCCACCCCCCACATAGCACTCTCACCCACCCCACATAGCACTCCCACCCCCACATAGCACTCCCACCCACCCCCACATAGCACTCCCACCACCCACATATCACTCCCACCCCACATAGCACTCTCACACCCCCACATAGCACTCCCACCCATCCCCACATAGCACTCCCACCCACCCCCACATAGCACTCTCACCCACCCCCACATAGCACTCCCACCCCCACATAGCACTCCCACCCACCCCCACATAGCACTCCGACCCACCCCCACATAGCACTCCCACCCCCACATAGCACTCTCACCCACCCCCACATAGCACTCCCACCCACCCCCACATAGCACTCCCACCCACCCCCACATAGCACTCCCACCCCCACATAGCACTCCACCCACCCCACATAGCACTCCCACCCCCACATAGCACTCTATCCCCCACATAGCACTCCCACCCCCACATAGCACTCCCACCCCCACATAGCACTCCCACCCCCACATAGCACTCCCACCCCCACATAGCACTCCCACCACCCCCACATAGCACTCCCACCCCCACATAGCACTCCCACCCCCACATAGCACTCCCACCCCCACATAGCACTCCCACCCACCCC
>NC_088370.1:42389583-42399583 GCF_034508935.2 Berghia stephanieae | reverse complement strand
ATCAATCAAACAATACAATGATGAAGGTCCTAATAGTATAGGCAAAAACTACACACCGTTATAATATAACTCCGTGTCATTGAATTGGTGGGGATCAAACACAGACACACGCAATAAACACACGCGAACAAAACGCTAAATTAAAGACACTATTATCATGTTGTTAATATTGTTGTTGTTGTGATAGAAAGACAGACAGTAGGCAGACGACGGAAACCAAATCACAGAAATAACAAAAGGAACCAAACAACGACAGGGGCGACAACTCTAAGACTCAAGACACCGGCACCACCCTGAGCTAGTGGGAACGTCGTACCTTAAATGTTTTCACAGCTGACTGCTTGTCCGATTAATCGGGAAATCGGTTAACGGAAATAGTCTCTGAAGAATTTTACGAAATGATTTTTGTCGTGCATGATTACACACAAGACCAAGGAATAAAGATTTAGTGATTTACAATATATCACATGGAAGTAAGCATTTATAAAGAGCAATATCCATTAAAAGTGCTTAAAGGAACTGCAATAGGTCCCAAGCAAAAAGCGACACTTAACATATAGATAGAATGCGCTTGGCTAAGACGCTCACAACATTGCCATCCGGAGGTATAACGGACCAACACATAAAACTCTGTGTAACCATGAACTTTTATAGTCTGGATAATTATTCATAAACTGGATGGCAAAAGCCAATAACAAAGACCCCAGTGAAGTCAAATTCATTCTATCTATAGAACGAGACGCCTGTAAGGCGATATTTCATTTTTTTTCCCCGACAGAGCAAACGCTGTTAACGGTCAGGTATCTTTTTTTTCCAACTGAGTACGGTGAGAGAGTGCGAGTAAACAGCCTTTTTAAATGCCTCAACTATGCACCGCTCGGAGGGGTACTCGAATCCAGTACCTTTTTCAATCCCAAGGAGAGTGACATACCACTAGACCAAGTAGCCAAATTTATTCTATTGCTTTTGCGATAAACTTAGCATTAAAATTGGCCCACCGTCTTAATGCGGTTTTATATCAGAGATGAATGCGATCCCGAAAATTAAATTTAGAAGTAAAATAAAAAGTAAAATGAATTTTGAACTTTTTGAGATATAAAAATGGTGGTTATTCTCCATCATAATTCATGCGAGTATAATCTAATAATGATACCATTTCGACAGTATGGGTCGCCATCGTGTGAATAAAGAAGAAGAAAAACGGATCCACTGATATTAGCGACTTGAACACTGACAAACGTCTTCCCAATAAAGCGGTCAACCAAGACCCAAACACACGAGGCAACATTAGTGGGTCTCCCCAATCGTATCAAATACTATTTACTCATTATATTTTGTTCCTTCGTCCGTGTCTTCTGTTTCTTCTTTCATTTATTCTTCACTTCTTCATTCTCTCCAAACTAACTATCTATAGATAATTTGCGCTTGGCTAAGAAGCTCACAACATTGTCATCCTGAAGTATAACGGACCAATACATACAACTGTGTAACCATGAACGTTTAAAATCTGGATAATACAGTTAAGTGATAATTACTCATGAACATGGATGGCAAAAAACAATAACAAAGATCCGAGTGACGTCAACTTTTTTCCATCTATAATATTATGCCTATCTATCCCTGCCTTTATGTATTTTTTTTCAAACGATGCCAATACAGACATTTTACTCATTACATTAGGCTCTTTGCCCTCCTCTTCCATTCATTCTTCATTCTCTATCTATCTATCTATCTATCCATCTGTCTATCTATCTATTTATATATCTATCTATCTATCTTTATATCTCTCTGTCTATCTATCGTTATATCTCGCTGTCTATCTATCTCTCTACTTAGCTCTCTGTCTCCATCTATTTATCTATCTATCTATCTATCTATCTATCTATCTATCTATCTATCTATCTATCTATCTATCTATCTATATATCTATCTATCTCTCTGTGCCTTTCTTTCTCTCATTTTTTTCTTCTTTCTTTCTCTCCTTCTATCTGTTCCTCTTTCTCTTTCTTCATGCTCGCTCCATCTTTACATTCCCTATATTCTCTCTTCCATTCCCTCCGTCTCCCAGTCACTTATTCCCTTCCACAATCAAAATCAGTCATTCATTCCCTAAGCCGATTCACCCAAAGAAACACCCCCCCCCCCACCCCCCTTACTCACACCACCACCACCACCACCACCACCACCACCACCCACCCCCCTTAATCACACCACCACCACCACCACCACCACCACCACCACCACCACCACCACCACCACCACCACTACAACGACCACCGCTAACCGGCTTTATTCATCCGTTCCATTCTTTCTCTAATTCCTTCCTTCCACAGTTCTTCATATTATTATTATTATCATCATTATTCCCAGGGGCGTGGCTATAGTGGTTGATTTGGTGCCTGGCACCACATTCATCTTTCAAAAATGGATTACAGCATTTAAAAAATAATAAAACTGAGAAATAATATATACCGCCTCTTACTTAATTGACTAAGTCTTTTCTTTATTTTTTTTCTTTCCTCTTGTATTTACAAATTTATAAATAGTTTTGGTATCATTACGACATCTCATTGCCTCTCTCTCTCTCTCTCTCTCTCTCTCTCTCTCTCTCTCTCTCTCTCTCTCTCTATCCATCTATCTATCTATCTCTCTTCCGTTGCACACACACACACAAACACACACACACACACACACACTTACATTTACAAATTTTCGTCTATATTATTATGACAATCTAATATAAATATATATGTATTTTGTGTTTACGTGAAAAAGGCCAAAGGCCGAAACGTTGTTTGTTTTGTGTTGTTCATTCATGAGTCAGATTTACTCCCTTTATCTTTCTCTCCATTTTATTGACTCATTTAGGCACCTCTATTTATTAGTTTTATAAATACAGCATGTTTTAAGTCATTGTCTTCCGATTCTGGCAGCCCTACTTATACTGTAATCACGATAATTCTTCCTTCCACACATTTAATCCCTTTGTTCATTCTGTCATTCCCGGGGCAGAGAGAGAGAGAGAGAGAGAGAGAGAGAGAGAGAGAGAGAGAGAGAGCGAGAGAGAGAGAGAGAAGTAGCGGTCGGCAGTGCTTGAAAGCCACTGACGTGTGAACCAAGGCAAAGAGTCACACAAGAGTTGGAATCTAAGTAAATAATAATAACGTTACAATTACTGTACCTAAATCTCTCACAACGTCGAGGTCATTATTGATTATCTTAGTCCATATTAAATCATTGAACTGCCCGTACTCTGACCAAAAACGTTATTTTCACGTGTGTTCATTTTGGCCAGAAATGTTTAGCAAAAAGCTGTCGAACTATTTAAAAAAAAAAACACACACACATACAAAAAAAAAACAAAAAAAAAAAACACAAAAAAAAAAAACACACACAAAAAACCCCGAAAACTAAAACCAAAATAAAACAAGAACAAGAACAAAAAAAAAACGAGAAAAACTGAACACGAATAAAACCAAAAATAAAAATACAAAAAAAAAAAAAAAAAAACCAACACAAGCACATTAAAAAAATGTTGGCCAGAAAATGAGTCCCTCAAATATCGATCAATGAAAATTAACCTATACATCCTGTCAAAAACTCTCGATCCTGGGACTTCTTTGAAGTCTTCCTTGAAATCCCAGGGTTGAGAGTTTTGACACGTTTTTGCCTTCTCCACCTCACCTGTATTTGTCTCTCCCCCTCTCTCTCTCTCTCTCTCTCTCTCTCTCTCTCTCTCTCTCTCTCTCTCTCTCTCTCCCCTCTCTCTCTCTCTCTCTCTCTTCATCTCTCTAACTATCTATCTCTCTCGGACACACACATACTCTCTCTCTCTCTCTCTCTCTCTCTCTCTCTCTCTCTCTCTCTCTCTCTCTCTCTCTCTCTCTCTCTCTCGATATTTTGAAGGACGACTTTTCTGGCCACAATTTTTAAAATGTGTATTTTATTTCAGATTACGACATAAATATCGATTACTAAAATAAATGACCTCAGTTGATAGAACGCTCTCCGAACAATATGGGGCCGGTGTTTTATCCGAAGGTGAAGTTGGCATTCATTTCTGACACCTCCCATATTACTTTCGTCAACGAGCAATAATTGTATTGCTTTGATTGTTAGATGAAGTGGAAATTAATTGCTATAACACGCCAGCGTTCTTCCAAAGGGTAGTAAGCAATTTTTTTACGATATAAAGAAATTGAGAAACCAAAGAGGAAGCTATGCAAATGACGTTACAGTTACTTACTGTAGTTAATTAACAAGGTCGAGGTCATCATTGATTAGTTGGGTCATATTGGTTTAAGCCTAGGACTTCATATACTCTATAGATGTCACTGGTTGTAGCAGTACCATTAACGTATGGCTAAACCTCCAAATTCATGTCGTCAACCCAGCTTCGAAAGTCTTCCTCCGCCCTAAGTACTGTTTCATAGCCACCTTCAAGTTTAGTTACTGGACTGCGGAGGACGATGTGATCTCTGATCTCTGGAGCTGCCTGACATTTCTGGCAGGCATCACTATACCCACGTTTCCACCTGCACATATTTGATGTAATTCTGTCATGTCCAGTTAAGAGGCGATTTGAATAAACCCAGTATTTCCTGTCGTTGTGGAATACAGGCATTTTTTAGTGGGATATTTTATAATGTTTCTTCCTCTTGGTGTTTCCCTGTTCCACATTTTTATCCACTACATATTGATAAGAACGTACACGTTAAGTTTTGTAACTCCCTTCCATTTTGACCAAACACAGTTTTTCATTGCTAGGAAATGTTTACCATAAATATCGACCAATAAGAATGACCTCAGTTGACCAAGCAATCGCCTGTAAAGTAAAGGAATGTACTCCTCTCCTTACCAACTATAGGAAAATCGTCACATTCGTTACGATACATACAACCAACATTGTTCTTATTCAAATTTCTCTTGTACATCATAAAATTTAAAGAAGACGAACAGTGTGTTGTAGAGCATGTTTTGCTAAAGAAACTGTGTATCGCAAGAACTTACTGCTATTGTGTTTGAGTGGTAAAAAAATATATTTTTGTGTTAGTTGGGTGAGCAGTTTTGGGGAAAATCCTGAAAATGGTTGGTAAGGAGAGAATTAAGTCGAGTCCGGGTGCGGTAGTGATTATTTTTTCATCTCCCTGTCCATTCAGCTGTGATTGGGTAAACTTGATCTGTTAGATCGAATGAAAAGTACACTGTAAAAGTCCATTGTTCTATATAAAGGGTAACAAGTAATTGCTGCTGTTCGTTTGAAACAACAGAGACGGGTCTCCACGGGTCTTATTGCTGTATGGAACTCCTTAGGCTTATCTCTGTCGACAGGTGTCTAACGTGCCTACTAAAATCTTTATAATTGAATTCAACCCGGTGTGAATTTCTTTTAAGGATAATGTGTTTATGTGAATTTCTCGTTAAACGGGTCGGATCGTTAAATTGGACGTGATATCTGTAGGCATTAAGGGGAACATAACCATTCCAGTCAAGGCATTCGTGATCAAGATATATATTAATATGTGTCAGTGCATGACATAATCAGTTGGAAGGTGAAAATGTTGGATTTGCAATTTTTAATTATTTTTTTTCATGTTCTGAAAGAACATGCTCCGTAGAGCTTTTTCATATTTATTTGAAGGAAATCGGGTGATCGGGTGATTCGTCAGATGTATGGGAAAAGTATCCAGCAACTTTTCTCAAATGGCATACTTTTTCAACTTGACTAGCTGTAAAAAATATTTAGAATTGAAATTAAGCTTTGATATTTCCCGAATGTGTACAAAAAGGGTTTATTTAATCATTTATGACAAGAACTCAGTTTTGATTCTAAAATTTAGTGATAACTAATCACCCGATTGTTGGTCTATTAATACCAATCATTTACATAAATTACTCACAACATCCACAAGCCGGATTTATCCCACCAAAAGTCAAAACTAAGTGTTTACTGAGCAACATAAATATCGTTCCTTCTATAGGCAAACAAAGAGATGACGATTCATAAATAAATAAATAAATAAACTAATTAATTAATTAATTAATACATAAATAAATAAAATAATCGATTAATAATTAGAAAACATTTCCGTGGATTTAAAATGCTCATTGCACCCCATAGTGTTTTATTTATTCCACGAGCACGACATAAGGAACCATGTTTCTATTTCACACAGCACCGGTTGCCTGTTAGGCGTCTTTTTGTACTTATACTTTTACTATATCCGTCAATGGATAGAGTCAGGTTCTCTTATACACCTGAGTGGAGACAAAACATTAAAAAAAAAAACTTAGACCAAGCTCCATATATTAGATATACATGAAATGTTCAGCTTATAGGTAGGCTACATAGTACCGGTTTAAGATGATGAGTAGCATATGACAGACCAATAATAACTGGCCAGCCCTAATTGTGGCACGAGTACTTGACGGGTAATACTCTCGTGTCTACTTAAGGCCGTAATCGGTAGTAGACCGCCCACTCGAGATGGGCCTCTTATATTATAATGATTAATATCGTTGGTGCTGGGCATGGAAGCTGTGATGGTGAATAATCGATTCCTATAAATCAATGAATGACCGATAAATGTCTGTATTATGCAAAGGACAAGGAAAACATGTACAAAATAAGATTGTTTCCTAATATTATTTTCATACCTTTGAGATGCCATCTCACAGGTATGAACTCAGATCATTCAAAATTAGTTTAAGACGCACAGTATATCCATTAAATAACAATGTGAAATTGAATGTTAGCTTCAATTTAATGTACGAAAATAGATAAAAAGGATAAAGGAGAAACCCGAAACGTCCATTTTATCTGTTTTCGTATATTAGATTGAATCTTGCATTCGATTTAACATTGTTATTTATCTCTTTGAGCTTCGAGCAGCACCATTTACATTACCCAGTATATCCATTGCATATCTCTTCAGTTTTTGTTTGATTTTCGAGGTTTTTTTTAACGATTCCCACACATTTAAATGCCAGTAAAAACTTGTCAATCTGAAGTTAAATACTTTTACTCATTAAAAAATTGAGCTTTTATATAGCGCAATATCCACTAAACGCGCAAAAAAAAGCTATACAAAAGGGTCCCTGTCCAACATCAACACGTATCATGTAGAACGAGACATGGCCACCTGTTAGGCGATATTACAAGTGTTTCGACAGAGACAACGCTGTTGACGACCAGGTACTCAATTTACACCCGAATACGGTGAGAGAATGTGAGTAAAGAGCCTATATCATGGGGACTCAACTATGCGCCGAGCGAGGCTCGATCGAACCCAGGACCTTCCAATCCGAAAGCGAGTGACAACTAGACCACATAGCCGCACAATACATATCATCAAACCTTTGAAATGTCATCTCGCAGGTACGAACTCAAATTATTCAAAACGATCTAAAGACGCAATGTATAATCCATCATTGCAAATCTGTCTCTTTCCGTTACTGTTTGATTTTCCATGTTTTTTAACCATTGCAGCTCTCTTTCGTTTGTCATCGAGAACAAAATTACTCATAATTTTTTTAAAGAAATTATAAAAATATTCTTTCCAGATTCATTAAAAAATAAGTTGCGGACCTTTTAAAAAAAAGAATTGGGTAATTCTATCACCCGTTGACTCAAACGGTTATTTAAAATATAAATTTTATATAAGTTCTATTTTTTTTAAAAACCGTTTGAGTCAATAAGTGGTAGGGCGTAATGATCGGTCTTTAATTCGACCTTGGCCTTGAGACTCGTCACCTGTCCACCTTGTTGCCAGATTTATTTGTGCGCACCTGCCGAACTGATTTTATCGGTCTTGATCTATGTTAATATTTCCACGATACAGTAGTCTAATAATCAAAATAGATAAGTATATAATCGTAACAGCCTTGAATTCTTTGTGCGGCTATGTGGTCTAGTGGTATGACACTTGCTTTCGGATCGGAAGGTCCTGGGTTCCAGGCTCGCTCGGCGCAAAGTTGAATGCTTGGAGAAGGCTCTTTACTCACATTCTCTCACCGTACTCTGGTCGTTAACAGCGTTTGTTCTGTCGGACAAAAATTATAATTTCGCCTAACAGGCGTCATGTCTCGTTCTACATGTTATTACGTATTACTGTTGGTCAGGATCCCCCTGTAAAGCGCTTTGAGCACATTAAGTGGATATCGCTCTTTATAAAAGCTACAGTTTAAGGTTTAGATCTCCGCAAATATTGCAAGTTCGGCATTTGTGTGATAGAAAGAACAGAAACCGGTATACCGCTCAGCCATTGAATCAATTTTTTTTTACTGTTTCTCCCACAGGGGCATTGGCCGTCTTCCTACCGGCTAAGGATTATATACCACATGCACAGTCTAATAGGTCAAGGCTTTTAAAGTTTATATAAAAGCTCAAGTTTAAAGTTTAGTTCTCCGCAAATATTGCAGGTTCCCCACTTGTTTGATAGAAACCGGTACCGCTCAACCATTGAATATATATTTTTTTCTTTTTAATGTTTCTCCCACAGGGAAATTGACTGTCTTTCTACCGGCTAAGGATTATACCACATGCACAGTCTATTAGGTCAAGGCTTCATTCAATACAGCAGTTGGCAGTTTGATAATAATGGGTTATTATTTCACCCAATGTTGTCAAGTCTATCCTTACATGAATGGACACTGAAAACCACAAAACCATTCTTATTAACTCCACACAGGCGTCATTCGGTTTCACTCAAACCTTGAGTTTTGAGCTTTTTATATAGCGCAATATCCACTCATTGTGCTCAAAGCGCTTTACAAAGGGTCCCTGACCAACAGCCATAGGGGCGATCTGCATTCAGGTTTCCATCCAACTTAGTCATTGGTCACATGATTTGTTGCTATCCAACGATTGAATATATTAATAGATGTAAACATCCTGCTTTTTTCTATGAAAGTTGTAAACACTGTGACGGATGACCCTATCGCATGGAAATAAATAGATTGTCCCCATAAGAGAAAACTGTAGAAAGGCGCCTAGGAGTCATGTGGTTCAGTTTAACAGAAGTACCAAAACATTTGTTCAGGGGATGGGGGAGAGGGAGAGAGAGAGAGAGAGAGAGAGAGAGAGAGAGAGAGAGAGAGAGAGAGAGAGAGAGAAGAAAATGTCTACTTAGAAGACTTTCCACTTTAGCTTTACCCAAGTTTCATGCTCCAGGAAGTAATTAATTTGACCACAGGTTGAAAAAGTGCATTTTACACTGACAAAACGACTTGTATTTAATTTTCGAAAAAAATACTAATTGATGAATTAAGATTATATAAACTTGTTTAGAATTTGATACAATAGTCTGATGTCACGTCCATCAGCATGGTTCTAAACAAAGAAAATGGGTACTTTTTATTCTTCATGCTGGCTAGAACTTTTTCACATGTCATGTGATCAGAATGTATAAAATTCAAAACATGATCAGATTTATATTGTTTTTTCTCCTCTGGAAACACTTTTATTTTCGTCGGGGAGGTATTTCATAAGGGCATCCGCCGTTGTTCCGATAGTTTAGAACCCGATATTAAGTTACCACGCGTCATTACGAGGGGCTGTTGAATCCTATTCTGATTTTAAAAGAAAAAACGCGATGAAAGGGTTAATGATAACCTTCAGACATTTGACCACAGGTTGAAAAGTGTATTTTCCACTGACAAAACGACTTGTATTTAATTCTCGAAAATAAAAAATACTCTAAATATTGATGCATTAAGATTATAATATAAACTTGTTTAGAATTTGTTAAACACATGACAGCAAAAAAGTATATGATACCACTTGGAAGAAATCTCGGGTTTGAGGACTAAAACAAATTGATTGGGGCTATCCATTTTTTATTTTTAATCCAGTTCTCCCAATTTGGAACTTTAAAAAAAAAATCTAGCCTAAAAGAAAGAAATGTGTTTGACAACACTACGACAGAGGTTGTTAGAAGTGATAAACAAAAATGAATGGAACAGCTTCAAAGCTGAACAAAATACCAAACACGAAACGTTT
>NC_088370.1:42272083-42384583 GCF_034508935.2 Berghia stephanieae | reverse complement strand
GCGAAGCCATCGTTAACTAAAAGCCTGACACTAGGACCGTTGCCATAGTAAAAACTTAGAGCCTGACACTGACCAAACAATGACGTCAAAATGCCAGTATTTGACAACAAAAGAAAACAAATCGTGAGTTGTATTCAATAGGTCAACCAATGAAATAACTTGTTTCCTTGAGTTCTACTAACGACAACTCGCTAGACGCTGCACAAAGCTATATATAATATATATATATATATATATATTTATATATATATATATATATATATATATATATATATATATTCGTCTCCCTCTAGACATTCTTTTAAAAAATGTTAACATAGGCTAACAAAACGATCAGATAAACCAATCTGGCGTCTCTTCCAATCGCGTATTATATCATAACTAACTGGCCTATGTATTGTGCTTTAAGTACAAAACGCGTGCCTTGCTTGCTTCCTGATTGTTCTCCCTTTAGAGGCGGGACATGATATTTCCAACCAAACTTTCTACAATGATTTCAAATGTGTCTGGTTATACACAATTTATTTTTAAGTCATTGAAACCTATTCAAAATGAACGTTGATGCCAGATTACATAATTTTAAGGATTTTGAAGTTTTATTTAATCATTGTGAGGGAAATTCGTCGATTTTTAATGTTATCTATAACGACTACAATATCCTAAAAAAACTAACGAATATTTGATTTTCAAAGTAGGCAGCTCTGCTTTTGTTGAATGAGGAGGAGGAGGAGGAGGAGGAGGAGGAGGAGGAGGAGGGGAAGAAGGAGGAGAAGGAGGAGGAGGAGGAGGAGGTAGTAGTGGTGGTGGTGATCGTGGAGGAGGAGGAGAAGAAAGAGGAGAAGGAGGAGGTGGAGGAGGAGGAGGAGGAGGTGGTGGTGGTGGGGGAGGAGGAGGAGGTGGTGGTGGTGGAGGAGGAGGAGGAGAAGGTGGTGGTGGTGGTGGGGGAGGAGGAGGAGGAGGAGGTGGTGGTGGTGGGGGAGGAGGAGGAGGAAGTGGAGGAGAAGGAGGAGGCAATGTAGGTGGTGGTGGTTGTAGAGGAGGAGAAGAGGGGGGGGGGGAAGGAGGAGGAAAATAAAAAGAAGAAGGACGAGGGGGAGGAGAAGGAGGAGGAGGAGGAGCAGGTTCTTCTTTGAAAGCATTTCCTTTAAGGCTACCTCAGTTTCTGGTAACTGATGTCGGGTTAGTTACTGTAAAAGCGAATCCCGCTTATAATGAATTAAACCAGTGAACAGGAATGTATCGAACAATAAAAACAAACGCAAGTTTCTTTGACTGGATAGAGGAATTGACAGTCGTCCGTCAGTCAGTCAGTCAATGCAGCGGTCAAATCAGGGGGGGGGGGGGGGGGGGGGAACCAGGATCGATGACCGCTTCGAACTGTCCACCGATTATTATGGGTGTATGTTTGGTCTTCTATTGTGAAAACTAGCCATTCTGCCTTAACGGTATGTAGTGTTCTGGTCAGCTGGTGTGGCGGGTGGGGTACGTGGGGGGCGCAAGGACACGCTTGATTGGAAGGAAAGATAAATGTATTGATAACATATCGATAACTTATCGATCTCATCAAAACCTCTCTCTCTCTCTCTCTCTCTCTCTCTCTCTCTCTCTCTCTCTCTCTCCTTCTTTCTTTCTTTCAATGTGATTTTCTATATGGCTCTATATACGTATCTCTTTATCTCATTCTCTCTATTTGTTCCAACTATCTCTCTATATATCCATACGTTTATATATTTATCTATCTATCCCCTTATCTAGCTAACCTATTTATTTATCTTTCTGTCCATCTATCAATGTATCTATCTATCTGTCTATCTATATATCTATCTACCTATCTATCCGTATACCTATCTATCTATCTGTCTGCCTGTCTTTCTGTCTGTCTATCGATATTACTATCTATATATCTAATCAATCTTCTATCAATCTGTATGTCTCTTTATTTATTTATTTATTTATTTATTTATTTATTTATTTATCCATTTGTCTACCTATATATAGGCATATATATATATATATATATATATATATATATATAATATATATATATATATATATTTATCTATCTTTCTCTATCTATTTCTGTCTACCTATATTTCTTTCTGGAATCTATAATTCTATCACACTGTCCAATTTGAAAAGGACAAAGGGACACAGATCAAAAATACCTTTGAAAATTATAAACAAACAATAGGTGGCAAAAAAAAAAAACGATACATACGACAGCATTCAGGGTAAATGACATTATTCAAGTGTCGCTTCTCAATACACATTTTAGAGGTAAGATAACAATCAGTGTTGCCTGACTGGCGCTTTTAACGCCAAATTCCTAAAACTTGCGTTTTAAAAATCAGTTTGACATTAAAAAATTGTAATTGTCATTTTGGCATTTTGATTGATTATTTATTTATTTATTTATTTATTTATTTATTTATTTATTTATTTATTTATTTATTTATTTACTTATTCATTTACTTATTCATTTATTATTTATTTACTTATTTATATATTTATTTATTTACTGACATTTTACTAAATTTATTAAATGGTTAAATATATTAACATATTAAGTTTATATTCCAAAGACAAATGGGGTGGACGTTTCAGAACAACCATGTCAAATGACAACAAAATATACATTGAATATTCTTTTGCATTGTAGGAACTGCCGATAAATCAATTGGTAGAGCACCACCTTCTAATGCGGCTATGTGGTCTAAGGTATGACACTAATTTCGGATCGGAAGGTCCTGGGTTCGAGCCTCGCGCTCGGCGCATAGTTGAGTCCTTGGAAAAGACTCTTTACTCACATTCTCTCACCGTACTCAGGTGTAAAATGAGTAGCTGGCCGTTAACAGCGTTGTCTTTGTCCGAAAAATTGTAATATCGCCTAATGTCCCGTCCTACATGTTAAATGTTGCTGTTGACCAGGGACCCCTACATGTTAAATGTTGCTGTTGACCAGGGACCCCTTGTAAAACGCTTTGAGCACATTTAGTTGATATTGCTCTATATAAAGCTCAAGTTAAATTCATTTTTTTATAATGTAATGTTCTCACACTACTATGTTTTGACGATCGACCCAATCAGCAAATTCCTTACCGCACTCGTGCACCGTCGCAAACCCGCTTCGTCACATCACACCGTTCAACTACATGCTCTGCGGTTTCGGGTTCTTTCCCACATCGGGTACATGTTGGACAGATGGAAAGTCCCCACTGATGAAGTAATTTTGCTCTTCTCGTATAGATAGTATGCTTATATTTCTAAGCAGCATGACTGACGTGTTGGCTTTCAAATGTAATGCATGTGGAGGAAGTGCGGGAGGTGTAAGTTCGTTCAAGAATTCAATCGGGTATAAGTTGATGTCAGAGTCACTTTGAACGGAATCAGCACTGCGGTAAATTTGTTCAGTTGATGAGGTCAACCTGGACAGAACGGCTGCATTTATTTTGTCAACATTTTCATGGGTTGTAGTCAAAGTTCAGATTCAAATCATTGTATACAGCATTTATCAAGCATTCTGGGTCATTTTCAGGAAGTCATAGCGCTGTAGGTAATTTAACAGAATACTTTCCTATTTCGCTGAAAACCGGCTCTGGACCATTTCCGATGCGGAGAAGCCAATTTGCAAAACAGTTATTGTCATCAGTAACACTCATGTTCTTGTTCACGTGAAAAATGGTGACAAAATTCCAAATAATTGACTTGTTAAGTGTGACACTTAATATATCGGCTTCACTTCCTTTGTTAACAACACGTAGAATTTGCCGAAAATCCCATCCAAGTACAACCACTTTGCCCCCAAAAGGTTTTGAACTGCCTGTTATGTCACAAAATGTCCTGCTCACACATTCAAACACACGCCTGTCCATCATAGGTGCTTCATCCCAAATTATGAGAGAACTACTCTTCAGTAACTAAGCTGTGTCTGATTGGCGACTGATGCTACAGGTGCTGTTATCCGTTATTGGAATTGGAATTTTGAACGTTGAATGTGCTGTTCTACCACCGTGCTGACAAAAGATCAAAGGTGAAAATACAAATTTAAAGAATACTGGGGATGTAGGAGCTTTCGGAATGTTTCCCCTTTACTTAACTTATGGAAAAACAAACACCCTAGCACCTTTAATAACACTTATGACTAACCTCTCGAGCTAACCCTAATAGAAAAAAACAGCTCTCGGACTGCTTTGCACTACCTTTCAATACTTAACAAATCACAATGGCGGCCGAAAATCAAAACAATGGTCAAATTAGGAAATTTTAAACTTTCACAAATCTATCAAGGTTTGTTCTAGAGTTTTTAAAATACTTCTATATGACAAACTGAATAAATAAATGCCTGACAAAATATCAACGGTGAAAATACAAATTTAAAGAATACTGGGGATGTAGGAGCTTTCGGAATGTCTCCCCTTTACTTAACTTATGGAAAAACAAACACCCTAGCACTTTTAATAACACTTATGACTAACCTCTCGAGCTTACCCTAATAGTAAAAAAAGAATCAAAATGGCGACTGAAATACCTTCATGTGATCAAGTGAATAATATCACTATGAATGCCACGATTTGCTGAAAAATGCCAACACACACACACACACAGATGTATACACCACACACAACATACACACAAACATATATATATATATACACACACACACACACACACACAAACATATCATAACAAAACTGATCACCGCTAAATCAACAACACAACGGAAGTAATAATAATACTTGATGTCATAAATAGATGACGCAAATTGACAACTTTTTACAGTGTCAAAATTAGTTGATTTTGGGAGCCAAGTGTCGTCTGTACATATTTTATGATATTATCTGTTTGACTCAACAAACTTTCAAACTGACTTTAAATTATAAAAGGAAATCAAGTTATCTGTTTATCTGTAAAAAATACATTTCTAATTTTCAAACATTTCAGTAGAGTTGTGCGCCGTATCATTTTTTTTATTGACTCAAATAAGCACAATGTTCTCCACAATGCTATATTTTTTACAGAAAGGATATCTACCTATCTATTTCTCTCTCTCTCTCTCTCTCTCTCTCTCTCTCTCTCTCTATATATATATATATATATATATATATATATATATATATATATATATATATATATATATATATATATATATTGAGAGAGAGAGAGAGAGAGAGCGAAATAGATAGGTAGATAGATAGATAGATAGATAGATAGATAGATAGATAGATAGATAGATAGATAGATAGATAGATAGATAGATAGATAGATAGATAGATAGATAGATAGATAGATAGATAGATAGAATAGATAGATAGAGATAGATAGATAGATAGATAGATAGATAGATAGATAGATAGATAGATAGATAGATAGATAGATAGATAGATAGATAGATAGATAGATAGATAGATAGATAGATTATATACATATTATTATATACATTTACATTCAAAGTCTATAACACTTTGTCACGCCATTTTTTCATTACAAAAGCTAGTGAGTTTTTTCTATAGTTAAAAGTGTATTTAGTGTTTGGCCACGTGAAATTACATTTTGGCCACATTTGAGTTTGAAATTGATAACAAGGAACTCATCTATCAATCCTGGTCCTGTAACTCAACTGTATATGCGGCTATGTGGTCTTGTGGTATGACACTCGCTTTCGGATCGGAAGGTCCTGGGTTCGAGCCCCGCTCTCGGCGCATAGTTGAGTCCTTGGAAAAGGCTCTTTACTCACATTCTCTCACCGTACTCATGTGTAAAATGATTACCTGGCCGTTAACAGCGTTGTCATTGTCCGAAAAATTGCAATATCGCCTAACAGGCGGCATGTCCCGTCCTACATGTTAAATGTTGCTTTTGACCAGGGACCCCTTGTAAAGCGCTTTGAGCACATTTAGTGGATCTTGCGTTATATAAAGCTCAATTATTATTATTATTATTAGTAGTAGTAGTAGTAGTAGTAGTAGTAGTAGTAGTAGTAGTAGTAGTATATTAGTATTTATTTTATTATTAGTATTATTATTATTATTATTTTATTATTATTATTTATTATTATTTATTATTATTATTATTATTATTATTTTTATTATTATTATTATTTTTATTATTATTTATTATTATTATTATTATTATTATTATTATTTATTATTATTATTATTATTATTATTATTATTATTATTATTATTATTATTATTATGATATGATGATGATGATATATTATTATTATTATTTATTTTATTATTATTATTATGTAGTAGTAGTAGTAGTAGTAGTAGTAGTAGTAGTAGTAGTAGTAGTAATAGTACTAGTAGTAGTAGTAGTAGTAGTAGTAGTAGTAGTAGTAGTAGTAGTAGTAGTAGTAGTAGTAGTAGTAATAGTATTAGTAGTAGTAGTAATAGTAGTATAGTAGT
This sequence comes from Berghia stephanieae, assembly GCF_034508935.2. Classification (NCBI taxonomy): domain Eukaryota; kingdom Metazoa; phylum Mollusca; class Gastropoda; order Nudibranchia; family Aeolidiidae; genus Berghia; species Berghia stephanieae. The sequence goes on along the minus strand of NC_088370.1, from coordinate 42,378,173 downwards.
AGTAGTAGTAGTATTAGTAGTAGTAGTAGTAGTAGTAGTAGTAGTAGTAGTAGTAGTAGTAGTAGAATTATTATTAATATTATTAATATATTTGAGGCTATGTGGTCTAGTGGTATGACACTATGGGGAGGTCAGGAATCCCACCCAGGGTTATCATACGAGCTAACATGTTCATCTCGAGATCAGTATATAAAGTATGCGCTTGGCTAAGAAGCTCACAACATTGCCATCCGGAAGTATAACGGACCAACACATAAAACTATGTGTAACCTAGAACGTTTATAGTCTGGATATTACAGTTTAGTGAGAATTACTGAAAAACGCGGATGGCAAAAAGCAATAACAAAGACCTGATTGACGTCAACTTCGTTCTATCTATATTGGTCAGCATTTCCACCTGTTAAATAATCTCATACATATTGAAACGGAAGCTGAATAAGGGTCACTAATTGTGTCACCTTTGTCGCAAGCATTGATAAGATTGTCTATTTTTTTATATAATATTATTAAAGGGAAGTAATTGAATAAATACTTGCATAAATAAATAAATACATAAATATACAAAGATATAAATAAAAAAGTAAATAGATAAATAGATAAATAAATGATGAATTCAGTATATATATATTTCTGGTACAATATTATTACAGGGAAGTAAATGAATAAATATGCATAAATAAATAAATAAATAAATAAATAAATAAATAAATACATAAATAAACAAAAATATAAATAAACAAGTAAATAAATAAATAAATAAATAAATAAATAATGAATTCCCTATGTTCATCTCATAGGGCAATATGTCGTTAGGGTCTATTCCAAGGGACGAATGGAATAACCCAAGAATGAGCAGCAGCAGTGCAGCGCCGCAAATTGAGCTAGGGCGAGGTGACTTGCTCCAGGCCACACAGAACCGTGGGTTTTCAAAAGAATTAACAAACAACCTAACACACACACTCTCCCTCACATACACACAACACACACGCACACACACACACATACATACATTTACACACCCACGCACATTACAGGCACAAAAACAGAAGTAATCTGTTTTATGCCTTCAGATGTCTCTGGGGTTGTTATTACTGGGTTATTTCCCTTGGTTCATTCATTTTTCTTTAAACAGCGTCTTATAAAGCAGCGGTACTTTGTAATGAGTAAAGGAGCCAGAGTCATGTCAACTTCATTCTATTTATAGATAGTTCAAAGTTGCCGTCACTCAGGTCTATGTTATTGTTTTTTGCCATCCGCATTTATGAGTAATGCTCACTGAACTGTTTTAACCCGACTATAAACGTTCATGGATACACACAGTTTTGTGTGTTGGTCCGGTATACTTCCGGATGGCAATGTTGTGAGCTTCTTAGCCAAGCGCATACTATCTATAGTCTGTCCCACAACCCATGCGTACGCTTTGACGTGGATATCTTCACAACCTTCTGATGGATTTTAATGATAATACGCTTCAACAGTCGTAACGTCACTTCCCTCGTAATGACGCATGGTAACTTAGTAACTGGCTCTAAACTATCGGAACAATGGCGGACGCCCTTTTGAAATACTTCTCCGACGAGCATAAAAGCGTATCCAGAGGGGAAAAAAACATTATAAATCTTATCATGTTTTGACTTTTACACATTCTGATCACAAGACATATGAAAAGTTCTAGCCAGCATGAAGAATAAAAAGTACCGATTTTCTTTGTTTAGAACAACGATGACCGACGTTGCTGGGCGACGTTACATCAAACTATGGAATCCAATTGGCTCGAACACTAGAATTATTAGTGACATCGAGCCGAGATTTTTGAATCGGTTACAACATACTTTAGGATGTTTCCTTTTTACGGTATATAAAAAAGAAGGGCCTGGGATGAGTGAATATTTTGATGCTTTACAATAGGATGTTAAAGATAGAATGCGCTTGGCCAAGGAGTTCACAACATTGCCATCCGGAAGTATAACGGACCAACACACAAACTCTGTGTAACCATGAACTTTTATAGTCTGGTTAACACAGTTTAGTGAAAACAACTCACAAACGCGGATGGCAAAAACAATAACAAAGGCCTGAGTGACGTCATCTGCATACTATCTATACACAGTGAATTCTGTTGTGATAACGATCGCTAAACTCGCCCAAAGGCTTGACCAGGGGTTTGCATTTCATGAGATTCATGCTTACTACTCACTAACATTGCCATCCTGGGTTCAAATTGACACATCAAATTGTACACTTTGTACACACATAACAGAAACTATTGTTACAATTTAATAGTTGAAAGTTAGACGTGTAGCTAGCTTCCTGTTGTGGTTTCTACATTCATATAAAAACTGATTAAAAAATATGGATTATACATGCACATTTGTCACAAAGAGGATAATCTACAAGTATTCTCCAGAGAGGCGAAGCGCGGAATTCTTTTTCATGCCATGCGGCAGATAGCAATATGGATTGCAATCCGGAACTCAGAGGCGAGAGGTAAAATCAATGATTTTTTTAATGCATTTTTTTATAATGCATCTCTTGTATTTGAAAAATGCAGTTCCCTTGAAAGGTTCTACTGTCCAAAACTTACATCAAATCGGGTGTTAAAGAAGTTTACATTCAGCGATATTTCACATTAATACATGACATTTCGTAACGTTGGAGGAATTTGCGATATTCCGTGCACACGAGACTTAGAACTGTCTATAATAACTCAGTGAAAAGTCTTCCATTTGTCTTAATCCCATGCCTTGACCAAAATTGAATGTTGACTCGAGTAGAAAAAGAATAAGTCTCCTCTCAGTTTCGGATTCAAAGAGATATTGGGTAGTACTCTGAAAACCAGTAATTCCTGGTTTGAAACTTTTTGACAAGATGAGGATCACTTTTATTTTTCATTCGAACTGTTAAGGTCTTTTTTTCTTTTTTGTTTCAGCGAACACTAGAATGAGAGATAAGAGAATGACCTTAACAAGTAGGGAAGCAAGGACGTAAATAAATGAACAACATCGAAGTCTCGAAGGAAAAAGAATACTACGGATAAATTAATGTCGACTGACGAAATGGAGTACATAGAAACAATTGTATCAGTAGAAAAAAATACGTTAGTGACCTTATTTATTTTTATTTGCTCTAACCAACATTATCGAGCTCTCTCGTACCTACAAGTACCCACCAACACTCATATATATATATATATATATATATATATATATATATATATATATATATATATATATATATATTATATATATATATACTCAAGTTTTTTAGTGTTTAAAAAATGTATACGTTTTGTGACAAACGAAAAATACTCACTCTCCTGAAGCAGTCGATGTCCTCTCTCCTCCACCTTCTTCCTCAACTTTATCTCATCCGTCATCAATGCGTGGCTATCCAAGCTTTTCCTTTTATGCAGCAATTTGCCTCCTACATCTGATTCTGCTGATAACGATAATTCCATGCCTTCTCCAAGAGATTCACAACAAACATTTGCAATATTTTCATCACGTCCTTTCAAGTCATTGAATGTAAAACTTTTTCTCTCACCCTTTCCTTTATTTTCTCCTTCGTTGTCCGCTTCCTCTTCATCTTCGTCTTCGTCGTCATTACTGTCATCGCTGCTACTAGAATCCTCCTGTTCGTCTCTGTTCATGATTTCGTTGATTTTTGATGACGTAATGTGTGTGGAGTTTAAAGTTGAAGTCCTGGCATAACCGTGACCTTGGCTAGTGACGATGACCTTTGACGCCATTGTTATAGTTGAGTTTTACAAGCCTTTGATCTGAAAAGAAGGGATAAATTATAGATATAACGGAAATCACAACTCATTTCGCAGTATTCAAACCCTCCCTTAGGAAAAAAAAAAAAACTATTATTTCTTAGTAAATACGTAATTGTTGAATAAAGGTTTGAACGCGTTGAATAAAAAATTTATTCAACGATTGCAGAATATTTTCGCTCATTTATTGGTTTTAAATAATGTGTAAAAGACAGCATATTTTTGTAATATTTTTTTTAATCGTTTGGTGACCATAAGTAAATCCAACGGGTTATTTGGGAGGGGGCGGGGGGGGGGGGGGGGGTAGGGAGAGGGAGGGAGGGAGAGAGGGGATCAAATAATCTTTCAAACAGATGGATAAAAGAAAATAAAACTACAAATTATTATGCTACTACAATACAATTAGTCACGAAATATGTGTGATAATCTTACTTGGAGGGATTCGATTCAATCATTCTTTCATTTCTTTATATTTATTGAACTCGTAGTTATTTCCCAAGCTCGTAGTGTTATTTGGCACGATAAATATAACTCGTTAAATAAATAACAAAGAAATGAAAGAATCATATAGATAGTATGCAGATGACGTCACTCGGGCCTTTGTTATTGTTTTTGCCATCCGCGTTTGTGAGTTGTTTTCACTAAACTGTATTAACCAGACTATAAAAGTTCATGGTTACACAGAGTTTGTGTGTTGGTCCGTTATAGTTCCGGATGGCAATGTTGTGAACTCCTTGGCCAAGCGCATTCTATCTATTGACGTATTGCGTTTAGTTATAACATCCACCAGCCGGAAATAAGTTACCAACACACAAAAGCAATGTGTAACCTTAACGTTTACAGTCTGATTAATACTATTTAGTGAGAACAACTCACAAAAATGGTTGGTTAAAAACAATAACAAAGACCTGAGTAACGTCAATATCGTTCTATCAATATCATGTAATCACTAGATGCCAGTGACAATATATATTATTTTGATTAAACGACGTGGAGGGTGGCCACTAACCGGATGGGTGACCAAAATGGGCAAACCTTTTGAACTTAACTTTGTGTCTTCTGGTGAAGTTAAACCAAAACTTTTAGGCATATGCAAACGAATATCGCATTGACACAATCCAATACAACAAAATATAAGGAACGTATTTTTTTCTAAAATAAAAATGAGTTCACTCGAATCAATACTGAAACGAAAGTAGTGATCCAATATCATTTTAGCAAATTGATGCCATGCGTTTATATAAAATACGCACAACATCCGCCAGCAGGATATAAATACTGCGCTATTGGCTAAGAAACTCACAATATTGCCATCCGGAACAATAACGGGCCAACACATAAAACTATAGATATTATGCGTTTGGCTAAAAAGCTCACAACATTGCCATCCGGAAGTATAACGGAACAACACACAAACCTCTGTGTAACCATGAACTTTTATAGTCTGGGTAATACAGTTAAGTGAGAATAACTCATAAACGTGGATGGCAAAAACAATAACAATGCCCTGAGTGACGTCAACTTCATTCTATCTATATGTAACCATGAACGTTTATAGTTTGGTTGATATAGTTTTAGTGAGAATTACTCATAAACATGGATGGCAAAAGACAATAACAAAGACCTGAATGACGTCAACTTCGTTCTATTTATAACGTACTAGCCCACAAAACTATTTCTAACCTTGAATGTTAATATTCTGATTAGTATAATTTAGTGAGAGGTAATAGCTTCAACAATCGTGACGTCACTTCCCTCGTAAAGACGCTTAGTAACTTAGTAACTGGTTCTAAACAATCGGAACAATGGCGGACGCCCTTATGAAATACTTCTACCACGAGCATAAAAGTGTATCCAGAGGAGAAAAACATTATAAATCTGATCATGTTTTGACTTTTATACATTCTGATCACATGACATTTGAAACATTTCTAGCCAGCATGAAAAATAAAAAGTACCGATTTCTTTGTTTAGAAACACACTGCTCGTTGCTGGGCGGACGTGACATCAGACTATTGAATCACATTACCAAAATGTTTGTCTAAAAACAAGAACAAAGAGCTGAGTGAGGTCAACTTTATTCCTAATAAAGTCAACAAACAATCCTATCGGCCTACTGACACAGTAGACGACAATCTTAATAGATTCCTCATATCTTAATAGATACCTCATTATGCCCAACCAAAGCCTTTATCAAATAATAATTAATAATAAATAGGAATAATGAAATGTAATTCTATATTCATTTCCAGACCATTTTGACAATACACCAGAATGCCCTGTATACTTGATTTTACAGCAAAGAACGAAATATGACATAGATTTGACAAATTAAAGACATAATATATAGAATGACATTTACAATGAATGTAACATGACAACAAAGAAGAAAACATGACAAGCATTCCATAAAGAGCTCTGTGTATTAACTAGTTATCTGTGAGAGAGAGAGAGAGAGAGAGAGAGAGAGAGAGAGAGAGATGGAGTGAGTGAGAGAGAGAGAGAGAGAGAGAAAGAGACATCAAATTAAGAAATTAAGGAGCAGGCACCAATGAAAATAAAGAACTGAACAAATGTGTATGAAAGGTGCTGTTTTGTTTTTGTTTTTAAGGGTTTTACGGCGCTTGCAACACATTAAGGTCATATCAGCGCCAGTAAAAAGGAAGAAAATGGAATAGTAAAAAGGTCTAGAATTACAATTAAAGCACCCAAGAAAAGGTAAGACGAAAGGGGAATTGGTTCAAACAGGGAACATATGTAGATTCCAAGAGCACATTATCAAAGTACTTAGTTTGAGATCACCTAAAAGTCTCCAGACACCAGCACAGGTCCCCACTAAGAGGAATACACTCAATGTTTACAAATCATATGTAAAAATGAAAAGAGTAACAGTACATTAACAGAGAGATGATTTACAAGGAAAAATATATCGTCTCCCAAAACTATAACTACACATTCGACTGTTTCCCTCTCATTCAAAGACAAAGACAGAGAGCAATTGGAAAACAGATAAGAGGGGATAGAAGACACAGCAAGTACCTCCCTGCCCGCTATGGGAGGCAGGAACCCCACCCAGTATGAAAGGTGCCAAACAAAGCAAGAAGGAAAATTGCAAGAAAAAATAATCATCCCCAAAATGTCTGAAAGATCTGATAATAAAAATGTGTAGGATGACTATAGATAGAACGAAGTTGAGATCACTCAGTGTTGTCTCTTGCCGAAAAAAAAAAGTGTAATATCGCCTAATAGGCGTCATGTCTCGTTCTACATGTTACGTGTTGCTGTTGATCAGCGACCCTTTGTAAAGCGTTTTGAGCACGTTTAGTGGATACTCGTCTATATTAATGGAAGAGATATGATATTGCTCTAATTTATATTCTTCATCGTGTTTCACTCCAACTATCGGGTGAAGGCTGTCGTGTAATGGTATCACGTCTATCACGGTAATCAGGAGGTTTGAGGTTCGAACCCAAGTCGAGGGAAGCTCATTTTTATGGAATTTTATTTCTTATATTATTTTCTTTCTGCTTTGTCCGACACTGTTTCAGACACAGATTTTCACATCTTTGTCGACAATATTATACTCGTATTTTATAGTGATGCTGTGCGTTTAGGTAAAGTACTTATAACTTCGGCCGTCTGGATATAACGTACCAATACACAAAACTATGAGTAACCTTGAACGTTAATAATCTGATCACATGTGGTGAAAAACTAATCAAACCATTCTATTTATGCGTTTAGGTAGAATACTCACATTTGCTAGCCAAACCACACAAATTAACACACAATGCTATATTATTATTATTATGTAACCTTTAACGTTTATAGTCTGCGTCATATACGAGTAGTTTAGTGAAAACCAATCATTTATTTAAAAAAAACAACTTTTAAAAGATAACAAAAGAGCTGAGTGACGTCAACTGCCGTCACTTTATACCTCGTGGATATATAGATAGTATGCGCTTGGTTAAGGAGCTCACAACATTGCCATCCGGGAGTATAACGAAACAACACACAAAACTATGTGTAACCATGAACGTGTTAGTCTGTGTTTAATACAGTTTAGTGAGAATTACTCATAAACGCGGATGGCAAAAAACAATAACAAAGACCTGAGTAAAAGTGATGTCAACTTCATACTATCTATTGGAATCCAACGATTCTTAAGTCCTGCTACAGACTATAACACACATCACACGTTCCAGACAATCTTTCATTAACTCAAACATTCACCACCCCCCCTCCCCCCCTCCTCGTCAGATTATCGACTTTTTAACCCTCTCGTTACCAACAACAGGAAAATGGTCATATTCGTTACGATACAACCAACATTTTATCAGACTTAGATTTGTTTTGTTGTTTTTTAAATCACAATATTTAAAGAAAAGATGTTGTTATATTTACATGAACTTAATACTGTTTTGAGCGCTTACATTTGACTTTAAAATTATGTATTGGGTAGGTATGAGATTATAATAATAGTTTTGAGAATAGTATTCAAAAGTCGTAACGTCACTTCCTTCCTAATGACGCATGGTAACTTAGTAACACTGGATCCAAACTATCGGAACAATGGCGGACGCCCGTATGAAATATTTCTCCGGCGAGCATAAAAGCGTATCCAGAGGGAAAAAAAAAACAGTACATTTGATCATGTTTTGACTTTTACACATTCTGATCAAAAGGCATATGAAAAGTTCTAGCCAGCATGAAAAATAAAACGTAATTATTTTCTTTGTTTAGAACCAAGATGGCCGCCGTTGCCATGCGGCGTGACATCAGACTATTGAATCGTATTGTCGTTAAGGAGAAAGTTAAAAGCAAAACGCGATACCGTTACTAACCTTATCCGAGAAATGAGTTTCTTTCTTACCGATTATTATATCCCTTTAGTAGTGTCCAATCGTAACTTTCATAAACCTATAGAAGGAATGGAATTGACGTCATTCAGCTCATTGTCATCGTTTTTATATATCCATTTGAATGATTAGTTCTCAATAAAGTATATCAATCAAAGTATAGATAGAATGAAGTTGACGTCATTCGGGTCTTTGTTGTTGTTTTTTTTTTTGCCATCCACGTTTATGAGTAATTCTCACTTAACTGTATTATCCAGACTATAAACGTTCATAGAAACACGGAATGTTGTGTGTTGGTCCGTTATATTTCCGGATGGCAATGTTGTGAGATTCTTAGCCAAGCGTACACTATCTATAAATGTTTGAGGTTAGAGAAAAATAATGATAGATACAAATAAAAATAAAAAGAGTGAGAGAGACAGAGAGAGAGAGAAAGAGGGAGAGAGATAGAGAGTGAGAGAGAGAGAGAGAGAGGGGGGGGGGGGGGGGGGGGGGAGGAGAGATCAAATTAAGAAATTAAGGAGCCGGCGCCGGTGTAAGTTACAGAACTGAACACGTGTGAGTGAAAGGTGCCAGGCAAAGCAAGAAAGAAAATTAGAATTAAAAAAAAATCCCAAAAAAATCAGTCGACCTCGACTTTGGATCGAACCTCCGACCTTCTGATTACTAGAGAGAGAGAGAATGAGAGAGAGAGAGAGATATAGATAGATAGATAGATAGATAGATGAGATAGGACAGGGAGACAAGAAGAGTGGAGAAGTGTGAATGAAAAGAATGAGAGAGAGAGATTAGAGAGAGAAGAGGTGTGAGGAGAGAGAGTAAGAGAGAAAGAGTGTAAGGAGAGAGATGTAGGAGAGAAAGAGTGTAGAGAGAGGAGATGTAGAGAGAGAGAGAGAGAGACAAGAGAGAGAGAGAGAGAGAGGCAGGAGAGAGAGTAGAGAAGAATGAAGAGAGAGATAGAAGATAGAAAAGTAGAGAGATAGAGACAGAGAGAGGCAGGAGGAGAGGAGTGGAGAGAGTGGAAATAGAGAGAAAGATGAGAGAGAGAGAAGGAGATGTAGAGAGAGAGAGAGAAGAGAGAGAGAGAGAGCAGGAGAGAGAGAGAGAGAGAGAGAGAGAGAGAGAGAGAGAGCTTTAGTACTAATGGGCATTATTAAGCACTAGCTGTAGCGGTCCTTCAGAACCATTAGGCGTTTAGAGCCGGAATTTATCCCGATGACAGTAGTGTGAAACGAACAATAGCATTGTTCCAAACAGCCCATGTTAAATTAATGTTTGCAATCGAGTACAGAATTACTGGCAAATCTAATAGATAGTATAAAACAATTCAGGGGTCAGAAGGGCTCAGTGGTACGGTCTTTGCTCCGTACCCTTAAAAGATACCGAGTTCGATCACCCACCGCTGCAATAAATTAGTCACCTTGCCCCGGGTCAATTTGCGGCGCAGCACGGCGGCTGTCGCCTGGGCTATTCCGGTCTTTCCTTGGAATAGCCCCTCGAGACAAATTTCCCCTATGGGATAAATAAAGAGAAATTTATTTAAATTTATTTTATTTACTTTTTCATTTACCGACTGATATGCCTATAACTTGCAAATCATTTTTTTTTAATGGGCTAACCCACACCGGAGACTGACTCTGCCGTCTTCCGGATAAAGACGTCCGGCACAGACAAGATACTAAGAGTAGCAATGACTATGAAAAATGTTTTTTTTCTCTTTTTGAGGAAAATTTTTGTCTAAAATCAAAGCCCTATCTCCACTGAGTAAAAATGTTTTTGAATTTTGAAAATCCATTCATAAATAAACAAGTTATGCAGTTTCAATGGTGTCATTTATTTGGATGACCCACAAAGAGGAAAAAAACGCGAAAATATGGGACGCTTTTTCGGCATTTTTTTCGACCTTTGGTTGTATCTTGCGTAATAAGTGGATTAAAAGATTGAAACTTGAAGAGCAAATTAGGATGGTGTTTTGTAAAATACGGGAAAAGTACTCATCATATTCATATGAAATTTTACAACCAACAAGAAGAAATGTTCATGTATTACCTTGTCAGCGACAAAACCTCCACGCCCGGTAGTTTTAGAAATATTTTACTCCAAAGAGTAAAAATCTATTTTTAACGGTCTTCTGGTAATCGCACGAGTTTTGTCGCTTGACATAATCTAAAATGACCTTTTTTCTAACTGTGTGCCAACTTTCAATCATATTCATCGATAAACAGCGTCGTAATTAATTTTTTTTTAAATAGCATATACGAAACGGCTTCGTCTCATATTTTGACGCGAAGTCGGGCACTTCGTGAGCGATAAAGAGGCCCAAAGATTTGTACGGGATAGTCATTGCTAAATAAAGAGAAGAGCCGCTAGACCTACCCATACCAAGCGCACGACGTCCTCTACCGTTTCTTTTTCGAGCTTGGTATGGGTATGTCTAGCAGCTCTTCTCTTTATTCTTAGTATTTTGTCCGTGTCCGACGTCTTTATCCGGAAGATGGCAGAGTAGGACGGCCGTGCCGGGTCGTCGGAGTCAGTCTCCGGTGTGGGTTAGCTCTAATTCTATCACGCATTGACTCAAATGATTATTTAGAATCTCTAATAGGAGGAACTGATCGGTCCTTAATATGACCTTGACCTTGGTACTCGCCATCTGGCCGCGCCGCCCTACGGGTCAATTTGGATCGTTGATGGCTCAAAAGATTCGTATCGCTCTTGGTTAATTTCCACGGTACAGTAGTGGTAGAATGATTAAAAAAGACGAATGTATGTTCGTAATAAAAGAAAAAACAAAAAAGCTTTAGCTTTTATATAGCGCAAAATCCACTAACGTGCTCAAAATGCCTTACATGGGGTCCCTAATCAACAGCAAGACGTAACATGTAGAACGAGACATGACACCTTTTAGGCGATATAACAATTTTTTTTTCGACAGCGACAACAGTCTTAACGGCTAGGTCCTCATTTTACACCCGAGTACGGTTAGAGAATATGAGTATAAAGAGCCTTTTCCAAGGACTCAAATATGCGCCAAGCGAGGCTAGAACCCAGGACCTCCCGATTCGAAAGAGAATGCCACACCGCAAGACCACGTAGCCGCAAATTATAATAGCCTTTATTTCTCAAGAACTGTAAACAGTCTTAATAATAATAATAGATCTTTATTGTCCATAAATATGGCAATTTGTCATTTAGTTACACTTGTTATAACGTTATATGATAACTATAACATTGAACAGATATTTCACTTCTCTCTCTCTCTCTCTCTCTCTCTCTCTCTCTCTCTCTCTCTCTCTCTCTCTCTCTCTCTCTCTCTTATCCTATCAACATTCATCTGACACGCCATCTTTTGTATATTAAATTCCATATCTCTAAAATGCCCTTTCTTCTAAACTCTGATATTGATTTTCTATGTCAATTTTCATAAACACACTTTTATAAACATTCATTTCAATATTGTCTGTATTCGATTATCGTTTTCCAGTTTGTCATATTGTAGTCGTGCATAATGAGCCCTGGCATTCGGTGTTTATTTACTGGAAGAAGATGTGTTGAATAATTGATTCCCGTGACAACACATGGCATGTTTTTGAATGTTGTTGACAAATATAAATACTAACAGAATGTGAAATTGGAAAGGCTTCGAATGGGAACAGTACAAACACTGGGCGTTTTTGGATACGCGCCCTTGTCAGCAAAGGAACCATGAGAACAATAGAACTCATGGGAGCGATCTATATTCATGTTTTTGTCCAACCTAGTCATCGATCACATGATTTGTTGCTGTACAAAGATTGGACATTTCTCAATCAATGTAAACACGCTGCTTTGTTTATGGAAGTTTTAAACATACCCATGGGTCAAGCTGAGCAAAATGACCAATTGTGATATTGGATATTTCTCAAACTGTGAACACTTTTCACTGTGTGGGCCAATTTAAGCACATATTCCAATGTGACCAATGACCTCGAGCACATGGAAAGGTAATATAGATCGCTGCCATTGTTGTGAGATTTGTGGCATCTGTATAGATAGTATTCGCCTGGCTAAGAAGCTCACAACATTGCCATCCGGAAATATAACGAACCAACACACAAAACTATGTGTAACCTTAAATGTTTATAGTCTGGTTAATACAGTTGAGTGAGAATTACTCATAAACGCGAGTGGCAAAAAGCAATAACAAAGAACTGGGTCACGTCAACTTCATTCTATCTATTCCTGGGTGGTTGGAGTATGAATAAAATAAATGAACTTCCAAGTATATTGGAACGCGTCGAGTTAACTTCAATAGAATACAAGAACGAGGCGAAGATGACAAATTATATCTCAGATTCAAATCAATTTTGACTTACTAAACTTAAAACCTGTGCGACCACGTGGTCTTGTGGTATGCCATTCGCTTTCGGATCGGAAGATCCTGGGTTTGAACCTCGCTCGGCGCATAGTTAAGTCCTTGGAAAATGATCTTTACTGAACATTCTCGCACCGTAATCACGTGCAAAATGAGTACCTGGCTAGGACTTCATATAGATGTCACTGGTACCTGGCCATTAACAGCGTTGTCTCTGTCCGAAAAAATCGTAATATCGCCTACATGTTAACGTGTTCCTGTTAGTCAGGGACCCCTTGTAAAGCGATTTGAGCATGTTTAGTGGATATTGCGTTATATAAAAGCTCAAGAATTTTTTTGAGAACGAAAAAAGAATAGAAAACAAAAAGAAAATCAAAACTAGACCTGTCTATTATTTTTTTTAAGGTTATCGATGGATAAAATGAATAGGTTCACGTGCTGCTTTCATCTGTTTTTAAAGATTGCTAATGCCATTATGTTCATAATGAACACTGCCCAATGTACACATTTGTGCAGGTCTGATATGCGAAAGCAATTTTTTGGGCTTGATTTTTATCATTGTTGTTGTAATGGGCAATATTTTACGCTGGTTTGGGGGTATTTCAAACTTGAGCTTTTGTAAAGCATAATATCCACTTAACGTGCTCAAAGCGCTTAACAAGGGTCCCTAGCCAACAACAACACATAGCATGTAGAACAAGACATGACGCCTGTTTGGCGATATTACAATCTTTTTTCCGACACCAACAACGCTGTTAACGACGAGGTACTCATTTTACCACTGAGTACGATGAGAGAATGCGAGTAAAGAGACGTTTCCAAGAACTCAACTATGCGCCGAGCGAGGCTCGAACCCAGGACCTTCCGATCCGAAAGCGAGTGTCATACCACAAGACCACACATAGTCGCACAATGATACCATAACAATTTGCGTTATCAGACCTGTAAACAAGGACATGTCGATATCGTCTATTATGAAGACACATTATACAACCACATTGTATTACAGACCTTACTCTCATTCTTCTTACGATTTGATTCGTGATCAATAACTGTTTAAAAGTTGATGGGGGGTTTTTTTTCCCCCCATTTTCTTCTCACACAAAAGACATCCATCCACTTCGGGCCTGTATTTACTTAGCAGGTTGACAAAGAAACGTATGGAAAATTAATCGATATTTTACAACAGTTGTCTTTTATTATTGATATAATAACGTTTTTTGATAATCGAGGAGAAATGCCTATGATAAAAGAACTGGAAGGGCCTTCTATAATGAAAGATGAAGTTAGGAACGTCATGAAAAGCATGAAAAATGGAAAAGCTGCAGGACCTGATGCCATAACAATTGAAGCCTTGACTGGCCTGGGTGAATGGGGGATTGAATTCATCACAAACCTTCTAAATCAAGTGTATGACACAGGAAAAATGCCAACTGATATGAAACGATCCATTTTTATAGCACTACCAAAAAAGCCAGGGGCAGTTGATTGTGAACAACACAGAACTATTAGCCTAATGAGCCACCTCCACAAAATTCTTTTGAAGATAATTTTACTAAGAATAAGAAATAAAATACGACCTGAAATTGGGGAGATGCAATTTGGTTTTGTTGAGGACAAGGGTACCAGAAAAGGAATATTCACATTATCAATGCTGATGGAAAGATGTATTGAAGTAAATAAAGATCTGTATATGTGTTTCATCGACTATTCAAAAGCCTTTGATAAAGTACAACACGAAAAACTATTCAAAATTCTATCATCCTTGGACATTGATGGTAAAGATTTAAGAATATTACGGAATTTGTACTGGGAACAAGAAGCAGCAATGCGTGTTGACAACGAACTAAGCAGTTTTACACCTATTAGAAGAGGAGTTAGGCAGGGGTGTGTTTTGTCTCCAGATTTATTCAACCTCTATAGTGAAATGATATTAAGAGATATCGAACATAAGAAGGGGGTGTGTATTGGAGGAAAGAATGTAACAAATCTGAGGTATGCAGATGATACGGTTCTACTGGCAGAATCTGAACATGAACTACAAGAATTACTGGATGTTGTAGTCAGGAGTAGTGAAAATATGGACTGGAACTGAATATATCTAAAACAGAATGTATGACGGTATCTAAAAATAATAACCCACCAGCCTGTGTAATAACAAGCAGAGGACAAACAATACAACAAGTTGAATGTTTCAAATATTTAGGCTTCAATGTAACATCCAATGGAAAATCAGATTGTGAAATAAAGAAAAGAATAGGTATGGCGAAGAATGCATTCAACCAGCTGCATACAATTATGAAAAACAGGAATATTAGCATGAAAACAAAAATCAAAGTCCTGGATTGCTATGTACTGTCTGTGCTGCTATATGGTTGTGAGAGCTGGACCATAAACAAGACCATGGTTAAAAGACTGGAGGCAGTGGAAATGTGGTTTTACAGAAGAATGATGAGGGTGTCATGGATGGAAAGGAAAAGAAATGAAGAAATTTTAGAAATGGCAAACAGAAAAAGATCACTGATAACAAAAATCATCAAACGCCAAATGGAATTTTTAGGACACATTATCCGCCACCCTGGTTTGGAAATACTCGCCTTGACTGGAAAGATGAATGGAAAAAGAATAAGAGGAAGACAAAGAATAACGTATTTGAAAGGGATAAGAACTTGGACAGATGAAGCTGAGAAAGGTGGCGCTGCTTTAATAGAATTGGCAAGAGATAGATCAGCTTGGCGGAAGATGACCTCCGACGTCTGCTTCAGATATGGAACTACATGAGATGATATAATAACGTTTTCCCTCACAGTTGCTTGACAATGTCCTATAACAATGTTGTCATTCTAAGACATATTGACCTAAACATCAAACAACAACAGACAACAAACCAAACTCATGTAACACACAGTCCTCTCTCTCTCTCTCTCTCTCTCTCTCTCTCTCTCTCTCTCTCTCTCTCTCTCTCTCTCTCTCTCTCTCACTCTCTCTCTTTCTTTCTTTCTCTATCTCTCTCTATCTCTCTCGCTTTCTATTTTTTCCTTATTTCTTTCTCTCTTTTCCTTTCTTTCTTTCATCTTTTCTCTCTCTCTCTCCCTCCCTCTCTCTTTCTCTCTCTCTCTCTTTCTCTCTCTCTTTCTCCCTCTCTTTCTCTCTCTCTCTTTTCTCTCTCTCTCTTTCTCTTTCTCTTTCTCTCTCTCTCTCTCTCTCTCTCTCTCTCTTCTCTCTCTCTCTCTCTCTTTCTCTTTCTCTCTCTCTCTCTCTCTCTCTCTCTCTCTCTCTTTCTCTCTCTCTCACACTCAAACATACACATACATTGCCATACACACAATCACACACACACACACACACACACACACACACACACATTCCATCGACCGTGTCAAGACCTCAATGTACTGAACATCCAATATTCGATGCTCACTCCATAGTTTGTCGTTAATTCAATTATCTAAAACAACTCAACCACAACAGACCTGTCGCTAAATTTAGTTCCTCTTTCAGACAACCAATATTCGGCTTCAAACATCACTGTATAGATAGTATGTGCTTGGCTAAGAAGCTCACAACATTGCCATCCGGAAGTATAAAGGACCAACACACAAAACTATGTGTAACCTTGAACGTTTATAGTCGGATTAATACGGTTTAATCAGAATTACTCATAAACGCGGAGTGCAAAGACCGATAACAAAGATCTGAGTGACGTCATCTTCATTCTATCTATAGATGGAACGAAAGTGATGTCACTCAGCTCTTTGCTTTTGTTCTTAGATAACCATTTTGGTGATTAGTACTCACTAAATTATATCAGTCAGACTATAAACGTTAACGGTTGCACATAGTTTTGTGTGTTGGTACTGATTGTCACAGTAAAGATTGTTCACATTTATCTTATTAATTTTTTATTTTAATAAGAACTGAATTCATCTCACCCCAGTTATATTTCGGTAGGCTTAGATAAACTTTACCTTCTAATATTAGATCTTCTTTCCTTTTATAGCCTTCCCTCAAATTAATTTCTAATAGTCTTCAACAGTCGTAACGTCACTTCCTTCCTAATGACGCATGGTAACTTAGTAACACTGGTTCTAAACTATCGGAACAATGGCGGACGCCGTATGAAATATTTCTCCGGCGAGCTTAAACGCGTATCCAGAGGGGAAAAAACCCATCAATTTGATCAAGTTTTGACTTTTACACATTCTGATCACAAGGCATATAAATAGGGAATGAAAAGTTCTAGCCAGCATGGAGAATAAAAAGTAATGATTTTCTTTGTTTAGAACCAAGATGGCCGCCGTTGCCGGGCGCGTGACATCAGACTACTGAATCCAATTAGTGAATACTTTTCGTTCTACATTCTGTCACGTAGCCACTTATTATAAAAGCTGATAGGTCTAACATTCTACACTCACTTCTCTCTACAATCTATGCCGGACGGCCAACCGCTCCATTCCTCATATATATTTGAAGATTTTTATCTTTTGGTACTTTGTGGATATTTTATCTCCACCATCAAGACGCCGGAGCTTTTACCTTTGATAGTGCAGTCTTCGACACATCAATGATCAAACCTGAGCCCACTGTCGGAGGAATATAGAGTTCACCCCTTCCCAACTGCCTGGTGGTGGAACCTTACAAACCCGAGCCCGTTGGAGGAATATATAATCCACGCCTTTCAACTGCCTGGAAACGTAACCTTACGAACCTGACATTATATCATCATAAGTTACGTAATATATTCACATTTCTATTTGTAACTACCACAATCACTATTCATCTCTTACAAACCTGAGCCCGCCGTCGGAGGAATAGATAATCCATCCCTTTTAACTGCCCCAGTCGAGGTCTACTGATTTATTTGGATTTTTTTTTTTTTTTGGTTAGTTTATTGGGGTTTTTTTTTGTTGTTGTTTTTTTTTTTTTTGTTGTTGGTATTTTTCTTTCTTGCTCTGTCTGGTACCTTTCATACACATTTGTTCAGTTCTTTTTCTTACACCGGTGCCTGCTCCTTAATTTCTTAATTTTAGTGAGTATTTTACCAAATCTAATAGCATAAAAAAATAGGGAGTAGGCATTTAAAATTTGAAAACGTGTGTATGGAACAATGCCATACAAAGCAAAATGAAACATACAGTCAAAAGGGTAAATTTGGCCATCATCTAAAACTATCCACATCTCAGGAATATGATATGACGCAGTCTCCAAATTTGTCAGCTCATTGATTTGCTTCTATCTTCCCCATGAAATAAAATTATTGGTTTGAAGATATATGAATTTACTATCATTTGATTCAAAATTATTTCCTCAAAGGTGGCCAAAGTTGCCCCGTTTGGCGGTGCCCATCAAAAATAATCACGATCATTTTTTTTTTTAATTTAAGGCTACACACATATTGTTTGTGTTTTATCAATTGGCGGGTAAAGTTGGTGAGTGTATAACTTAAATGTAAACAATTGATTGTAATACCTGTGTCGTTCGCTTAGTATAGCATTCCCTGCCATAGCTCACTGAGTGACTGGTTGGACTGTCCGAGGGGCTTCCTTCCACTTGGGGTTAATTGAAAAAGAACAACAAACTGAAACACATTGACACAAAACACAACTTTAAATATTTTTAGATAGTCGCATCGGATCAAAGAAAAAAGAAAAGTAAGATACGTTAGTGAGTAACGTTTTGCACCAAAATCCTTCTTTAAGCCCACATTGTGCGGCTATGTGGTCTAGCGGTATGACACTCGCTTTCGGATCGAAAGGTCCTGTGTTCGAGCCTCGCTCGGCGCATAGTTGAATCCTAGAAAAAGGCTCTTAACTCACATTCTCTCACCGTACTCGGGTTTAAAATGACGGAAAAATTTTTTAACATCGCCTAACTAGCGTCATGTCCCGTCCTAAATGTCAAATGTTGCTGTTGGCCAGGGACCCCTTGAGCACATTTAGTGGATATTGCGATATATAAATGCTCATTTTATACACATTGAAATCAATATTATAACATTACTTGACATAATTGAAGATAAACATTTTACCCGATGAGTTGTTCAAACATCACTTATTCACATCTGACGTATAGATAGAATGAAGTTGACGTCACTCAGGTCTATGTTTTTGTTGTTTTTTTTTTTTGCCATCCGCGTTTATGAGTAATTCTCATTAAACTATATTGACCAGAATATAAAAGTTCATGGTTACATATACGTTTGTATGTTGGTCCGTTATACTTCCGGATGGCAATGATGTGAGCTTCTTACCCAAGCGCATACTATCTATAGTATTAAATAGTAACAATAACATTAAGTTATCATAATATCAATATAGCAGTGCAATCCTCATCAAAAAGGCACCACAATGATGACGTTCTAACACATCACTTCAGACAAATGAATGGAGAAGGCATTTATGTTGGTAATAACAGAAAACACATTAATATTCACATCCTCAAATCAATAAAAATGTCACACATGATGAAAAGTACTCACAACTACTTTTTAAATGTGTGAAATGTAATTATTGATGGTTCGATCGTTACTAAGCATTAACTAATCAGAATATCCCATGCTATATATATATATAGCCCGTTCTCTCCCTCTGATTATGCATTTCATGAGGTCTGGTAGATATTTCTTAATTCCAGAACTACGTTTAGTACATGTCAAACAAATAGGTAGATCAATCCCACAGTTAGGGAGTATTTACCACGATATTTTGACACAATAATGAGGGAATTTTAATTCAATGGCAAAGGAACATTAATCACTCAGAATGTTTTGAATCTAATGCAAAAGACCATTAATCCCTCATAATGTTTTGATTCTAGTGACCAATGTTCAAAGACCATTAATCCTCAGAATGTTCATTTGATTGGCAAAGACATTAATCACTCAGAATGTTCGATTCTATAGCAAAGAGCCATTAATCACTCAGAATATTTTGAATCTAATGCAAAAGAACATTAATCACTCAGAATGTTCCGATTTGATTGGCAAAGGAACATTAATCACTCATAATGTTTTGATTCTAGTGCAAAGAACATTAATCACTCATAATGTTTTGATTCTAGTAGCAAAAGACCATTAATCACTCAGAATGTTTTGAATCTAATGCAAAAGACCATTAATCCCTCATAATGTTTTGATTCTAGTAGCAAAAGACCATTAATCCTCATAATGTTTTGATTCTAGTAGCAAAAGAACCATTAATCACTCATAATGTTTTGATTCTAGTAGCAAAAGACCATTAATCACTCATAATTTTTGATTCTAGTAGCAAAAGACCATTAATCACTCATAATGTTTTGATTCTAGTAGCAAAAGACCATTAATCCCTCATAATGTTTTGATTCTAGTAGCAAAAGACCATTAATCACTCATAATGTTTTGATTCTAGTAGCAAAAGACCATTAATCACTCATAATGTTTTGATTCTAGTAGCAAAGACCATTAATCCTCATAATGTTTTGATTCTAGTAGCAAAAGACCATTAATCACTCATAATGTTTTGATTATAGTAGCAAAAGACCATTAATCCCTCATAATATTTTGATTCTAGTAGCAAAAGACCATTAATCCCTCATAATGTTTTGAATTCTATAGCAAAAGACCATTAATCCTCATAATGTTTTGATTCTAGTAGCAAAAGACCATTAATCCTCATAATATTTTGATTCTAGTAGCAAAAGACCATTAATCCTCATAATGTTTTGATTCTAGTAGCAAAAGACCATTAATCCTCATAATTTTTGATTCTATAGCAAAAGACCATTAATCCCTCATAATGTTTTGATTCTAGTAGCAAAAGACCATTACCCTCATTAATGTTTTGATTCTAGTAGCAAAAGACCATTAATCCCTCATAATGTTTTGATTCTAGTAGCAAAAGACCATTAATCACTCATAATGTTTTGATTCTAGTAGCAAAAGACCATTAATCACTCATAATGTTTTGATTCTAGTAGCAAAAGACCATTAATCACTCATAATGTTTTGATTCTAGTAGCAAAAGAACATTAATCACTCAGAATATTTTGATTCTAGTAGCAAAAGACCATTAATCACTCATAATGTTTTGATTCTAGTAGCAAAAGACCATTAATCACTCATAATGTTTTGATTCTAGTAGCAAAGGACCATTAATCCCTCATAATGTTTTGATTCTAGTAGCAAAAGACCATTAATCACTCATAATGTTTTGATTCTAGTAGCAAAGGACCATTAATCCCTCATAATGTTTTGATTCTAGTAGCAAAAGACCATTAATCACTCATAATGTTTTGATTCTAGTAGCAAAAGACCATTAATCCCTCAGAATATTTTGAATCTAATGGCAAAAGACCATTAATCACTCATAATGTTTTGATTCTAGTAGCAAAAGACCATTAATCCCTCAGAATATTTTGAATCTAATGGCAAAAGAAGTATAACAACGAGCATGACATCACATCCACTCTTGCTATAACAATAATTCGTATCATCTGTTACCTGCCAGGGCTTGTAAGAAATTTTGTTGATAAAACACACCATATCTCCAATTGAACTGTTTACAAAATATGTTGATGTGTTGTTGGGTTACATATCATATGTGTAGTTGTGTTACATATGGGTTGTCATATTATTATGATCGCTTGTCTTACAAATGGGATACCCATTGTACCGACTACTGCATTCTTGAGCGATAAGAGATCAACGACTAACTACTACTTAGATATTCACACACACACACACACACACACACACACACACACACACACTCTTGTTGGTGGTGTATTGGACTTCTATTATCACACCTTTTATTATCAATAATATAATCCGAACACCTTCAGTGTAAGTTTAGTGTGTGTACAATACAGTTAATATTTATGTATGTTTGTGTGACGTATAATTCTTCTTCTTCAAGTACCAAGTCTGTGCCAGACATCGGTTGTCATGGTACGCCATTCATCTCTCTGATCAGATAATATCAAAAAACTAATATTATTCGTCTTTTTCGCGAGGACGAGAGACGCATGCGCACAACCAACATGACGTTCTCTCTCTAATAACTTTTCCGCCAGACTATAGGTGACGTCCAATCAAGGGACGCTACTCTTCCGCTAATCTCATTCCCTATTCAAATATGTTTTTCTTGGTCTACCTCTCTAGTCATTTTACCTTGTATCTTTCCTGTAAGAGCAAGATGATCGATACAGTGACATAAAATAATAAAATATTCAATTCAGAATATAAAAATTACTCTGGATTGGTTTGTTTCTTCTTATTTTCCTTTTATTTTTGTCTTGTTGACTTCTATTAAATTAGTTAATTTCCTTTTTGAGAAGTCAATGACAATGTGAAATTGAATGCAAGCTTCAATTTAATATACGAAAACAGGTAAAATGGACGTTTCGGATTTCCCCTTTATCAAAAAACAGGATGAACGAAAAACTTCAGACGAATGAGATCTCGTGGTAGTGGCGTTGTCGAAGCTTACATTCAATTTCATATTGTTATTTATTTCTTCGAGCTTCGAGCAGCAACGTTTACATTTTTAAGTAGTAGTCCTAGCCTTCAACGTCAATGGGCCGGTGGAATCTGAGTTTACCCCGGTTTTTATATCGGTAAAAGGGATAACAGCTATCCTTTCTATAGGACGTTACTCAACTCAATTGCAAAGTACTTTTCGCAAGATCGAACAGACCCAGCACTCCTAGGTAGACAGAAGAGGGGGGGGGGGGGGGGGAGGGGTCAGCCAGGATCGATCTCTGTCCCTTTGAGCGAGAACCGTGTGGTTTATCAGCTTAGCTGTAGACTCCCCAACGTCCTTTCTATGTTACATATTTGTGTTGAGAATATTGGCTATTAAGCTTAAATGCAGGCCAACTAACTTCGCGGCGTTTGTGAGTGTTGAACCCGTGATCTCAATAAGTCGGGGAGAGATGGCTCGAATTAGATTAAGTTTGAAGCGACTTTTTTGGGATAGTGGATAGCTCCTGGCATACGGTAGAGTCACAATTTCCCCGGCCAGACGGGTTCGAGGCCCCATCGCTGACGTGAAGTTTGTATTTCCCTTTGTCTTCTGGTACTTTCCTACTCCCTTCATTTCTTATTTTGAACCAATAATATGATAAATGCTTCTCCGTAGTCACGGTGTATTTGATTTTATGTTAATATGGCATTTGTGACCGTCAACCGACTCAGTCCGCTATCAACTAACGGATATTCACCAATCAAGCTGGGGGGCAGCTTGGCTCAGCAGTACGGTCTTTGCCTCGTTCCCGAAAGGTACCGAGTTCACCGATCACCCGCTGCTGCGCTGTGTGGCCTTGAGCAAGTCACCTCGCCTTAGCTCAATTTGCGTCGCTGCACTGCGGCGGACGCCTAGGTTATTCCAGTCTTCCCTTGGAATAGACCCTAGATTAAAAAAATATCCTACGGAGTGAATAAAGGGAATTTTATTACTTTTACAATTATTTTTAATACAAAAACGGGATTTGTGACACATTCTCAACCCGCTCGGATAAACAAAGCAGGATGTTTTAAAACCGTAGACTGACTGAAGTTGACGTCACTGTTATTGTTGTTGTTGTTGTTGTTGTTATTGTTGTTGTTATTTTTGTACTGCTCGTTGGATGATTAGCTATCTCTTACTAAAATAACCAGTAGGTTTTTTGACCAAAGAAAACGCGGAGGTTGTGACACGCTCGGAAAACGCGGAGGTTGTGACACGCTCGGAAAACATGGAGGTTGTGACACGCTCGGAAAACGCGGAGGTTATGACACGCTCGGAAAACGCGGAGGTTGTGACACGCTCGGAAAACGCGGAGGTTGTGACACGCTCGGAAAACGCGGAGGTTGTTACACGCTCGTAAAACGCGGAGGTTGTAACACGCTCGGAAAACGCGGAGGTTGTGACACGCTCGGAAAACGCGGAGGTTGTGACACGCTCGGAAAACGCGGAGGTTATGACACGCTCGGAAAACGCGGAGGTTGTGACATGCTCGGAAAACGCGGAGGTAGTGACACGCTCGGAAAACGTGGAGGTTGTGACACGCTCGGAAAACGCGGAGGTTGTAACACGCTCGGAAAACGCGGAGGTTGTAACACGCTCGGAAAACGCGGAGGTTGTGACACGCTCGGAAAACGCGGAGGTTGTAACACGCTCGGAAAACGCGGAGGTTGTAACACGCTCGGAAAACGTGGAGGTTGTGACTCGCTCGGAAAACGCGGAGGTTGTGACATGCTCGGAAAACGCGGAGGTAGTGACACGCTCGGAAAACGTGGAGGTTGTGACACGCTCGGAAAACGCGGAGGTTGTAACACGCTCGGAAAACGCGGAGGTTGTGACACGCTCGGAAAACGCGGAGGTTGTAACACGCTCGGAAAACGCGGAGGTTGTAACACGCTCGGAAAACGCGGAGGTTGTAACACGCTCGGATACATTTTATAGTTGGTTGTTTATAAACAATAGAAGGAACGAATTTGACGTCACTCAGCTCATTGTTATTGCTTTTAGACAGCCATTTTCTTCTTCTTCTTCTTCTTCTTCTTCTTCTTCTTCTTCTTCTTCTTTTTCTTCTTCTTTTTCTTCTTCTTCTCCTTCTTCTTCTTCTTCATCTTCTTCTTCTTCTTCTTCTTCTTCTTCTCTTCTTCTCTTCTTCTTCTTCTTCTTTTCTTCTTCTTCTTCTTCTTCTTCTTTTCTTCTACTTCTTCTTTCTTCTTCTTTTCTTCTTCTTCTTCTTCTTCTTCTTCTTCTTCTTCTTCTTCTTCTTCTCTTCTTCTCTTCTCCTTCTTCTCTTCTTCTTCTTCTTCTTCCTTCTTCTTCTTCCTTCTTCCTCCCTTCTTCCTTCTTCCTCTTCTTCCCTTTCCTTCTCTTCTCGTCGTCGTCTATCATCATCATCGTCTTCTTTTTATGTAGAAACCTCAAGTTTAAGAACTGATAGAATTGATAGAAAACTTGATCAACTCTGGCTTGATTGGCCTTTTCTAATGGCCTGAACGACTAGTTTTTAAACCCATTTTCATTTATTGTATAGTAGACAGTATGGCTATGTGGTCTAGTGGTATGACACTCGCTTTCGGATCGGAAGGTTCTGGGTTCGAGCCTCCTCGGCCCATAGTTGAGTCCTTGGAAAAGGCTCTTAACTCGCATTCTCTGACCGTACTCAGCTGTAAAAAAATTGTAATATCGCCTCACAGGCGTCATGTCATGTCCCGTCCTACATGTTAAGTGTTGCTGTTGGCCAGAGACCCTCTTGTAAAGCGCTTTGAGAACGTTTAGTGGATATTGCGCTATATGAAAGCTCATTTTTTCAGATTTTTTTTTTAAAGACAAGACATTCTAATCTACCCAGATTCGACCTCAGCTCATTTGTATTCCTGCCAACCGCCCTGACCACTGAGCTATCGAAATAAAACTCGCGTGGTTCTAAACAGATAAATCATATTATAATATATCACAGTGATTTGACGTTGGCTATGATTGATTTTAATATTGTAGATAGTCTGCGATACGGACCGGTAGACTGTCAGAATTTCACTGCGGTATGATATGTACACAATCGCTTTATTGGAATAATTTGATAAATCACTTTTATTCTTCATTTTGGCCAGAAAAATTTAATCCATGCATCCTTCAGTACTCTGAAGAAGAAAAAAAAACCCATTCGTTTTTCAAATTTTGGCCAGAAATCTCATCTAAATATCGATCGATTATCGATCCGAATTCTGTCCAAAAAAAAAATTTCAAACCTGGGACTTGACCATAAATCCTATGTTTGAGAGGTTTTGTTGTGATTATGGGTCATTGTAATGGATCGATATTTGAAGGACTAGTTTTCTGGCCATATATATTAAAAGACCGTTTGGTTTGGGTTATTTTTTTAAATTATTCATTTGGGGTGTCTTTTATTTTGTTTGTTTTTTTTGTTTGTTTTTTTTTTTTTTTTTTTTTTTTTTTGGGGGGGGGGGGGGGTTATTTTCTTTTATTTGTGTGGGGGTGGGGGGGGGGGGTTACAGAGTATGGGAGCTTAATAATTTAATAATTCTAAATATTGAGCTTTTATATAGCGCAATATTTACTATATGTGCTCAAGGAGCTTTACAAGGTGTCCCTGGTCAACCGCAACATTTAATATGTAGGACCGGACATAACGCCTGTAAGGCGATATTACACATTTTCGGACAGAGACAACGCTGTTAAAGCCCAGGTACTCATTTTACACCTGAGTACGATTAGAGAATGTGAGTAAAGAGCCTTTTCCGAGGACTCAACTATGCGCCGAGCGTGGCTCGAACCCATATGCTTTCGATCCGAAAGCGAGTGTCATACCACAAGACCACATAGCCGCACAGTAACTCTGCTGTTGTTATTCTTGTCCATCCGAATGGCCACGATGTTCACAATCACAACGGGGATCGAATTCGTGGCATGGCTGATGTAGGGTAACAGAGGTCAAAACGTCAATTGAGGTAATTAATCGACTGTTTAGTACTTAAGCCAATGGTATCTGTTCGACCAAAGAAAGAGTATAGACGGTTGCGTCTTTGTATAGGTTGGCGGGAAGTATAATATAAGTTTGTGTCTGTATGTGTGTGTGTGTGTGTGTGTGTGTATGTGTGTGTGTGTGTGTGTGTGTGTTGGGGTGGGGTCTGTATGACGGGCTCCTGTTATTACTGAGTCTCTCTCTCTCTCTCTCTCTCTCTCTCTCTCTCTCGTTCTCTCTCTCTCTTTCTCTCTCTCTTTTCTCTCCCTCCCTCTCTCTCTCTCTCTCTCTCTCTCTCTCTCTCTCTCTCTATTGATTTATATCCACCTCTTTATGTGTCTATTTATCTATCTAATTATCCATCTATCTATGTATCTATCTATGTATCTGTCTATCTATCTATCTATCTATCTATTCAATTGTATCATGATACAAATGTGATCCAAGATTGCTCGACATTTTGAATGGAGATAAGTATTAGAAATTCCCCACAATTCTATAAATTGTCTACACCCATGTTGCAGTTCTCTCTGACGATCATCAGAACCTTGTAGTACTAGCAACTGATGATGTTGATGACTTTTAAAGTATTATAGCTGATTAATAGGTGTTGTCGTCTTTGTGGAAAGATGTTATAGATTTCTGTGTTCATGTTAAGTTTGCCGTCTTTGTGGAAAGATGTTATAGATTTCTGTGTTCATGTTAAGTTTGTCGTCTTTGTGGAAAGATGTTATAGATTTCTGTGTTCATGTTAAGTTTGTCGTCTTTGTGGAAAGATGTTATAGATTTCTGTGTTCATGTTAAGTTTGTCGTCTTTGTGGAAAGATGTTATAGATTTCTGTGTTCATGTTAAGTTTGTCGCCTTTGTGGAAAGATGTTATAGATTTCTGTGTTCATGTTAAGTTTGTCGTCTTTGTGGAAAGATGTTATAGATTTCTGTGTTCATGTTAAGTTTTTCGTCTTTGTGGAAAGATCTTATAGATTTCTGTGTTCATGTTAAGTTAGTCGTCTTTGTGGAAAGATGTTATAGATTTCTGTGTTCATGTTAAGTTTGTCGTCTTTGTGCAAAGATCTTATAGATTTCTGTGTTCATGTTAAGTTTGTCGTCTTTGTGGAAAGATGTTATAGATTTCTGTGTTCATGTTAAGTTTGTCGTCTTTGTGGAAAGATGTTATAGATTTCTGTGTTCATGTTAAGTTTGTCGTCTTTGTGGAAAGATGTTATAGATTTCTGTGTTCATGTTAAGTTTTTCGTCTTTGTGGAAAGATGTTATAGATTTCTATGTTCATGTTAAGTTTTTCGTCTTTGTGGAAAGCTGTTATAGATTTCTATGTTCATGTTAAATGTGGCCTCAATAAGATGTTTTGATGCTGATTTTGTCTTTCTCCTCCAGGCATAAGCTACAATGTTTTGTTGATGGTGGATATCCTGTTGTTTTAGATACGAATTTCCATCATCATCATCATCATCATCATCATCATCATCATCATCATCATCATCAATCTGATGATCGAAGGGGGTGATATACGGGATGCAAATCTCACCACTTTTCACCATGAAACGCGGTCCTATGTTTGTGCTGGCGTTTTGTTTTGTTTTTTTGTTTTTTGTTTTTTTTTGTTGTTGTTTTTTTGTCGGAAGTACTGTTGAACCTTATCACAGACCTGCCTATTATTACGAATAATTAGTAGAATTACAAAATTTTGACTCTTGTCTCGGAAGTTCATGAGCAGCTCTAAGTCCTTAAGACTAATTGAAAATGAAAGTTGGTGCCAGACTATATAATGTAAAGGATTTTGAAGTCTTTTTTAATAATAGGATTCAATAGTCTGATGTCACGTCCGCAAAGCAACCATCAGCTTGGTTCTAAACAAAGAAAATCGATACTTTTTATTCTTCATGCTGGCTAGAAATTTTTTACATGTTATGTGACCAGAATGTATAAAAGTCAATACATGATCAG
Source organism: Berghia stephanieae (assembly GCF_034508935.2). Lineage (NCBI taxonomy): Eukaryota > Metazoa > Mollusca > Gastropoda > Nudibranchia > Aeolidiidae > Berghia > Berghia stephanieae. The sequence goes on along the minus strand of NC_088370.1, from coordinate 42,349,767 downwards.
ATTTATAACGCTTTTCTCCTCTTGATACACTTTTATGCTCATCGGAGAACCATTTCACAAGGACGTCCTCCATTGTTCCGATAGTTTAGAACCAATTACTAAGTTGCTATGCGTCATTAAAAGGGAAATGACGTCACGACTGTTGAACCCTATTTGTGAGGATAAATTGATGATTATTAAAGTAAACTATAATGACTACAATTTTTATCGCCTAGAAATTTATTAATTTTTATTAATTTTTCAAGTAGGCAAGTCATGATAAAAACAAACAAACACGAAAGCCAGAAAATTCGACTAGTAGGCAATACAGGTGACAATGAACTAAAGCTTTCAATTCATCAGCTAACCCAACTGACAGTAATTTGGTTTTTATTGACAACGCTATGTAAACAGATCGCACACAGTATATAAACGTCGATATTGACTGACTTGATAAGAAAGACAAACGCCATTTTCGTATGTAAATAGTCTACTCAATGCGTGTAAACAATTCACTGATTTGGTCTGGGGCCCTTTTTTATGTTATTTATTTATTTATCTATTTATTGATTTATTTATTTTTACTTTTTTTGCAAGAACAGTTTCATGCCTGGGACAACGGCGGGGCGTTTAACATTAATCAGCAGGTTTTTAACCAATCAAAACATGGGATACGCGACACACTCGGACAAACTTAGGTGGTTGTTAATTAACAATAGAATGAATAAATTTGGAGTGACACTGCTCTTTGTGAGGCAATGTGGTCTTATGGTATGACATTTGGTCTGGGGTTCTAGTTTTTTTCTTCTGTTTTTGTTTTTTGTTTGTTTCTTTGTTTCTTTGTTTGTTTGTTTGTTTTTGTTTTTGTTTTTGTTTTTTGTTTTTTTTTTTGTTTTTTTTTTGTGGGTTGTTTTTTTTTTTTTTTTTTTTTTTGGTTTTTTTTTGTTTTTTTGGTGGGGGGGAGTTGCAAGAATAGTTTCATGTCTGGAACAACGGCGGCGCATTTAACATTAATCAGCAGGTTTTTAACCAATCAAAATACGGGATACACGACACACTCGGACAAACTTAGGTGGTTGTTAACCCTCTCCTTCCCGAGGCTTTTCGGTATTTTCCCAAAATGGCAGGCTTACCCAGCAGAAGAAAAAAAATGGCTTTTAAACCTAAACAAGATTACAACAAAGCAACTTTATGTTCTTATTAATTAAACAAAGATCATTTTTCAAGGTTTGTTTGATGTACAAAATAAATCTGAATAAGAAAAAAGTATATCGAGTCGTAACAAATGTGACGATTTTGCTGTAGGTGGTAAGGAGAGGGTTAGTTAACAATAGAATGAATAAATTGTGAGTTACACTGCTCTTTGTGAGGCTATGTAGTCTTGTGGTATGACATTCGCTTTTGGATCGGACGGTCATGGGTTCGAGCCTCGTTCGGCGCATAGTTGAGTCCTTGGAAAAGGCTCTTTACTCACATTCTCTCACCGTACTCAGGTGTAAAATGAGTACCTGGCTGTTAACAGCGCTGTCTCTATCCAAAAAATATGTAATATCGCCTAACAGGCCGCATGTCCCTTCCTAAATGTTAAATGTTGCTGTTGGCCAGGACCCCTTGTCAAGCGTTTTGAGCACGGTTAGTCGATATTGCCCTATATTTAAAAAAAAATCAATTTTTTATGTAACCTATTCATTATTAGTCACTCAAAGGGCTGTTTACACACATCACTCATAAAGATTTAAGAACCAAAAGAGTATCTAGGCGCTATATAATGGCTTAATTTATAATATATCAATTTTAATCCCGGCTTACCTGATTTGAATGCAACTGAAGAAAAAAACTCATTGACAGTTACGAATATAAAAATACACATCGCTAAAATTATTTTTGTTTTAAAACAATCCAAAAATCCATCAAATCACGAAATAACAACGATCGAAACATTTCACGACCTTGGAAATAATATTCTTTTCTTTACCAGAGAGGACGGACCTACAAAATTTCTCTGTCGTCAATCTGGAATTTAGTAGTAATTTATTATCGTCTTTACTGTTTTGTTGTTGTTTTTGTTGTTGTTGTTGTTGTTGCTGTTGTTGGCTGAAGAAGGGTTTTGAGCCCAAACGTTCCATGTTTTGGTATTGTGTTATTTATTTTTTTGTCTGTGGAAGTTGTTATATTTATTTTTGTTTATTACATTTTACAGTCCACAGCTTCTAACAGCCTAGTATCACTTTAGCCAAATTTTTAAAATACTTATCTTTACAGGGTAAGCCGGGTAACTGGTTAACATTCTACGAGATTCACCGGGGGTAAGTTCGGGGGGGGGGGGGGGGGGGGGGGGGGGGGGGGTGCGAATTAAAATTTTCTATTGTTTTTTTTTTTTTCTTTTTTTTTCTCAGAAATATTTCTCCTTTATTTCTTTCATTGACATTATTGACAAATCGAGAAAACAAATTACATAGTATAAAATAAAAATCGCACTCAAGCGTGTGTTGAGAGTCTCAGTACGAGGAAACTCTTTAGATAACACTTATATGAATATTCATGAAAATGATAACAAAATACTTAATTGTTATTTATGATATTATATCCCAAACGCCGACAGAGAATTTTTAATCCTGTAGCCATTCGGTTCGATAACGGAGTAAATCAAAAGATTTTTACAAAGCGCAAAGAACGGACACTTATAAATTAACACTCACGTACCGAGTGGATTAGGCTTGTGTAGTCTTTTAAAATCCTGGAAACAATGTCCAAGCACAAAGGCAATCTTAATAACGACGTAGAAATGACGGATAAATCAGCACTTAGAACGGCCAGAGTTAATTCACGTCTGCAGAAGGGTTGCCAATTTGGCATTTTGATGCCAAATTTTTAAAAGATAAACCGGGTTTGTTTGGTTGTTTATCTGTTTGGCATAGGAAATTTGGGTTTGGCATTATTGGCTTTATTTTGTCATATTTTCTTTTTCACATCACTTTATTTCACTATTTTATAGACAAATTAACACTAATTTAACCAAATTTAAATATTCAAAATTTCACCCCTTAACAGCAGCAAAACGCAATGAGATTTTCATGAAAACATCCACTATTCAGTGGTGGCAAGATTTATAAATATACGTTATATTTCCACTTATATGTGCATTTTCTGCAGAAAAAGTGATGCCCGAAAAAGTTTGGTTATGTTTGGGGTTTGTTTTTGTTTTTTTTTTTTTTTTTTTTTTTTTTTTTTTTTTTTTTTGTTTTTGTTTTTTTTTGTATGTTTTTTTTTTTTTTGTCTTTTTTTTTGTTTTTTGATCTTGTTTTTGTTTTTTCATGCCATTGGGCATTTATCTGTGACTTATTGGGTATATTTTTCTAAATGTATCTGGCAATCATGTTCTGCAGCCTCATTCAATCAGGCGTGATTCTGACTACAATATTATAATAGATCGAACCAGCAATGGAGTCAATAAAAGACTAGTAGTAGTCGTCCCTCACTGTCGTTCGTTGATGAGTGGATTAATTGATAGAATATCGGTTTTAACCCTCTCCTTACCAACTACAGGAAAATCGTCAGATTCGTTACGATACAACCAACATTTTTCTTATTCAAATTTCTTTGTACATCATAAAATTGAAATAAAGTGAACAGTGTCTTGTAGAGCATGTTTTGCTAATGAATTTATGTATCGCAAGAACTTACTGCTATTGTGTTTGAGTGATAAAAAATCTATTTTTGTGTTGGTTGGGTGTGAAGTTTTGGTGAAAATCCTAAAAATGGCTGGTAAGGAGAGTTAACCTTTTCCTTGCCAACCATTCTAAAGCTAAGAACACTTGCACTAGACAGGGATTTATGGAGGCAGATTACTAACTGGATAATAGAAACAAACTGACAAACTCGAAGTGTCAAACTCGCACACATTCACGGCAAGCGTCCATAGAGGCTGCGCAGCCATATTTATTTATTATTATTAATGCCAACCATAGGATTCATCCATCATGTTTCATTCATCCTGTTTTGTCGATAAAGGGGAAACCCGAAACGTTCATTTGATATGTTTTTGTAATCAAATTGAAGCTTACATCAAATTTCACATCATTATCCATTTCTTCGAGCTTCGAGCAGCAACATTTACATTAGATCAGCACAAAATTTAAAGAATTATTTTTAATTAAAGCTTCGACACTGTCTTGAAGAAGAGAGAGAGAGAGAGAGAGAGAGAGAGAGAGAGAGAGAGAGAGAGAGAGAGAGAGAGAGAGGTGTCTGTTCAATGTTATAGTTATCATATAACGTTATGACAAGTGTAACTAAATGACAAATTGCCATATTTATGGACAATAAAGATCTATTATTATTATTATTATTATTATTATTATTATTATTATTATTATTATTATTATTATTATTATTATTATTATTATTATTATTAATTATTATTTTATTTTTTTGAATATACTTGTTGCTTTCCTGTTTGTGTAAGAAAAATCTATTTTTGTTGTGGTGGGCGGTTGAAATTTCCGGGGATAATTCTGAAAATGGCTGGTACGGGGAGGGTTAATGCGTGGTTTGTTGTCTATTGGGGTCTCAGTTAGCATTAGCTCAGTTGGTAGAATACCCGCTTCACACGCAAAGGTACTGAGATTGGTCTTGGAAGAAGTCGCGATTTTTTTCTAACCCACCCCCCCCCCCTCCCCATCCCGTGTCAATCTAGCAGTGATTGTTTTGCTGGGTCTTTTCAATCTGGCGGAAAGTACTTTGGGATATACTTACATCATTTCAAAAGGGAGGGTAGCAAGGAATTGCTATTGTTCGTTCTATGATATAAACTTGAGCTTTTTATATAGCGCATTATCCTCTAAAAGTGCTCAAAGCGCTTTACAAATGGTCCCTAACCAACAGCAACACGTAATATGTAGAACTGTAGAACGAGACATGACGCCTGCTAGGCGATATTACATTTTTTTTTCCGACAGAGACAACGCTGTTAACGGCCAGGTTCTCATTTTACACCTGAGTACGTGAGAGAATGTGAGCAAGAGCCATTTCCAAGGACTCAACTATGCGCCGAGCGGGGCTCGAACCCAGGACCTTCCGATTCGAAAGCGAGTGTCAAACCGCAAGACCACATACCCGCTCATATAGAAACCGGGATACACTCTAGCTCCATGATGGACTATTTTTTTTAATGGTCTATTGATAACACAATCGGATTCCGACCTGTAAGTACCTGGTTTGAGTTTCGCTTTGAAAAAATTATCTCGACTGCACCTGGGATCGATCTTGGTTTCCTTTTTCGTGTGAAGCGAGTGCTCTTCCAACTGAGCTATGCATGGCGACCCCCCATTTATAAAATGAAATAGACACGAAGTTTTATGTGCGTTGTTCTGGCATAAACCTAATCGGGAGAGGCCTGGAGCAGCATGCCACCCGCCATGGCAGAATAAATCATAATATTATCTACTATCTCTCTTGTACTCTGAATAAATACATTAAAAAGAAAATGGCCAGAAAATTCATTTTTCAAATTTTGATCAATTAATATGATTCTCATCGTGTAAAAAGCTCTCAAGCCTTTGATACTTTTAAGTCTTCCTTGAAATACCAGATTAGTGAGTTTTTGACAAGATGTGGGACATATTTTCGATTGAAATTTAGAAGAAAAATATTTCTGGCCAAAATCTAAAAATAATGTGTTGCTGTTTTGTTGTTTTTCTTTGGAGTACGGCAGTCGTTGTTGAACATAGAAATGCTAATCAATTATTGAACGCTTAGACTTTACGAGAACATAATATCTATGCAGCTTAGAGCGCGAGGGAAAGAATGGAATAGGATTCAATAGTCGGATGTCACGTCCGCCCAGCAACGGACAGCTTAGTTCTAAACAAAGAAAATCGGTACTTTTTATTCTTCATGCTGGCTAGAACTTTTTCACATGCCATGTCATAAGAATGCATAAAAGTCAAAACATGATCAGATTTATAATGCTTTTCTCCTCTGGATACACTTTTAGGCTCGTTGGAGAAGTATTTCATAAGGGCATCCGCCATTGTTCCGATAGTTTAAAACCAGTTACTAAGTTACTATTCGTCATTACGAGGGAAGTGACGTCACGACTGTTTAACTCTGTAAACCAGTTATCTGCCGTACTCTGGAAAAACACTCTTTAAAATTTTGGTGAGAAAACTCGTCCTTCAAATAACGATCGATTTGAACGATCTTCATTTTGACAAAAACTCTTAAACCTGGGACCTTTCGAGGTCTTCTCGGTCCCAATATATATATATATATATATATATATATATATATATATATATATATATATATATATATATTGTGTTTACTTGAAACGTCGTTTGTTTTGTGTTGTTCCCTTGCCTTATATATGAGTCACATTTACTCCCTTTATCTTTCTCTCCATTTTATTGACTCATTTAGGCACCTGTAGTTTTAAGTCAATTTTGTTCCTTCAGTAGTCTGATTGATATAATTTAGTGAGAAGTGATTACTATTCTGAGAAATAAGAAAGATTAATTAGAGAGGCAGTAACTTGGACCAGTGATGACCAGTTGTAATACCTCAAGTGTGTGGGCCAAAAGCATCTGCAACTGACGCACGGATCGGGTCGCATTGACCTAGACGAGCCCTGTCACCGGTAAAAATCATGACGTGTATGGGGCCTCTTACAGCAGAGCGGCAAACTTGAAATGTCAATTCTGTTTTTTTTTGTTTTTTTGTTTTGTTTTGTTTTGTATTTTTTTTTTTTTTTGTTTTTTGTTTTTTGTTTTTTTTTGTTTTTTTTTTTTTTTTTTTTTTTTTGTTTTCAAGGGAAACAATGAAAAAGGCACATTAAATATCATTACAAATCAATTATTAGCCCTCAGCATAATCAAAATAGGCTCCAAAGTCCAAAATTACAGTTTCTAAGCAACCAGACTCTCATTCTCAACAAGATTTTTTGAATAAAAAAAAAGTGTCTACAGCTATCTAGCTGGAGTCAAAAATTCGTAAATTTACGAATTTCTCGTAGCACTAAGCAGGTCTGTAATAGTTGTTTTACTATTTATACCTTATCTATCAAGGTCAAGACATCATAGTAAAAACCTTTTAACCATCGACTTGTATTTGCACCCAGTTAACGAACGTACCCTGGAAAGAGACGTATGGATTTTTAAAAATGTGTTCAGAAAACTCGTCCTTTAATCCTCTCCTTAAAACCTATTGGAAAATCGTCACATTTGTTTCGATGCAACCGACACTTTTCTCACCCAGATTTCATTTCTTGTTCCTATAGCTATAAAAACTTGCTATTCTGTAATAAAGCCCATACTGTCGAACAATATTATGTATAGAATGTGATTGTTGATGTTCTGTTTGAGTAAGAAATATCTGTTTTTGTGTTGGGTAGGTGTGAAGTTTTTGGGGAAAATTCTTAATATGGCTGGAAGGAGAGGGTTAAATATCTATCGATTAAAGTTACCATCATCCTGGCAAAATCTCTCAAACCTGGGGCTTCCTCCATTTAAAATTGTTCTTTTATTAATTTTTGTATGTATATTACTTTCAAATGTCCCCAACTATTATCAGGTAAATATTCAAATCTGTTTATTGCGGCGTTAATCTATTTAACAAATCATCTGCAAAAGTCTCACAGATTGTTTATAATTCTATAGATAACAAAGTGTAACAAAATCCTGGTTCTTCTAGCGAAGTCTGAAAGAAAAAATTGACCAAGAAAAAAAAAGAAACAAAAAAAAAACAAAAAAAAAACGAAATAAGGCAATTAAAAAAAAAAAAATCTCGTTCTTCAAACCTCATCACTTAAAATAAAGACCCTTTTCTTGTCAATATTTTAACAAAATTCTGATACTGGCGAAGTCTAAAAAAAACATTTTTTTTTAAATTTTCACCAAAAACACAAAACAAACTCGACCTTCTGATCCAAAGGCGAGAGTCATACCACTAGACAACCTAGCCGACATAATACCGTTCTAGGTGTCTGGTCACAATGAAAGTATCTAACATTTTTCTGGTTTATAGGGAAAAGAACAAAAAAGTTTTTTTGTTTGTTTTAGATAGAGCACAGCTGTGAATTTGTGTTATCTCTATAGATATTATGTGCTTGGCTAAGAAACTCACAACATTGCAATCCGGAAGTATAAAGGACCAACACACAAAACTATAAGTAACCTTGAACGTTTATAATCCGGTTAATACTGTTTAGTGAGAATTACTAATAAATGCGGATGGCAAAAAACAAAGACCTGAGTGACGTCATCTTCATTCTATCTATGTAATAAACTTACATGACCAAATAATATTAACAGGAAGGGACACACAAGTAATTATTTAATTAAGGAGTCGGAACAAAATTGATTTCATTGTGTCCAAAAAAATAAATAAATAAATAAAAAATTAACCAAACAAAAAACAACTTCAATTCCCCAAAATGAATATTTTTTAAATTCACATTTATTGAGGAAAACAAAAATTACTATTTTCATTTCAATTTTCACTGTGTCAATAGAAACCACACCTTGCTTTTTATGGGAAGACCTCTGATGTTTTTATTCTTAGGACGAGCTCTCAGTCTCACCCACACTGCTTTATCTGAGGGCAATTATTTAACTTGTTAAATTTTTTAAAAATCCAAAAAAAAAAAATCACTTTTATTGTCATTTCATTTGTATTTTTCATGCTGTTACAAACAGTTTTAAGATGGTATTCTGACCCCTCGCAGAGAGATAAGATAGAGATAGCTATAATATTAGAGAACAAACATTATTTTATGTAAGTCTCTTGACTATAAGATCAAAACTGGTTTGATAAGACAAAGTAAGACAAAAACGTCAATTATTCTTTTCGGCTTCATTCTCTTCTTCACTTTAGACCGTTCAGAACCTTTGAATACGTCAGTCATGTTTTGGTACACTGTATCGTTGGTGATTCTCTTCAAAATAAGTATTGGTGAGTTTGATATTATCCATCTATTCATCCCTCCTCTCTGTTTCTCACTTTCTCTCTCATTCTCTCTCTCTCTCTCTCTCTGTCTGTCTCTCTCTCTCTCTCTCTCTCTCTCTCTCTCTCTCTCTCTCTCTCTCTCTCTCTCTCTCTCTCTGCCTTCCTTCCACATTATATCTTTCACCCTGTCCATCTAACTGTCTTTCTTTTGTCTGAGATACCGAATAGGAAATTTTTTTTTTACTGGAGCTGGTTCTTTTAACCCGGTTTTCTAGCGTTAAACTACGGTAATCAATTGCTACCCTTCGGTAAACCTTTAAAACAAACAACCCACAGAGTCTTAATTATTATAGCACGTACATCTTTTGAAAGTGACACTAAGCTGCTGGAATCTGTGGACTGTAAAAAGTGATAAACAAAAATGAATATAACAGCTTTAAAAAAAAGAACAAAATACCAAACAAGGAACGTTTCGGGCTCAAAACCCTTCTTCAGCCAACAACAAAAAAAAAACCCCAAAAAACAAAACAAAACAAAAGCAACAAAGACATAAAATAAATACGTTACTAAATACCAGATTGATGATAGAGTAATTTTGTAGGTCCTCTCTGTTGTAGAAAAATCTTAGAAAGGTTATTACTCTTTACATATTTTGAGTACATCACCATTGCCTTTTTCACCCTGGGTCAGGGTATAGCAGGGTATAGGCCACAGACAAACAGTTTCCTTCCTTCTCTATCCTGAGCTAACTTTTTAAAAATCTCATTCCATGTCTTACCACTTCTCTGTCTATCAGCTTCTTTAATTCACGATGCAATTCGAAGCTGCTGGTTTGGCGAAGACGTCATCAGGTCCTTTCGGTTTTGTCTGTTGTCCTTCATAAATTCTGTCATCATTTCAGAAACTCATCGGTCGCCCGTACATTTTGTAGATATTAAGCTAGACTAGAGTAAGGCTTCCTCGAACACACGGTTTAAAACAAACACGATTTCCTCTTTCGAAAACACGATTTATTTCCTATAGAACACACGGCTTCAACTGAAACTCATTCAAATGTCCCGATCCCCCCTACACACACACACACACACACACACACACACACACACACACACACAGACACTTATATATTGTTTGTTATATTATGCGTTATGTGATTTTTGTGGTATGATACTTGTTTTCGGATGGGTTCGTCGAGCCTTGTTCGACGCATATAATTTGATCCTTGGAAATTACTCTTTACTCACATATTCTCACCGTACTCAGGTGTAAAATGAGTATCTACATGGCCGTTGACAGCGTTGTTGTCTGTCGGAAAAAAAATGGTAATATATATCGACTAACAGGCGTCATGTCATGTCTGGTTCTACGATATGTTACGTGTTGTTGTTCAGGGAACTTTTGGAAAGTGCATTGAGCACGTTTAGAAATATTGCACTATAAAAATAGCTCAAGTATTTATATTTCCATTCCTTCAACTAACTAGTCATGACCTCGAACACGATTTATTATAATATAGTGTTGTAAGCCTAGTATAACCCTTAACTCTCTCTTTACCGATCATTTTCAGTATTTTCCCAAAATGGCAGGCTTACCCATCAGAAAAAATTGATTCTTTAAACCCAAAAAAAAAAAAAACTCGTAAAACATTCTTCTTCTTCTAGGTTCCATGCCTGGTCCAGGCTTCGGATACTGCATGAATTATCTCTCTCCATTCCTCCCTGTCTCTTGCTTTTTCAAACAGCTCTTGGATTGTTAGGTTGGTGAAGCCCTTCAGTTGGTCTATGAGTGTTTTTCTTTGTCTCCCCGGGCGCGTTTACCAGGTATTTTTCCACAACTTGCCAGGTATTCATTTTTATCTTTCCTTACTATGTGTCCGAAAAAGGATAGTTGTCGATCCGCTATTAAGGGCATTAGTTTCCTTTGTTGGTATTTTGTTTTAGCACTTCTTCGTTTGTTTTGTGTGCAGTATACGATATTCTCTGCATCCTTCTCAAGCACCACATTTCAAAAGCTTCAATGTTCTTTTGTGTTTCTGCATTTGTAGTCCAGCTTTCGCATCCGTATAACAAGATTGGCCACACGTAGCACTTCAAGACTCGAAATCTAATCCCGAACGACATCTGTTTGTTTTTCAAAATGTTTCCCAGGTCCATTAAGGCCTGTTTGGCTTGAGTTATTCTTGCTCGTATGTCTCGGTTACATCTTCCATCTGTTGTCACTATTGAACCTAGGTATTTAAAACTTTCTACGTTGGTAAGTTGCTCGCCGTGAATCGTTATATTGCAGGTGTTGTTGTTTTCGGGGTTTTTCTGTATTACCATGCATTCCGTTTTGGTGATATTCACTTCCATTCCCTTGGCTTCACTATCTACTACCACTTTGTCAACAATCTTTTGAAGTTGGATTTCTGATGTTGCAATGAGTACCGTATCGTCTGCGTATCTTATATTATTTATGTTGTGACCTCCTACTTTTATTCCCTCCATATTAGTTATGCCCCTCATGATTGTTTCTTGGTATTATAAAACATTATCTTCTTATTAATCAAACACAGATCATTCTTCACAGTTTATGATGTACAAAATAAATCTTAATAAGATAAATCGCAATTTCTACAATATATTTTATTGTTGTCGCGAAATGATAAATATCAAAGCACAATTATTGATAACCGTTTCCATCTTCTAACGTGAAGAAATGCAGGCTCTCCGTCTTCGTTCTGAATTGTGACGAGAGAACGGGAAAGAAAATTTGATCACGTGATCTTTCGTATAACGACGAGTGCAATCGCTAACTTGGTAATAAATTAAAAATCGTGAAGCGTTTTTTTGTTGTTTTTTTTTCATGGAAAATCCATTGAAATGCTCTATGTAAACGTTCATATGTTTTATTTTTATTTATATCATCCATTCTTATAGCGAAGTGTCTAGCCGTACTTAAGGACGGGTAGCTGGGTGGGGTTCCTACCTCCCATAGTGGGCAGGGAGGTGCATACTGTGTCTTCTATCCCCTTATATCTGTTTTCCGACATGCTTTCTGTTTTTGTCCCGGGGTGAGATTACTTGGTTTTGTTGTGGCCCAGGTCGGAGTCCTGGCTGGGAGGGAAACAGTCAAATGCATAGTTATTGTTTTGGGAGATGATATTTTTTTCCCTTGTAAATCATCTCTCTGTTGTTTTATTATATTTGTTATTTTGAATATATAATGTAAGCATTTGAATGTATTCCTCTTTGTTGGATTTTGTGCTTGTGCCCGGATGAGACTTATAGGTGATCTCAAACTAAGTACATTGGTGGTATGCTCTTGGAATCTACATCTGATCCCTATTTGTTCCCAGTTCCCCTTTATAATCTTACTTTCTCTTGGGTGCTTTAATTGTAATTCTAGAACTTTTTACTATCCCATTTTCTTCTCCTTTTTACTGGCGCTGATATAACCTCTAAATGTGTTGCAAGCGCCGTAAAACCCTTAAAAACAAAAACAAGGACGGGTAGACTGGCATTCTTATTATAACTGTATGTATTCGTTCTCTTTTCAGTGACTGCGAATGCGGAAACTGAATGCCCTGACTTCCTGAATAGAACCAAATATCTTAAACTCTTCCGCAACAAGTGTTACACTTTCCACTTCCATGCAGATCTCACTTGGTGGGACGCAAGTCACATTTGCAAAATAGAAAAAGGGGATTTGGTAATGATCAAGGACCAGTCTGTGCAAGACTTTATTGTGAACACGTTGAAATCTTTTAAAACAGAATTTGACACGAGTAAAGGAGTCTGGATCGGATTAAACAATGCTAAATCTGATAATTTTAAGTGGGGGGACAATACTCACATGCTTTACAATAATTTTGGGCACGGTGAAGGACCTAACGCCCATTGGTGGAATGTTTTTCGGGCAGAGCATTGTGTCGCGATAAATCCAATCACTGGAAAATGGCAGGATTACAACTGTTCAGGCTTGTGGGTCAAAGAGGACAAACCATTCATTTGCGAACATCCAGTGAAGCCCAATGCCCCCTAGGCCAACAGTACAGGCGGTCCAAAGTAATATATATATATATATATATATATATATATATATATATATATATATATACTTAAAGAAAAACCCATGAAATAATAGTGCTCAACTTTTTGATAAAAGGAGCTATTTATATAATTATTTCAAGTATAATTATGATCAACTTCTAAAATATTGTCTCGAGTATTCGCCCTTTTATCTGATGAGAGGGAATGCTCGAAACAATATTTTAGAAGTTGATCATAACTAAACTTGAAATGTATATATATATATATATATATATATATATATATATATATATATATATATATATATATATATATATATGTATATATATATATATATATATATATATATATATATATATATATATATATATATATATATAAAGGTTGAGACAAATTTAAAAATTTTAAAAATCATTTGAAACTAAATGTAATCGAGTTTCTTTTGTTTTGTTTTTCTTTTTTTTTATAACACCCCTTTTATAGTCTGAATAAACCAGTCAAGATGACACGACCTTACCAATATCATTTAACCCTCCCTTACCACCTACAGCAAAATCGTCACATTTGTTACGACACAATATACATTTTTTTCTTATTCAGATTTATTTTGTACATCACAATGATCTTTGTTTAATCAATGAGAACATGAAAGTTGTTTTGTAGAGAGATTGTTTGAGTTAAAAAAAGCAAGTTTTTCTGCTGGTGAAGCCTGCCATTTCGGGAAAATTTAAAGACTGAAAAGGCAGGGGGTCCATATTATGTCTTCTATCCCCTTATATCTGTTTTCCAACATGCTTTCTGTCTTTGTCTTGGAGTGAGATTACTTGGTTTTGTCCTGGGCCTGGCCGGAGTCCTAGCTGGGAGGGAAACAGTCAAATGCATAGTTATTGTTTTGGGAGATGATATTTTTTGCCTTGTAAATCATCTCTCTGTTATGTAATATTATATTTGTTATTTTGAATGTATAATGTAAGCATTTGAGTGAATTCCTCTCTGTTGGATTTTGTGCTTGTGTCCGGATGTGACTTATAGGTGATCTCAAACAAAGTACATTGGTGGTATGCTCTTGGAATCTACATCTGATCCCTACTCGTTCCCAGTTCCCCTATGTCTTACGAGTCTTACTTTCTCTTGGGTGCTTTAACCCATAGAGGCCCGGTGTTTACTAAAAAAAATTCCGCTGAGGCCCAGTGTAAGGGGCATAACTCTTAACAAAAAAATACCAACACAAAGTTAAAAAATTATTAAACGAGAACCAAATGACATAAAATTATAATTTTAATTCCTTTTTATAGCCAGATAAATTTGCTTTCGAATGATATATAACATGACATGTTTTGATTTCAATAAATTGGGAAAAAAAAATATTTAAAAAAAAAACTCGTTCCCCGCACCCCCATTCCCGTCATTTTCGTCAATCTCGGACTCCGATTCAGTGTTCGAATCACCTTGATCGGGTGCTAACGCCTCGTCTTGTCCATCCCCACCATCGTTTACATCTTCTTTTTCTAGTTCGATGTTGCTTTCATTTCCAAAATCCTCTTCATCGTCTACACCACTCTCCAAAACATCATTTCTAGCGCCACGCAACAAACTAGTGAGGTACGGGAATGCCATTTTTCTGAATTCGATTACTCACTTGCTATCAACTATATAAACGTGCGGTATAAAGGAAACGGAAATAGAACGATCGCATTACGTTTACAATGTTTCCGGTTTAGAATAAAACGAAGTGATTCGTTGCAATAAAAAAGTAAACATGATCCATTTTTTCTCGGGGGCCGCGGGCGATGACGGGCGATGCGGGCCTCAACAGTCGCGGGCGACTCCAGGGGAAGCGGGCCTCTATGGGTTAATTGTAATTCTAGAACTTTTTACCATCCCATTTTCTTCCTTTTTACTGGCGCTGATATGACCTAAATGTGTTGCAAGCGCCGTAAAACGCTTAAAAACAAACAAAAAACATTGAATACAGGGCCTCAAAATAGTATTATCTCGGTGATTTCTGTGCTAAACGTTGAATTTAAGTAAAAACAATTGTCTTAGATTAAGTCAACTGGGTGGAGTTTTCAAACCTCCCATTCCATCGTGGGCAGGGAGGTATATACTGTGTCTTCTATCCCCCTGTATCTGTTTTCCAACTTGCCTTCTGTCTTTGTCTTGGAATGAGATTACTTGGTTTTGTCCTGACCCTGGCCGCAGTCCTTGGCTGGGAGGGAAACAGTCAAATGTATAATTATAGTTTTGGGAGATGATATTTTTATCCTTGTAAATCATCTCTCTGTTATGTATTGTTATTTTTATTTTTAACATATGATTTGTAATTATTTGAGTGTATTCCTCATAGTGGGGACCTGTGCTGGTGTCTGGGTGAAACTTTTAGGTGATCTCAAACTAAGTACTGGCGCTGATATAACCTTAATGTGTTGCAAGCGCCGTAAAACCCTTAAAACATAAAACATAAAAATATCCCCCTCTGTTTTCCAATTGCTTCCTGTCTTTATATGGGTGAAACATTTAGGTGATCTCAAATTACGTACATTAATGGTGTGCTCTTGGAATCTACATCTGTTCCCTATTTGAACCACTCACCTTTGTCTTACTTTTTTGCTCGAGTCCTTTTTATTGTGCATCTAGAATCTTTTCACTAACCAATTTTCTTCCTTATTTACTGGTGCTGATATGACCTAAATGTGTTGCAAGCGCCGTAAAACCCTTAAAAACAAAAAAACAAAAATCTGTGCTAAACGTTGAATTTATGTAAAAACTATGTCTTAGATTAAGTCAACTGGATGGGGTTTCCAAACCTCCCATAGTGGGCAGGGAGGTAATGCTGTGTCTTCTATCCCCCTCTGTTCTCCAATTGGATTCAATAGTCTGATGTCACGTCGCCCAGCAATGGCGAGTAGAGTGGTTCTAAACAAAGAAAATTGGTACTTTTTATTCTTCATGCTGGCTAGAACTTTTCATATGTCATATGATCAGAATGTATAAGTCAAAACAATATCATATTTATAATGTTTTTCTCCTCTGGATACACTTTTATGCTCGTCGGAGAAATATTTCACAAGGGCGTCCGCCATTGTTCCGATAGTTACTAACTTACTATGTGTCATTACGAGGGAAGTGACGTCATGACTGTTGAAAACAATACTCTTCCGATAGTTACTAACTTACTATGTGTCATTAGGAAGGAAGTGACGTTACGACTGTTGAAGAGTATTGTTTTCAACAGTCGTAACGTCACTTCCTTCCTAATGACGCATGGTAACTTAGTAACACTGGCTCTAAACTATCGGAACAATGGCGGAGGCTCGTATGAAATATTTCTCCGGCGAGCATAAAGGGTATCGAGAGGAAAAAAAAACCCACATAAATTTGATATGTTTTGACTTTTACACCTTCTGAACACAAGGAATATGAAAAGTTCTAGCCAGCATGAAAAATAAAACGTAATGATTTTCTTTGTTTAGAACCAAGATGGCTGCCGTTGCCGGGCGGCGTGATATCAGACTATTGAATCGTATTGCTTCCTGTCTTTGTCTTGGAATGAGATTACCAAGTTTTGTCCTGATCCTGGCCAGAGTTCTTGGCTGGGAGGGAAACAGTCGAATGTATAGTTATAGTTTTTGGAGATGATATTTTTTTCCTTGTAAATCATCTCTCTCATGAAAAGTTATTTTTTTATTCTTAATATATGATTTGTAAATATTTGAGTGTGTTCCTCTTAGTGGGGACTTGTGTTGGTGTCTGGTTGAGACTTTTAGGTGATCTAAAAATAAGTACACTGATAGTATACTCTTGGCATCTACATCTGTTCCCTGTTTGTGCCATTCCCCTTTGTCATATTTTTTCTTGGCTGCTTTAATTGTAAAGCTATAATCTTTTAACTATTCCATTTTCTTCTTTTTTACTGGTGCTGATATGACAGAAATGTGTTGTAAGCACCGAAAAACCCTAAAAAAAAATTTAAAAAAAAGATTAAGTCAATATGTTTTATTGAGATGAATCAGCAATATTTCACAATGTGCAAAAGGATAGCGTTTCATATTCCTCGTCATTTTACCATCAAGGCAACGTTTGTTTGGACATTTGGCTCTTCCAGACTTAATTAATACTGATTTAGAGCAAGTGGGATGTATTATTTGTTCCAGTGAAGAATTCGTCCATTTTTTTTTTTTGTTCTTACATGTCGTCGATTTCACCTTCCTTGGGTGCTGGGGACAATGCCACTATAGCTGGAAACTTGTACACCGCATCCGATTCCCATTTGGATAAAACCTCCTTCACCAACAAGCCGCACATTCTCTTCTTCAGAGTCAGTTGTGTCATGGAGGTCAACATAGTGGTTTCCAGGTCTCTTGGGTTGTCGTTAACAAATATATCTCCACACTCGGAGAGCTCATCGATGTATGTCAACAGCCTTTTGGGAGCCATTTTCTCGTACATGAGCCTGTCCAGGTCTTCGGGATCTTTAAACAAGACATACTCATCATTCACCTCTCCTTCATTTGCCAGTAATTCATCTTCTTCGATATATTCAACTTCAACTTGTGATTGCTCTTCCTTCTCCTCGTTCTCTTCTTCTTTCATCTCTTCTCCTCCTTCAGCAGCAAACTCAAACGTTTCCTCAGGATCTTTCTTCTCTTCCTCTTCTCCTCCTCCATCACTCTCTCCCTGTTGATCTGTGACTGACGTGATCTTTTTGACGGATCTCGTCTTCCTCAAGATATCCCGGCCTTCCTCCGCGGGGTAAAATTTGAGATTCTCCATCAAGAAGACAGATCCAGGCTCTGGGTCTTCCAGAATTTCTCTGACTTTAGAACTGCAAGGATAAGGCAGGAAATTCACTGACACCTGTAACAATAGATAAATAAACAATTAAAATTATGCCTTTCTGCCACGACATCATAAGAGTTCATCGCCTAGGCATTCCACGCAGGAATATAGATAATTCAGCAAAACAAGATGTCTGCTGATATTAACAGGAACCACCCATGTTGTCCATGTGAGCAAATTGGGGGTTAATGATCTTGCTCAAGGAAAAGAAACAAAAGTGCCTGAAGTGGGGCTTGAACCTGGGACCTTCCGGGTCACAGTGCAATGCCTTAACCACTCATCCAATTCGCCCCCCAATAGATAAACAAACAACAACAAAAAATTAATAAAGCTTATCATTCAGGGCCATAAGGGTGATGGAATCAGAGATTATCCTGATTTCTATGGAATTAACTCACTCAACACTAACATCCACTATATCTGTTGTATACCCGGGGTTACTTTTACCCCATGCCTATCTATTACATTTTTATGAGACAAAATATAGTTGTATAAAACTATCTATGCACATGCTCATTTTAAATACATTTTTTCCAATTTTGATAAGTAGCAAAAATCTCTAGGATTGAGTGAGTTAAGGGGCGGTTTGGGTCTTTTCTAAAAAAAATTTAATTACCTATATTGGGCGGTTTTAATCATTCTGTATCGTCAATATACGTTAAAAAACAACATTTATGGTGAAAAAAAATTAATTATCTGTGTTGATACCCATTTTGCGATCTAATTTAGGGGTCTGACATAAAAAAATATAACAATCTTGTGGCAAACGTTCCACAAAAACTAATGAAGGAATGTCCTCCATATTCTTCCCTCTTGTCAACATTGTACCATAGTGTGTCACCATAGAGAGATTTTACGGCTTTAGCTTATGGAATTTTATTAGATCATTACCAAGTTGAGAATCAAAATGTTATGACAAAATTGATGTAAAAAATTCAGATTTAGGAATATAATTTAAAATTCACAAATCATATCAAAATAATCTCTCTATGGTGACATAATACATTATCTCTGTGATAAATGTGGAAATTTTCAGACAATTTCATTAAATAGATTCTGAGAAACGTTTGACACAGTTTCCCATACCCTTAGAAAACTGACATATTGAGAAAATAGCAAAATGGCTTCCCGTTTTTCACACATTTCTTACTACCTGTACCATTTTCGACTGTCTTTTTCGTGCCTTTATAGTCTACTTTAAGAATTTGGACTTCAATTATATTATTTCTAAGATAATAAAATATCATTTTCCACCACAATCTCAAAATCAAATTTTTGAAGGATTTTCCTAATAATTAGACCCAAACCTCCCGTTAAGTGACAGTATTTCTATTGATCAAATCTGTTTATAAAAACAGAAACGTTATCAACTTAGTTACAACTTTATACTTGTCTCAAAGATTAAAAAACAAAAGATGGAAATCCACGAAAAAAAAAAAAACCAAAAAAAAAACCGAAAAAAAAGGATTGTATAGGGTAAGTTGCCTCAAATCTATACCTCAAATTCTAACAGCACTAACTGCAGTATTGTTCAACTAAACTATCCCCAGCTTGAGCAACTCAATCATTTGACGTCTTCTGATTGATTTGATGAAAATACATGCGAGGTATTATCAGTTTACCAAGCTAAAAACAAACAAACCGAAAACAGATGACACTATCGACTGCCCCAAATATATAAGCTCCTGCCCCAGACGTGTACAGGTCTTGCCCCAAACCTCTACAGCATTCAATTTTTCATATTGTTATACAGCCCAATATATTTTCAAGAAAAATCTTCGACAATGATATGGTAGAGTGTCAGCTCCAGTTTATTTAAAAAGACGAGTGGTATGGACGTTTCAGGTTACCCCTTTATCAAACGACAGGAATATTAACTCACTCAACCCTAACACGGACTATATCCGTAGTATACCCGGGGTTACTTTTACCCCGTGCCTATTTATCACATTTTTTCTGAGATAAAATATAGGCATAGTATCAAAACCAATGTTCTTAATTTTTACATGTTAATGGTAGTTGAAAAAAAATATATCTGTGACTGTGCACATGCTCATTTTTAATACATTTTTACCAATTTTGAAAAGTAACAAAAATCTCTAGGATTGAGTGAGTGAATATAACACAAAAGACATGATAGAAATGGTTATTGAGCGAGATATATTGCAATATGCTGCAATATGTCGATTAACCTAATAATTTGTTTGCATTTTTCAAAATCGACCTTGTCCACATCATATAGGCCAAATTACGAGTCCCTAGTAGACAGCGGAAAAATTGAATCAGTGGAAGAGGCTCTGCACTCATAAATTCTCTTCATACTCAGTAGTGCATCTGTAGTGTTTCATTCATCCTGTTTTGTTGATAAATGGGAAACCCGACACATCTATTATATCTGTTTTCGTATATTAAATTGAAGCTTACATTCAATTTCACATTGTTATTTATTTCTTCGAGCTTCGAGCAGCTTCATTTACATTACTCAGAATTATAGAAAAAGACAGTTATATAAACATACAGAATTGTTTTATGTCACTCACTCTGAATAATAAGGATTTGGGGTGACCTACCCTAGTTTGTCACAAAAAGGTAAAGTCAAATGTTCCAAATAGCTAAAATCAAATGTCTCAAAAAGGTAAAATCAAATGTCCCAAATAGGTAAAATCAAATGACCTAAATTGGTAAAATCAAATCTCTAAAATAGATAAAATAAAAAAAAAATAAAAATTAAAAAGGAGAAAGAGGTGTCAGACAACGATTTCCCTCACATTTAAAAACCTGGCAAATTCTGCAGCTAGAGGTTCCATTGAGAGATAGGTATTCTTGAAGCCATGTGGTTGTCCTCTGTGTCCCAGCATGACCACAGACTTAGCCCCTTTGTCCAACAGGTATTGTATCGTGGGCAGGACCAGCTCAATCTTGCTGACGTCCAGGATGACTCCGCCCACCATGGGAATGTCAAGGTCAAGACGGAGTAGAACTCGTTTCCCAGAAATGTTGAACCTGTCCATGCTCAGTTTTTTTAAAGGTTTGAGCTGGGGAGAGATAATTTTTAAAAAGTAACTTAAAACACGAAAAAAACTTTAAAAAAACAAAACAACTGGAGCTTTGATATAGCGCAATATCCACTAAATATGCTCAAAGCGCTTTACAAGGGGTCCCTGAAGCATAGAATGGGTAACATGTAGGATAAGACAGACATGACGCCTGTTAGGTGATATTACATTTTTTATCGGACAGAGACAACACTGTCAACGGTCAAGTACTCATTTTACACCCAAGTACGGTGAGAGACTGTGAGTAAAGAGCCTTTTCAAAGGACTCAACTATGCGCAGAGCGAGACTCGAACCCAGGACCTTCTGATTTGAAAGCAAGTGTCTTACCACAAGACCACATAGCCGCACTTAAAGGTCAGATAACAGAAAATCATTTGCATCTGGGGTGTCAATAAATAATGCTACTTTGTGGTCATTTGATCTGATCCTCGGGTTTCTGACATGTAGGTCCAATATGAGCAACAACAACAAAAACTATCACAAAAAGAACAAGAACAATAACACTGATAAGAACAAGAACAATAATAATAATAATAATAATAATAATAATAATAATAATAATCTTACTACTGCTAATGCTACTACTACTACTACTACTACTACTACTACTACTACTACTACTACTACCACTAATAATAATAATAATAATCATCCTCATAATCTTGTGCCTTGCTTCCAAGCATGGGCGAGCATGCCTTTTCAACCCCCTCTGTCATTTGTTGCCATGATGTAAATGTACTACCAATGTATCATCCTAAATAAAAAGTGTTACTGGGATGTCAAAGCATGCATTTTTCTGCATAAGCAATCTCACACCTTATAGGTATACATTCATATTTTTTTCTTCTTTTCCTTTGCATTGTACGTTAACTCTCTCCTTACCAGCTATTTTTAGAATTTCCCCCAAAAGTTCACACCCACCCGACGAAAAATAGACTTTTCCTAACAAAAAAGTAACAAGTGCATTCTATACAGAAAGTTGTTCAGCAAAATTATGTTTACAACACAGTGTTTAGTATTTATAGCTGTAATCAAAGAATTTCTTTAAATTTTGTGGTCTACAAGAGAAATTAGAATGAGAAAATTGTCGGTTACATCGTAATAAATGTGACGATTTTCCTATGGGTGGTAAGGAGAGGGTTAAGTCAGTTGCTCAACTCTTCACGCCCCCCTTAGCCACTCATTAAAGCAACATGACAAACTACACGACATTGCGCCTTTCCACACCAAACTTAGTAGTAATCCTTCAGTTTCTAAAGCGTGGAACAGACAACAGCAATTGCTTGCTACCCTTTGGATAGGATGCAAGTCTATCGCAAAGTACTTCCCACCATATCTCTCACAGACAGACCCAGCTACCTAATCCCTACTAGTAGACAGGAAATTCAGTAAAAAATACTTGCCTACCAACTAAGCTATTCCCCCCCATACACACACCAACCTTAGGCTGATCCAAGAGTTCCAGACCTGGCAATAACATATTCCTCAGCATGTTGACACTCGACCGGTTGGCCAGACTGCAATGACTGACCGCGTCCATCTTATCCAGGCTCTCCAACATTCTGTAAGTGTCCTGGTCAATCGCGATGGTCGGAGTGCCATTCTCTACAACTCTTGACCTGATGGCTTCGAGGATAGCTGGAAGTATGGTTGTGTGTTTGTGTGTGTGTGTGTGTGTGAGAGAGAGAGAGAGAGAGAGAGAGAGAGAGAGAGAGAGAGAGAGAGAGAGAGAGAGAGAGAGAGAGAGAAGAGAGAGGAGAGAAGAGAGAGACACAGACACACAGAGAGAGAGAGAGAGAGAGAGAGAGAGAGAGAGAGAGAGAGAGAGAGAGAGAGAGAGAGAGAGAGAGAGAGAATGTGAATGGATCAGTTGTTAGAGAGGGGTGGGGGTGGATGGGAAGGGGAATAAATTGAGTAAGAGAAGTAAATATAACCTATATACAACAAGTTTTATACTTATAAAGTTCAAATTTGAAACAACTCTTAAGAACAGATGAAAATCCAACATTGAACGGAATAAAAAAGGTTTCTAGTCTAACTTTATTATGTATAAGTTTCAGTCCCATCAGTCCTTAACTCTCTCCTTACCAGCCATTTTCAGGATTTCCCCCAATTGCTTGTTACCCTTTGGATAGGATGCTAGTCTATCGCAAAGTACTTCCCACCATATCTCTCACAGACCCAGCTACCTAATCCCTACTTGTAGACAGGAAGTTCAATAAAAAAATACTTGCCTACCAACTAAGCTATCCCCAATTATATATATATATATATTCATCATTCAAACACAATAGCAGTAAGTTCTTGCGATACCTGGCAAAACATGCTCTACAACACACTGTTAATTTTCTTTAAATTTTATGATGTACAAAAGAAATTTGAATAAGAAAAATGTTGGTTGTATCGTAACGAATGTGATGATTTTCCTGTAGTGGGTAAGGAGAGGGTTAAAGTGCATGCTCCTCGCTCTAGCCTGTTTTTACTCTTTTAGCAGCATTGGCGCACTGTGCGGTCAGAGCAGAATCTCTTCTACTCAATAATGTAATCCAATCCTACTTTCTACAAAATGTACAAAAAGTACTATAAATTGTACCAATGTTATCATTTCTTTCATCAGAACATTCAATTGGAGGTATTTTAATGGAGATTTTGCGCCAAATTCGAATGTCGCTTTGTCTTAGCTTGTCATTCTCATGCTGCCTCGGACAGGTGTCAGCCATTTTGTGATGGAAGCGCTATATTTTCAGCGGTGAAAGAGTTATAAAATTGGGTTTGGTTTTTTTCTTAATGACCAAGCATTCTTTTCCCCTATGAGGTTCCAATAGTTCAGTAGGTAGAGCACTCACTTCACATGCAAAGGGACCAAGGTTGATCCTAGATAAAGTCAATATTTTTTTTTCTGACCCCTCTGTGCCCACCCAGCAGTGATTAGGAAGCTAGCTCTGTTAGATCTGGTGGAAAGCACTTTGTGATAGACTAGCTTCATATAACATATCTTGTATTAATGACTTTATGTTTAGTTATTACATTGTTGTAATATGATAATATTATGTTGATGTAGTATGTATAATGTTTCATTTGTATAATAATGTCACTATATTATTGTTTCGTGCATTGAGCATCACCCAGTGATGAAAATGCGCGTTATAAATGTCATGTATTATTATTATTATTATTATATCCAAGGGCAGCAAGCAATGTCTATTGTCCATGCTATTGTTTCACGCTGTAAAAACTGTCATAAACCCCGGATCCACGGCCATATTGGCTCTGGGGCATCAGTTGATTTGTCAATGACATACAGCCCTCGACAATTAACTTTCCTAATACTGAATTAGAGGCGTGATTGTCCCTGCTCACTAAATATGAAGACCCCTGATTAGAAACCTCGGCTGCCATTATTTGTGTTTCGGGTTCATCTTGAGAAAAGAATGAGAGCCTAGGTTTCGCCTTCAATGCAGCACACAACAAAGAGAGAAATAACAGCCTAATCCGTTCCTCAAGGTAAAAACAAGATGTTGACAGCAGAACTTGCAACCCAGTGCACTGCTCTAACCACTCAACCACCTCACCCCTTCAGTTATCCTACAAGAGACTGTGGGAAAGACAGAATGAAGGCTATTCGGCTAAACCCTATAAAAATTAATGATATGAGGAACATGCATCTGCAGCTCAACTCCTGATGTTATGCAGCTGACAAGGAATACAGGTTAGGTGGGAAGACAGACCAGAGACTCCCCAGCATGCCATGACAAACAAATATCCTACTCAAAAGCCACATGGATTCAAAAGCCACATGGATTCAAAAGCCACATGGATTCAAAGCCTATACAAACCTCTGGATCCTGTGTCGTAATCTTTCTCCTCAAATTCTCCCATCGGTCCCATAACAACAACACTTCCAGCCTCCTCGATGATTTCTTGAAAGTTATCCACTGTCTCCGGCCCAATATCCATGGCCCTTTGGCCGGCACCAATTCCTTCCTGTAACGTTTTGACCAGTGGTACCTGGTGTATGAGGACAAATGATTCAAACTAGATGTACACGAGATGATGATATAGTATTACTTGTGGTTCAAAGACACGATCAGTTCTCACCACATAATTTAACAAACTACAAGCAGTAAACAGAACACATTGACTCTTTCAGCGCTGAGGCTATATTCGCATTTCCATCACAAAATGGCTGACACCTGATTGAGCCAGCATGAGAATGACAAGCATTATTATTTTTGTCTTTCAAGACCAGCCACACTGTGCGGCCATTGGCCAGTAGAACAGATTCTGCTCTGGCCTCACAGTGCAGCCAATGCATACATGCCGAATGTTACGAATTTTTCGTAATTTTACGAATATTAGAGAAATTTCATGACCAAATACGAAATTTTTTGAAAAATTACGAATTTTTAATTCTTAGTAATACTTAAAAGATAATAATAATAATAATAATAATAATAATAATAATAATAATAATAATAATAATAATAATAATAATATTAATGATAATAATATTAATGATAAAAAGAAGCAGAACAACACCTACTACTACTACTACTACTACTATTACTACTACTATAATAATGATAATAATAATAATAATAATAATACAAATAATAATAATAATAATAATAATAATAATAATAATAATAATAATAATAATAATAATAATAATAATAATAATAATAATACTGTGTTTGTTCATGCACGAATTTCCTTGTCAAATTACTAAAAATTGACATTAAAATTACTAAATTTGAAGTTTTCAATTTGGCAAGTCTGCCAATGGCGCTGATAGAGTTAATGCACATCTTTTTGCAAGCACAATTAAAGATAATTAATTCTCAGTAATATATTTGTGACGATAATCATTCCTGCATTTGGGTCACCAGGATATAAAACCAAATTAATGTGGTGCTCACAATTGCCTGTCTTAACCCTCTCCTTACCAACCATAGGAAAATCGTCACATTCGTTACGATCCAACCAGCACTTTTATCATTCTGATTTATTTTGAAAATCACACAATTTAAAGAAAAATATTTTATTATAGCTATAAAAACGTGACACTGTGTTGTAGAGCATTTTGCTGATCAATTTTATGCATAGTATGTATTAGTTGTTTTTCTGTTTGAGTATGAAAATTCTATTTTTGTGTTGGGTGGGTGTTCATTCTGAAAATGGCTGGTAAGGACAGGATTAAATATTCTTATCACAAGTATTTCAAAAGACAATATGTGACCCCTCGTCTCAAAACGGTATTATGTCGGGATGTAAAGTAATGGAAAAGTGA
The DNA here is from genome assembly GCF_034508935.2 of Berghia stephanieae. NCBI lineage: Eukaryota > Metazoa > Mollusca > Gastropoda > Nudibranchia > Aeolidiidae > Berghia > Berghia stephanieae. Next base: position 42,323,631 of record NC_088370.1, on the reverse strand, counting down.
ATCTGGAAATAAGATAGTGAGAAATACGAACTTTGAGCCTTTTGCAATGCAAGAAATAGTAATTCTCCACCGTTACAAAGAGAAACACATGCCAAGTTTCAAGTTTGCGGCTATAAAAATTGAATTCTCTGAACCTTGTTCATTTCAACATAATACTGTTTTGAGACGGTGGACCACATATGTGACCCTCCGCCTCGAAACGGTATTAAGTCGGATTTTTCAATTTTGGGTTTTTGGTACCCAATCACAGCTTATTTTATGCTTTAAAATTTGATACCAAATTTATATAATTCTGATTATTTATTGTCGAGATATGACCGTTTGAAGTAGGGAGAGTGTGAAAACCAAGTTTTAAGAAAATCGACTTTGAAGTGAGGCACCGTTTTCACGCACAGTTAAATTAATGGACAAAGATAATTCCTTAGATACGGACATCAAAAATTTGACGAGAATAGTGAAATCTGGCATGAGCTTAGCTTATACATTTACTAATGTACATACAAATTTTTGAAACAATTAAATTATTACTTTTGTAGTTATTGATTATTATGTAAGATGTTCTTAAAACAAAAAAAAAAACACTGGAAAAAAAAACGCCGACAATTGCTCACTTTTTCAAGAATTTTTGATATTTAAATAAAGAATCAATGAAATAAGAATTATTAATGTGAATTTTTTGTCTTATTTAATAGAGAAAATACGATTTCAAAATGCCAAAAGTTAAAGAAGGTTGAAATTTGAAAGTACAGTTTTGAAACTACGTGAAGCCGGGTGGGCAGGGAAAAAATTATCAAGAAAGAGGATTAGAGAGGAAGAGAAAGAATGGGAGAGTAAAATATACACACACACACACACACACACACGCACGCACACACACACACACACACACACAAACAGGCACACATGAGAGAGAGAGAGAGAGAGAGAGAGAGAGAGAGAGAGAGAGAGAGAGAGAGAGAGAGATATCGAGAAAAAGAGGAGCGAGAGGGGGAGGGGAGAGAGACTGCTTGTGTTAAGAGGACGCGAGGAAATATAATAAAGATTGAAACCTGTATAAGTGTATGTGTGTGTGTGTGTGTGTGTGTTTGTCTGTGTATGTGTGTGTATGTGTGTGTGTGTGTGTTTGTGTGTGTGTGTGTGATAGAAACAAAAGGGAGACGGAGAGAGTGAGGTAGACATGAAGAAAGGGATGGAGGCGGAGCAAAGAATTGTTGGGATAGTTTAAAGAAAGCATTTTGTTACAAAGTAAGTCCTAGTCAATCAACTGGAAACATATTGACCAATGAGATTGCAATTAAAGAAATGGGCTGGTCAAATCAATTCTTGCATTGTTTCCATTTTGAGTCAGATAACAGCCTGAGGAGGAGGGGTGGGGCTTATTGTGTAGTGACTTACATGAAAACATGTTATTGAATCTCTCAAGTTTTCCTTAGCGTTCCACCACATTGTTCATTGTCTAAAAAGAACCCCCCCCCCCCCCCCCCTTTCTTTCAGTATACAAAGAAAGCACGACAAAACGAACATCTCTCTTTCTCTCGCTCTCTCTACCTCTCTCTCTCCCTCTCTATGTCTCTCTCTCCCCTTCATCTACCTATCTATCTATCTATCCACCTATCTGTCTACCCATCCATCTATCTATCTATCTATCTATCTATCTATCTATCTATCTATCTATCTGTTTGTCTGTCTGTCTGTCTGTCTGTCTGTCTGTCTATCTATCTATCTATCTACATATCTATTTATCCATTAATATGTTTGTCTGTCTGTTTATCTATCCATTTCATTTTTTTAGTTACAGGTCATTACTTGTTGAAGGCTCTATCTGTTATTCTGCTTTTGTACTTAAAATTAAATGTTTATCCTACAACAATCTCTGTAAGTGTAAGATTAGGCAACTGTTGTCCTATTAAGTCTTAGCATATCCTATAATTTCATGAATAATTAAAGAGGGACAAAGGAGGACCCCCACCTCAATCATTACCCAATACAGCTAGACGCAGATATAAAAGCACGTGGTGTGTATCAAAATGCACAAACACACACGTATGTAACACACGCATGCTGACGTCATGAAGCATCGCCCGAGCATTATGGCCTACAGCCACAGCGCATGTGATGAGCGTTGACCAATCAGAATCATTCATTTGTAAGGTTGTCAGGGAAAAACCTAGACTTGTTTACAGTTTTTAAAGTTCATTATTGGTTGAACCATGAAATTGTGGAAATAGTCATGCTTTCTCTGAGATAGATAAAGACACGCCCTTTGCTGTGTTATCTTACATCTTATTGGTGGAGAAAAAGACTCGGTATTACTAAGCTTTGGAAAGGGTGGCTCTCTGAGAGAAAGTCAACTCTCGTTTTGAATGTGTCACTGATAGTTGCATTTTTAAACTTGAAATTTATATAACTTATCGTCAATGTTTATGTTGAATTATTATGTTTTCATGTATAAAAATTATTGTAGTTTCTGAAACAACCAAAAACTGAAATTTGATAATTTTGACCATTTCCACCTTAAAACCGGTTTTCTTCGTTTTCCAAATCCCGACTTAATACCGGTTCGAGGCGGAGGGTCACATATTTCAACGCGAGTTGTTTTTCGACACGAGGTCTTCACTATGCCTCAAGACTGAGTGCAGATCTACACGCATTTTAAAAAAAAACTATTTTCTTGTACCTCTCTATTATTATTATAATTATTATTTGATATAGCACCAGTACCCACAAATAGTGCTCAGAGGTGCTTTATTACAATACTTTTGTTGGTGTCACACAAGTTCATTCATTTGACTACGAAATCACCACAAAGTCACACACACATCTTGTTTGAAGTTCATGTAGAATATAAAAGATTTGTTTTTAAATGCCATTTGAAGACTGGTAGACTTTCACATTATCGGGTTTTAAAGAGATCAGTTTGAAAAAAAAATATTTTTAAGTTCTAAATTATTTAATAATAATATTCAACTAACAGGAAAATGAATGTGATATGGTCTTTTGTAAAGCATTCACTACATTTGTTAAATATGATAGCGAGGCATGACATTTTATAGTTAATATGTACTAATGAAAGATTCAAAATGGAGAGGCTTCGTGATAATTTTCATATGAAGCCTCTCCATTTTCACTCTTTTGTTAGTATTTTCACGATCATAGGCTTCAGGCCATTTTCTATAGTTAACATGACGAGACTCGTCTAACAACCAAATTTTGATCCCCGTGGTCATCATTGCAAAACAACTTGATTAAACTCAATCATATAGAATTGGTGGCTAATAGATGCAAAAAGTGGGATATAGCAGAATATTTTAAATAATTAAATTACTGTTTTATAAGTGTAATGGGTTGTTAAGCAATATGGCCATTACGAAGTGGGTTATTAAACGATGATCATTGTATCAATAATTCTTCATTAAACTTTGGTATTCATATGTCAAATTAATAAAAATTCAGTCATGACTTTTTAAATTTAAAAACGATACCAAATGGTGTTGATGACGATAAAGACAAAGATGACAGGAATCATCAGCGTTCCTCCAACGACACCATCTGTTTGGCTATCCCACACATTCGTACAAAGGCAGGAACAAGATCCTTTTCTCATTTTGGGCCGTCTGTATGTAACACTATTTCACAGAGCATCCAAAACTCCAAAATCATTGTCTGTTTTCAAGAAATCCTTGAAAACATTTCTTTTTTGATGCCATGTACTTTAAATATTGTTTTGTTTTGATGTAATTTAAAGCACCAAGAGCCTCATTGTTGAGGATACTGTGCACTCTATAAGAGCCTATTATTATTATTATTATTATTATTATTATTATTATTATTATTATTAATATAAGTAAATAAGAATAAAGATAGTTTAGAGTATTATACCATTATGGTATCTTCCACATCCTCCTCTCCCGTTGTCTCATTTGGTGCAGCTTGTGTGGGGTTGGCGACAGACGGTTGGTCAGAGACCATGTCATCTCGTTTCACCTCCACTTTCTCATCAATCAGAAAATCCACTGGAAGGTGAAATTTGATCTTGTTTAATTTGGCCTTGTAAAGGACCCTGAGGAAAACAAAAAAAAAAAGAATCTTCAACAAAAAATGTTTTTTTTTAAATTTCAAAATATAAACTAATTTTTCTTCCTATTAAGGCAAAACTGTACATCCTATTCTAATAATTAGAAGAGGGTTGTACAGTTGTGAAGCAAGTACCACTGATCAGTGAGGATTTTTTGAGCTTTTATATAGCGCAATATCCACTAAATGTGCTCAAAGCGCTTTACAAGGGGTCCCTGACCAACAGCAACACGTGACATGTAGAATGAAACATGACGCATGTTCGGCGATATTCCCAAAAAATTTTCTGACAGAGACAACTTTGTCAACGCCAGATACTCATTTTACACCTCAGTATGGTGAGAAAATGTGAGTAAAGAGCCTTTTCCAAGGACTCAACTATGCGCTGAGCGAGGCTTGAACCCAGGACCTTTCAATCCGAAAGCGAGTATCAATGCATCAGTGCAAAATATTTGCTGCATACAATTCAGTCTATAGATGGAACAAATTGGCATCACTCAGCTCTTTGTTATTGTTTCTAGACAGTCATGTTAATGATTATGCCTCACTTAACACTTTCAGCGCCATTGGCCGCACTGTGCGGCCAGAGCAGAATCTGTTCTATTGGCCAATGGCCACACACGGTCTTGAAAGACAAAAATAATAATGTAATCCAATCCTACTTTCTACAAAAGTACTATAAATTGAACCAATGGTTTCATTTCTTTCACCAGAACATTCAATTGGCCCTAGGCTAGTATTTTAATTGAGATTATGCGCTGAATTTGAATGTCGCTTTTGTCTTAGCTAGTCATTCTCATGCTGCCTCGATGGAGGTTTTAGCCATTTTGTAACGGAAATGCGAATATAACCTCAGCGCTGAAGGAGTTAATTCTCTCAATCAGACTATAAATGTGCAGGGTTACACATAGTTTTGTGTGTTGTTAAGTCATATCCAGTTTGGCAGATGTTGTAGCTAAACGCATATCAATAATGAATAACAAAAAAAACAAAAAAATATTAAAAACTGTCAGATTGGGCACAGCTCTGTAGACTTTTACAGTCATCAGCCTTACAAAAAAGTGGAATCCAATAGCAGATGAGTGTGATTCCATCCATCTAGACAGCAGAAACACCATTAACTCACTCAACCCTAACACTGACTATATCCGTAGTATACCCCGGGTTACTTTTACCCCGTGCCAATTTATTAAATTTTTATTAGACAAATTATAGGCGTAGTATCAAATCTAATGTTCTTAATTTTTACATGTTAATGATAGTTGAATAAAACTATCTATGTACATGCTCGTTTTTGATAGATATTCTTCCAATGTTGAAAAGTAGCAAAATCTTTTAAAATGTTTTAATATATCTATAAAAACGTGATAAAATGTTTGTAGAGTTCATTTTGCTGATCAATATTATGCATAGAATGTATTTGTTGCCTTTCTGAGCGAGTTAAAACTGAAGGGATGTGAATAAAATTGCAGAATTCCACCGATTAGCAGAATCTTAAAAAAACTTTTTAAAAAAGTTTTTACATCGCGCAATATCCACTAAACATGATCAAAGTGCTTTACAACGGGTCCAAAGTCAACAGCAATGCTTGACAAGTAGGACGAGACATGATGCCTGTAAGGTGATATTACATTTTTTTTTTTTTTCTGACAGAGAGAACGCTGTTGACTGCCAGGTACTCATTTAAAAACGCACATCAAAATTAATAAAAGGGGCTATCTCAACAAAAAAAAATATTGATGGGCAGGAAATAGTATGCTCCTTTCCTGCCCAACAATGTTTTTATCTATTCATCTTAACAACGCCACTACCACATCATCTCATTCGTCTGTAGTGTTTCATTCATTCTGTTTTGTTGATAAAGGGGAAACCTGAAACGTCCATTTCATCTGTTTTCGTATATTAAATTGAAGCTGACATTCAATTTCACAACATTTCCATTGATCTTACCGTGGCCATAGCTTGGCCAATTCTGGGTCAAAAGGCGTCTTCCCCAATTTGGCTTGAGGGGAGGTAACCTTGATGTAGGTGCTGGCTAGATCTCCGCAAAGAGCCACGTTTGTGACTTGATCCAGCAAGTCGTACAGCAGCTCCAGTTTGAGGCGCGTGTTGGTGGAGCTCCCACAGCTACCCATGATAACCAGCACGGGATAATTCATCTTCTCTAAGAATTTAGAGAATTTGGTCAGTTCTGTTTTCAACAGGGGTCCTGCCCAAATCGGGTAAAGGAGAAAAAAAAAATAATGAATAGAATAAATTGGTAAGAAACAAAAACAAAAACCAAAAAAAAAAACAAAAAAAAATCATTCATAATTATTCTTTTTTAATATCATTTTTAAAAAAAGACATGATGCCTGTGAAGTGATATTAAATTTTATTTTTTCAGACAAAGACACTGCTGTTGACTGCCAGGTGCTCATCTTAAAAAACTGAGTACGGTGAGAGAATTTGAGCAAAATTAATTTATCAATAATTTGATCTGAATCTGACTTTTACTCAAAGTCGACTCAATTCTGAGTATTTCCAATCGAAAGCAGAGATTTTGTGGCAGCCATTTTGTTGGTGTTTATGCTGAAATAGTTTTGTAATCTTCGTATGAAGGTGTCTAAATCTTTTGTGTTCACGCTGAAATAGTTTTGTAATCTTCCCTTGAAGGTGTCTAAATCTGTTGTGTTTATACATAATTTGGGAAGAGCATTCCAGTCTTTGATAGTGTGGGGTGCAAATGAATACTTGAAAAAGTTTGAATTTATATATCAGCGTTTTAGTGTTTTGTTTGTTTTTTTAATTGAAAGAGTTAGTATGAATCAGCTTGACCAGATGTTTAAAAAAAAACAAACAAATTGTGCCCTTCCACCATGACACCACAAGATACCGTTGCCTAGGCATTCCATGAAGGAATCTAGATAATTCATCAAATCATATGTCTGATGTCAACAGGAATCACCCATGTTGTCCAAGAGAGCAGATTGGGGGGTAATAATCTTACTCAAGGACAAACACCAAAAAAAGCCTGATGCAGGTCTTGAACCCAGGACCTTCCAGGCCACAGTGCAATGCCTTAAACACTCGGCCAATTCACCAATTTTAAAAAGTGAGAGAAAAAGAACATACGAGTTTTGAAAACAACATGGGATGGCTAACTAGTCCAATAAATCCTCAAACTAGTTTAGGCCGCATGTCTTTTACTGCATTAGAGACAGTCTTGTACTCCTTTTACACAAGAGTATGGGGAGAGAATGGGACTGAAGAGCCTTTTCTAAGGACTTAACTGAGCGGTACTTGAACCCAGGACCCACTGATTCGAAGGCGAGTGCCATGCCAACTGACCGCAAACCCACTGTATACATCATCATCATCATCATCATTATTATTATTATTATTATTATTATTATTATTATTATTATTATTATTATTATTATTAGTATATTATATATTATTATTATTATTATTATTATTATTATTATTATTATTATATTATTTATTTTTTATTACATATATTGTTTTCTATCATATCATCTTCATCATTATTATTTTTATTATTATTATTATTATTATTATTATTATTATTATTATTATTATTATCATTACTATTACCATCATTATTATAATTATTATTATTGTTATTATAATCATCATCATTATTATTATCATCATCGTCATCATTACCATGGATTAAACACTGTATAAAAATGGAATCTACATACACTACAACTCACTCACTCACCAGCACACTTGATTTTACAGCTTAGTCCCACCACAGAGCTGTCACAGAGACAAAGCGATTCCATGGAGTCATTGATAAACACTTCACCCAAGTGACTCAGCCTCCTCCTGTTATCAAATATAAAATCAATTGAAAAAAAAAAACCCAAAGATTAAGCATTTATATATATCCACTAAACATGCTCAAAGCGCTTTACAAAGGGTCTCTAGCCAACAGCAACACTTAACATATAGGACATGGCATGACACCTGTTAGGCAATATAATTTAAAAAAAATTTTTTACAACAGTTAACAATTTGTTAACGATTAACAGCCAGGTTCTCATATTACAACTGAGTATAGTGAGAGAATGTGAGTAAAAACCTTTTTCCAAAGATTCAATTATGTGCCACTCAGAGCAGGATTCAGACCCAGGACCTTCCGATCAGATGTCATACCACAAGACCACATAGCCGCAATAAAACAAGGATTTAAAAAAAAAAATTTAGGGGTTTTACAGCACAAGCAACACTTTTAGGTCATTTGATCATCAATGAAAAGGAAGACGTTGGGGGAAAAGTTGTATATCTGAAGTTAAAGACACAAAGGACAACAACAGCAGCAACAATAACTACAGCAGCAGCAGCAATGGCAGCGGGAATGGCGACGACGACTACAACAACAACAACAAAACAAAACGGCAAAACAATTTTTTTTTTAAATTGAGCTTTTATATAGCGCAATATCTACTAAACGTGCTCAGAGCGCTTTACAAGGGGTCCCTGGCCAACAGCAACATGTAGGACGGGACATGACGACTGTTAAGCGATATTATAATTTTTTCAGAAAGAGACAACGCTGTTTAATGGCCAGGTACTCATTCTACACCTGAGTACAGTGAGAGAATGTGAGTAAAGAGCCTTTTCCAAGGACAACTATGCTCTGAGCAAGGCTCAAACCCAGGACCTTCCGATCCAAAAGCGAGTGTCATACCACAAGACCACATAGCCGCACAAACCGCAGCAACTAACCTGTAATCATCCATTGTACTGTATGCCACTTTCACTCTCTCCCCTCCACTGTCATCCTCCCATCCTTGTTCCTCTGGATGAAATGACAGGTTTTCCAGCATGAAAACTTTTCCTCCAGACGCACCCATGGTAGAAGCTCCGTAGACCCCATTCTCAAAAAACGTTACTTCCTGTAAACATAACATCATTTTCAGGCTGATTTTTTAAATGTTTTTTTTTCTGCTTTGTGTCCTTTGAGTGAACTGAGGTGACGATGCTTTATGTGTATTACTGATTTAAAATTTGAATTTCAGATTTTATATAGCGCAATATCCACTAAACATGCTCAAAGTGCTTTACAAAGGGTCCCTGACCAACAGCAACACCTGACATAGAGAACGAGACACGATGCCTGTAAGGCGATATGACAATTTTATATTTTTTTCAACAGAGACGACACTGTTTACGATCAGGTACTAATTTTACACCTGAGTACAGAGAGAGAATGTGAGTAAAGTGCCTTTTCCAAGGACTCAACCATGTGCTGAGCGAGGCTTGAACACAGGACCTTCCAATCCAAAAGCAAGAGTCATACCACAAGACCACACACTGATAAGCTAAAAAGTCATGAAATTGTGACTTACCTATTCTTAGTACTGGGGCCTTCAATTGAAAAAAAGGGGGAGGTATAGGATATAAAGAAAGAGAAGATTGTGGAGGTAGAAAAGTGGGAGGGGGAGGGGAATAGTTTTAATGATGGTCTTAACCTGTCTCAATTTCTTCTCCAGCTCAGTTTTGAAAGGCAACAGAGACAAGGCCTCGTCCTTCTTCCCTCGGGGATCACCATAGCTGGAAATAACAGTCACAGATTTGGCCCCTCTTTTCTGGTGAAGACAAATTTGAACAATTAGTGCATAGCAGCAAACTTTTCAAAGAGCTAAATTGGGTCACCCGTATGCACTATACCATCATGTCCCAAAACTACAGTATGTTTTTTAAGAAAATTTTAATTATGCCCTTCCGCCACAACATCATGAAACCAGACACAGCAACTTCTTAAACGAGTAACACTGCACTGCTAAAAAAGGGCGCAAATTTGGAAATGTTCAATATCGTGATTTTTTACACGAGTTTGATATATTCGGGATGGCTTGAAATTTGTAAATATTTATTGTGTTAACTGGACGTATCAATGACTATTTTACAGACATTTTCTCTTGTCTGTACGGTGATATATATTTCTTTTAAATTTCACCCATATATCATGCCTTAAAAAAAATAAAAGTTTGGTTAACAAATCTCCAGAGACGTCATTAAAAAAAAAAGCAGGCTTACTTATTAAATCATTGAAAAAAAGAAAGAAAACAAAATCAAGAAAAATGAGATTTTAATATTGTCCATTTTCTAATTAAGTGCTCAATGCATTCTAAATGGGTCTTAAAATTAATAGCAACTAATCATGTAGGACTAGACATAATGCCTATAGGGCGCTGTTACAATCTTTTTTAAAAAACAAAGACAATGTCATTATTGGCCATGTAGTCATTATGCATCTAAGTTAGATGAGAGAATGTGAGTGAAGAGCCTTTTCCAGGGACTCAAATCTGCGTTGTCTACAGCAGGATTTGAATTCGGGACCTACTGGTTCAAGTGTGTGACACAAGAAAATTTCCTTTATTCTTCCCATTCAGGAAATTTGTCTCTAGGGTCTATTCCAAGGGAAGACTAGAATAACCTAGGCGTCAGGTGCAGTGCAGTGCTGCAAATTGAGCCAGGGCAAAGTGACTTGCTCAAGGCCACAAACCGCAGCAGCGGGTGAACAAACACAGAACCTTTCGGGTATGAAGCAAATAACTTACCGCTGAGCCATGCTGCCCCTAAGAACTTTAAGAACCCAAAGAACTCTGCAGAACTTTACCTGTAGGGAGGTGATGGTTGCCACCAAGGCTTTGATTGATGTGAAGTCCATGGTTTGATTCCCAGATGCCGTCTGCTGGGAATTGATGGATATCCGTAGTAACATGGACATATCTTGAATGTCCAAATCTTTGACTGCCAGCTTATTCAGACTTTGACGCTGTGGAGTAAAAGTTTGGTGGTAGTTGTTGTTGGTGGTGGTGGTGGTGATGTGTGATGGTAGTTGTGATGTGTTGGTGGTGGCTGTGGTATGTTGGTTGTGGTGATTGGTGATGGTGGTGATTGTAATGGTTTTGGAGTCATGGTGGTGGTAATGGTGGTGATGGTAACGGTTTTGGAGTGATGGTGGTGGTGTGTAGTGGTAGTGATTGTGGTCGTGATGTGTTGGTGGTGGCTGTGGTGGCATTGACTGGTGATGATGGTAGTTAATGTGGTGGTGGTGGTGATGGTTTTGGAGTGATGGTGGTGGTGTGTAGTGGTAGTGATTGTGGTCGTGATGTGTTGGGGTGGCTTTGTTGGTATTGGTGGCAGTGGTGGTGATGGGTATTAAAGTGGTGGTGGTGATGGTTTTGGAGTGATGGTGGTGGTGTGTAGTGGTAGTGATTGTGGTCGTGATGTGTTGGTGGTGGCTGTGGTGGCATTGACTGGTGATGATGGTAGTTAATGTGGTGGTGGTGGTGATGGTTTTGGAGTGATGGTGGTTGTTGTTACGATGACAACTACAATGATAATGATAATAATATTCTTACTTTAATTCTTGCAACAATCTCAGGCAAGAAACTGAGCAATAGCCTTTTTGACTTTAAGGATATTGTGAGAGATTTTTCTTTTCTACTTAAAATTGTAGTAACTTAACTCTCTCCCTTACCAACCATAGGAAAATCGTCACATTCGTTACGATGCAGCCAACAATTTTCTCATTCTGATTTCTCCAATACATCACAAAATCTAATGAAATGCTTTTATTACAGCTATAAATACTAAACACTGTGTTGTAGAGCTCACTTGTTACTTTTTTGTTTGAGTACGAAAAGTCTGTTTTTGTGCTGCGTGGGAGTGAATGTTCAGGGAAAATTCTACAAATAGCTGGTAAGGAGAGAGTTAAGAAAGAGAAAAATATTTTCTCTAACATGGTGACAAAATTACTGTAAAATTTCCTTCAGTTCCGTAAGTATGTAATTGTCATCAAATTTCCATAACAATTACAGATGATAAGTAAAAGTAGGTAGGTATGCCTGAACCACTTCCCCTTATTCTAAACAAAAAAAAATTGGTACTCTTTATTCTTCAAGCTGGCTAGAACTTTTTCACATGTCATATGATCAAAATGTATAAAAGTCAAAACATGATCAGATTTATATTGTTTTTCTCCTCTGGATACACTTTTATGCTTGTCGGAGAAGTATTTCATAAGGATGTCTGCCATTGTTCCGATAGTTTAGAACCAGTTACTAAGTTACTATGCGTCATTACGCGGGAAGTGATGTCACAACTGTTGAAGCCTATACTTACAGTTCCCCCAGCAGACAAACAACGGATTGGACCCAGGCATCTGTCCTTGATGATAGCGGCACAAGTCAGTCCTCCTGTGGTCATGTGACTCACGCCTTGGAACTCTGGGTCCACGGAGTGGGCAAAGCTCAGATTGCTGTTGCCCCCAATGATGGAGACCACCCCAAACTCTGGGTCTTTGGTTACCTCAGTGATGACATCCAACAGTGTCTTAGTTCCCTGGAAGAGTTGATAGATCAAAAATGAATTCAGATATGCTTCCTTGACATTCAAATTCAACACATCAAAACTCTTAAACTAGAGCTTTTATATAGCGCAATATCCACTTAAATGTGCTCAAAGCGCTTTTCAAAGGGTCACTGACCAACAGCAACACGTAACATGTAGAACGAGACATGACGCCTGTTAGGCAATATTACAATTTTTCTGACAGAGACAAAGCTGAGTACGGTGAGAGAATGTAAGTAAAGAGTCTTTTCCAAGGACTCAACTATGCTCCAAGCAAGGCTTGAACCCAGGATCTACCCATCCAAACGTGAGTAAACGACATATAGCTAACAGATTTTTTTTCGTTCCAGGAACCACAATGGAATGGAACAATCTGCCAAAAGAAATAAAGATAGCGCCAACACATGCAAAATTCCTGGCCATTCTGAGTGCATACAAAACACATTGCAGCTCTTGACGTGGGGGACTGTTTCATGTTAAGGGCTGACAAATAATACAATACATGAAAGGCCAAACCAATGTAAAAGAATGTCATTAGTGATATGATGGCATTCTACGACAAGATATCTAACATTTGATCCATTGTCTCACAGTTGCATTATATTTTTTCATCAATGGAAATTTTATTTCATCCTTTGGATAATAGTATTGTTTTGTTTTGTTTTTTTTGTTTGCTTTTAGCCAATGACAAGTTTTTTAACTGAAAAAAAAAGTTTATTTCAATTTTTATCAACATCACACTCAGCTGCTAGATGATGACCAAAGAATAAGCGTTAAAAATGCCGGGGGAAAAAAGTTTTCATTAATTCTCATTTTTCAAATATTATTATTATTATTATTATTATTATTATTATTATTATTATTATCATCATCATCAATCATCATCATAATCATCATCATCATCATCATCATCATAAAACATATTTGTTTCGATTTTAGTAGATGGTATGAGAAGCAAGATAGGTTTGGTTTGTGTTGTGTGTTGTGTTGTGTGGTGTGTGTGTGTGTGTGTGTGTGTGTGTGCTTGTGTGTGTGAATGAGTATGTTTCAGCCAAAGTAATTTGTAATTTAAGCGCTTAGAGTCTGGTGTCTCGGAGTTATAGCGCTATATAAGTTTTCAGCATTATTATTATTATTATTATTATTATTATTATCATTATTATTATTATTATTATTATTAATATTATTATTATATTATTATTTTTTATTATATTTATTATTAGTATTTTGTTGTTGTTGTTGTTGTTGTTATTATTATTATTATTATTATCATCTTTTTTTTAATTTCTTATTTTTGTTCTGTTTGAGTATAGTGGATCAAAAGTGGAACAAAATTACTGACCTGTGTGAATTTCTTGAATTCCACCACACCAGCCACACCTTGCCATAGGATGAGCTTACTCCTCTTGACCACTTGCTTGAAGAGAGAACAGCTGTTGTCACCAATGTCCACGGCATACCATTCTGGCGGGACGCCTACAGAGGCACTTAGCTGGGGATTAAAAATTAATTAACCCTTTGGCTATACCAGACTCAATTACATGAATAATAAGGTAATGATTTGGACTAAAATTGATCCTTGGGATTCAGTGGGACAAAATAATCAATATTTCAGGGGATGGAAGAGACTGCACAATCCATTGGATGATGATGATGATGATGATGATGATGATGGTGATGATGATGAAGATGATGATGATGATGATGATGAAGATGATGATGATAATGATGATGATAGAGATGATGATGAATGATGATGATGATAATGATGATGATGATGATGATGATGATGATGATGATGAAGATGATGATGATAATGATGATGATGATAATGATGATGATAATGATGATGATGATGATGATGATGAAGATGATGATGATGATGATGATGATGAAGATGATGATATGATGATGGTAATTGAATTAAATTAATTGAATTGAGCTTTTATATAGCACAATATCCACTAAACGTGCTCAAAGCACTTTACAAGGGGTCCTTGGTCAACAGCAACATTTAACATGGGACATAGACAAAGCTGTTTAAAGGCAGGTACTCATTTTACACCCGAGTATGGTGAGAAAATGTGAGTAAAGAGCCTTTTCCATGGACTCAACTATGCATCGAGCGAGGCTCGAACCCAGGACCTTCTGATCCGAAAGTGAGTGTCATACGACTAGACTACATAGCTGCAATACCTGTTGATGATGAAGATGATGATGATAATGATAATGATAACAATAATAAACATAACAACAAAAATAATGACAATATTAACAACAAAAACAATATCCTTTTTTTTGGGAACAAACAGAGTAGTCTATAACGAATAAAATACTTTTCTCCAAGGTTTCCCTGACAAACACTCCACCTATAACTTAAAAAAAGATCAATAAAGATCAATATAGAATGAAACTCTCCAACTGTTGAGAAAACAACACCCACCCATCCACCAACCGTACGCCCCATACTCAATCAAAGCACATCCAGTTTATGTTTGATAATACAATACTCGTTGGATTCTAGTACGTTTTCTGGAGAAGCCAAAAAAGTCTGCCAGACGATGTCCATGGGAGGTAACCAATACATATCCTGTTCTTCAAGTATTATTTACTGCCTTACTTCCCTTATCAGCAATACTGCTTGTTGTGGAGCATGCAATGGTTTTCATGCATCATGGGCTCATTATTTTTTTTTGCTTTTTGTTTTTTTCCCCCGGAAAGTTTATCGTTCAACTCTCGCTCTGGGAGGTGCATAGTTGAGTCCTTGGAAAAGACTCTTTACTCACATTCTCCAACTGTAGTCAGGTATAAAATGAGAAGGCTGGCCATAAATTGCATTGTCTTTGTTGGAAAAAAATAAAATTTTGTGTAATATCACGGATAGGATCAATTCTCTTCCTACATGTTAAGTGTTGCTATTGTCTGTGGAGACACCTTGTAAAGTGCTTTGAGCACGTTAAATGGATATTGCGCTTTATTAAAACTCTAGTTGACTTGTTCTATGTCAGTCCATTACCAACATTATAATGTCAAAAAAATTCAAGTTGATAAAGATTCAGCTTTATCGTTTTGATATATGATAAGGGAGGACATAATACAGGTCCATGGGAAATATTAGGTCTATACAATAAATACATTGCATGTCAGGGCACGAAATGTATGCATTTTTACTCTGATTTGTCAGTCTGTTACCCGTGGAATATCCCTATTACCTGTTTGATTTGAGGCTTGTCACTCAATTCATTGGCGACAACAAAGTCCACTGGGTAGTGGATCCTGACCTTGTTCGCAGCCGCCAGCTCCACAATGGTTGGGACCTCCTCCTGTAGCTCTGGGCTCAGATTGGATGCACCCGTGGGCATCTTGTGGATTACCTGGTTTGGTTTGGGAGGATGGTGGTTGGAATTGTAATACTGCAGTTCGACGACGACGACGACGACGACGACGACAACGATGATGATGATGATGATGATGATGATGATGATGATATTAATTATGATAGTGGTGGTATTGTGGATGATGATGATGATGATGATGATGATGATGATGATGATGATAATGATTATGATGATGATATTTATTATGACAGTGGTGGTAATGATGATAAAGATGATGATGATGATGATGAAAATGAAAATAAAAAATTCAATATTCAACCACTCGTATATCTTATACCAGCTGCACTGACTCGATCTTCCCACCACTTTTTTCTTAACACGATGACTGGTCCTCTTTAGAATTTTTTCATTAAATTGAGGATTAAAAAGCACCTAAAAATATAAACAGTTTCATTCTTACACACACATTATAGAGGCAGGCAGCTGATGATGAAGTGGCCGGGTACACCATACTTCAAGTACTTTGATAGTTTTTTTTTATTATGCAAAACCATTACACCCCCCACCCCCCATAACCAAGTTGCTCTTCACTGGGAATACATGGGCGATTCCTGTTGTTTGATACATTATTTATTGATGCTGTGGGTTTAGCCAAAATAATCACAACATTTGCCCACCGGATATAACGTACCAACACACAAACCTATATGTAACCTTGAACATTTTTGTCTGATTGATAGAATTTAGGGAAAACTAATCATAAAAATGGCTGGCTAAAAAACAATATCGTAGAGTTGAGTGACGTCATTTCTTTTTCCTTTCTATACATATAACTGTGCCTCAGGATGCTGATCCAAACATGGACAATCTTTATTTTCTTTTGATTTTTTTTTTCCCCTTTTATTAGGTGAATACGGTTATCACAGATTCTGTCCCTTAGTCGTAACCAACAAAGTGAATACTTTTATGAGGACAGTACTCATAAAAACACTTTATTTTTGGGATCCATGATTTCTCTAAGTGAACAAAACTCACAAAATCACACAAATCATTTTAAAATCAAGCCTTAACACCGAGATAATAACACCAGTCCCGTGTAGAGAGGTCATTGTAATCTTTCTATGTCCACAAACTAAGGGACTGAATTTGGTAGATAATGCATTCACTCAATACATATAACTCCACCTCAGAATGCTGACACAAAAATCTTTTTTTTTCTTTTGATTATGATAATTTTTTTTAAATCTTAAGATACTTACTTACTTATCCAAACCAGCGACCACCTGAGCTCTAGCCCTTCGGTGTTGTGCCATGACGGAGAAGTTAGTTAATCTTAAGATAAAATATATAGTGATTACCTTCAAGAATGCCAGCGCCATCTTGCCTGTAATGATGACTTCATCAATTTCACGCAACAGCGACTTAAAAGCTACCACCTTATCCTTACTGTATACACCTCCTGTATTAACAAATAAACAAATAAATAAAAGGAAATGGGTGAACAGATATTTTTTTTAACCATATAAACTTATAAACTAACAAAAATGACCACACATTTTGAATATGGAACGTCTCTCATGCGTGGGATTATAACTTCTATTTATGGTTTGTTTTTTTTTCATTTAAAAGGAGAGAGAAAGAGAGGGAAAAAAAAAAAAGGAAAAAAAAAGAATGCCAGTGCCATATTGACTGACTGTAATGATGATTTCATCAATTTCACAGAACGGTGACTTAACTCCTTCAGTGCTGAGGCTATATTCGCATTTCCAACACAAAATGGCTGACACCTGATTGTGACTGCATGAGAATGACAAGCTAAGACAAAGCGACATTCAAATTTGGCGCAACTTCTAAATTGAAATATCCTCCTAGGGCCGAATGAATGTTCCGATGAAAGAAATGATACCATTGGTTCAATTCATAGTACATTTGTTGAAAGAAGGATTGGATCACATTTTTATTTTTGCCTTTCAAGACCGGCCGCACTGTGCGGCCATTGGCCAGTAGAACAAATTCCCACTTCTGGCCAATGGCACTGAATTAGTTAACGGAAAAAAAGTATTTCTATTAACAAATCAACAATTGTTTTTTTTTTTTAAATAATAGGTGGATGCCATGGAAATGCATATAAATAACCGCCATCTGTCATCTGTGCGGCTATGTGGTCTTGTGGTTGACTCTCCCCTTTGGATTCGAAGATCCTGGGTTCAAACCTCGCTCGGCGCATGGTTGAGTCCTTGGAAAAGGCTTTTACTCACATTCTCTCAGGTGTAAAATGACTACCTGGCCGGTAATAGTGTTGTCCTGTCGGAAAAAATTGCAATGTCGCCTAACAGGAGTCATATCTCGCTCTACATGTTAAGTGTTGATGTTGGTCAGGGGACATTTAGTGGATATTACGCTTTATAAAAGCTCAAGATTTAAAAAATTTTTTCTTTCTTTTTTTTTTTTTTTCCTGGCCTATTTTCAACCCTTACCTATAATAACAAGAATGGGTCTGGGTGGAGCATTGAACGTCTCACTCAAGTACCGGAGTTCATTCTTGAGAAGGAAGCCACATGCCCGTTTCTGAAGCATGATTCCACAGGAGGAGGCGGATGGAGTTTGGAGTCCATCAAACGCATCGTTCACGTAGACGTCGCCCATACAAGACAGTTCCTCACAGAAGCTTGCAATCTTTACCATGTCAGGCATGGTCTGAGTCTTATCAATACCAATTTATATCAAAAAGAGAAATAGATAAAGAGTACTAAAACCAAATATAAAACGTGGCCTTTTATATAAATCTATAATATAATAAAATAATAATCAATAATAATACATAAATAATAATAATAATAATAATAATAATAATAATAATATAATAATATAATATAATAATATAATAAATAATATAATATATAATAATAATAATAATAATAATAATAATAATAATAATAATAATGATGATAATAATAATGCTTATTTATATAGCGCCTGTCCCATACAATATAGCTCTTGGCGCACAATAAACATGGCATGCAATACATGTATAAATATACATTATTTAAAAAAAAAAAAAATAATACAAAATTACTCTATATTCATATAATTTGCTGGTTCTAGCACACTTTTGGAAGAAGCCAAAAGGCATGCCAAAATCTGAGGTAACGACTTACTGTTAATATAAAATTCTGTCACCCAGCTACAGGATGTCATATTAATGTGACCCACCATCTCAAAGCGGTATTATGTCGGGATACACTCGGTTAGGGAAATTGAATTCATATCCACAAATATCAAACTTGGGTTTACTTTCTCTACATCATGGTGGAATATAAATACTATTTATTGCTTTGCAAAAACTTCTAAGGTCCAATTTCTCATCATTCTATATCTAAATTTACATTTTTGGGTTATGAATCATCCCGACATAATACCGTTTTCTATTACGTCAGGATTATGTCAACTTAAGAACCAATATATATAGTCTTTAATAATACATAATAACAATATAATAATAATAAATAATAATAATAATAATAATAATAATAATAATAAAAAATAATAATACTAATAATATAATAATAATAATAATAATAATAATAATAATAATAATAATAATAATAATAATAATAATAATAATAATAATAATAATAATAATAATAATAATAATAATGATGATAATAATAATGCTTATTTATATAGCGCCTGCCCCATACAATATAGCTCTTGGCGCACAATAAACATGGCATGCAATACATGTATAAATATACATTATTTAAAAAAAAAAAAATAATACAAAATTACTCTATATTCATATAATTTGCTGGGTTCTAGCACACTTTTGGAAGAAGCCAAAAGGCATGCCAAAATCTGAGGTAACGACATACTGTTAATATAAAATTCTGTCACCCAGCTACAGGATGTCATATTAATGTGACCCACCATCTCAAAGCGGTATTATGTCGGGATACACTCGGTTAGGGAAATTGAATTCATATCCACAAATATCAAACTTGGGTTTACTTTCTCTACATCATGGTGGAATATAAATACTATTTATTGCTTTGCAAAAACTTCTAAGGTCCAATTTCTCATCATTCTATATCTAAATTTACATTTTTGGGTTATGAATCATCCCGACATAATACCGTTTTGAGACGGAGGCTCACATATTGCAGATTGCTCTAGAATCCAGTGAGCACTGAATTGCTCTCTTGGTAAAATAAAAAGCAGATTTAGACACCTTCAAGCAAAGATTATCAAACTAATTCATCCTAAACACCATTAATTCCTGCCACATTCAACAAATTTTTTTTTTGGAGCTTTTATATAGCGCAATATCCACTAAAATGTGCTCAAAGCGCTTTACAAGGGGTCCCTGGTCAACAGCAACATTTAACATGTAGGACGGGACATGACGCCTGTCAGGCGATATTACAATTTTTCAGACAAAGACAACGCTGTTAACGGCCAGGTACTCATTTTACACCTGAGTACGGAGAGAGAATGTGAGTAAAGAGCCTTTTCCAAGGACTCAACTATGCGCCGAGCGCGAGGCTCGAACACAGGACCTTCCGATCCGAAAGCGAGTGTCATACCACTAGACCACATAGCCGCACAACAATCTTCGCCCTCGAATACAAGTACTCTGAATTGAGTCAACGTCAAGTAAATTTCAGATTCAGAAAAAAAAAAAAAAGTAATTTAAAAGGATATGTGGTCTTGTGGTATGACACTCGCTTTCAGATCTGAAGGTCCTGGGTTCAAGCCTCACTCAGCGCATAGTTGAGTCCTTGGAGAAGGCTCTTTACTCACATTCTCTCACCATACTTAGGTGTAAAATGAGTACCTGGTCGTAAACAGCATTGTCTATGTCCGAAAAAAAAATTGTAATGTCACCTAACAGGCGTCATGTCCCATCATAAATGTTAAATGTTGCTGTTGGCCAGGGACCCATTCTAAAGCGCTTTGAACACATTTAGTGGATACTACTTTATATAAAAGCTCAGTTTAAAAAATAAAATAAATTTAAAAGATAAAAACTGACACCCACCTCAATGTCTTTGCGGAAAGCTGAATCTTCCTCCCTGTAGTTGATATTTTCCACAACCAGGACTGTCCCTGGGTGGCACGTCTTTAAAGCTGCTTGGACTTTGACCAAGGTTGGCTCCGGTACAAACACCACCTGGAATGATGAGAGGACAAACATGCTATATATAGTCAAAGGGTAGGAATTGAATTAGTGTGTGTGTGTGTGCATGTGTTCATTTCTGAATACCTTTACCTTTACCGATGTTCCATGTCGGACACGACGTTGAAGATCATGGTTCGCCAGCTCTCTCTCTTATCTGCGAGTTTCGCACATTGATTTATGGGGCTTCCTACGTACGCTGCAACATTTCCAAGCCAGCTTGTCCTTCTTCGTCCTCGACCACGCTTGCCTTCTATCTTTCTCTCTGCAATGGTCTTCTGTAGTGAGTAGTGCCTTCTGATGTGGCCGAAATATCGGGTTATCCTCTTTCTAATACTTGAAATGATCGTTGTTGATGTTATTCCTAAAGTTTGGAGTACTTGATGATTTGTTTTCTTTTCCATCCAGGATACCCTTGCAATTCTTCTATAGGTCCACATCTCAAATGCTCTGAGTTTCTTTTCTAGTGTCTTTGTCAGAGACCATGTTTCACATCCATAAAGTAGTGTTGACCAAATGTAGCATTTTGCCAGACGTGTTTTTGTGGTAAGTGATAGGTCATGGGATGTGATTAGGGAATGCATTTTTGAAAATTTAATCTTGGCCAATGCAATTCGTCTGAATGGAACAATAATAATAATAATAGAAAAGTGGGTGAAGCAGACGCTTATGTTGATAAAAACAAGAAATGAAGTGAGGAGGAAAGTGCCAGAATACAAAATAGAGAATAAAAATTTCGATCTGCTCCTTTAGTGATGTATTTATTTTTGTTTTTTTATTTGCTGAAGAAGGGTCATGAGCCTGAAACGTTTTGTGTTTGGTTTTCTGGTCTTTTTTTGAAGCTGTTCTACTCAATTTTGTTTTTTACATTTTATAATCCAGCGAGGAAACATTTTGCTCCATAAACATGTTTGTAGGACATACTTAAATCGCCTGGGACTAGGATTGACAATGGAACTAGGACAAACATCCTATATAGTCAAAGTGTAGGAATTAGTGTGTGCATGTGATCATTTCTGAATGGAACAATGATAATATTAGAGAAGTGGGTGAAGCAGACACTTATGTTGATATAAACAAGAAATGAATTGAGTGGGAAAGTACCAGAAGACAAAATTTAAATAGAGAATAAAAATGTCGGGACGATGGAGACAGATGCGAACCCGCGACCTTACTGCTACGACAAGACTCCGCCTGTCCGGGGATGAGCGCGAATCTACTGTATGAGTTATCCACCACTACTCCTAGAAGTGTGGTGGGAATGGGTCAGGGTGTGGTTCCATGGGGGGGGGGGGGAGGGGGGGGGAGAATCCTCTCAGTTCCATTGTCAATCTGAGTCTTAGCAATTGAATTATGTCCTACAAGCATTAATTTGAAGCAAAACGTTTCCTAGCTGGATTACAAAAAGTAATAAAAAACAATCATGAGTAGAAAAGCTTCAAAAAAAAAAGAACAAAATACTAAACAAAGAATGTTTCAGGCTCATAACCCTTCTTCAGCAATAAAAACATAAATACAGCGCTACAAGAACAGATCGACAACAGAGAAGTATTCGGTTCATCCTCTCTATAGAAAAACCTTATATTCTTAGAAAAACAGACAGAGTGAGATAGATATATAGATAGATGATAAATAGATGGGATAGGATAGGATAGGGTAGGATAGGATAGGGTAGATAGATAGATAAATAGATAGATAGATAGATAGATAGATAGATAGATAGATAGATAGATAGATAGATATAGATAGATAGATAGATGATAAATAGATGGGATAGGATAGGATAGGATAAGGTAGGGTAGGATAGGATAGGATAGGATAGGGAAGGGTAGGATGGATAGGATAGGATAGGATAGGATAGGATAGGATAGGGTAGGTAGATAGATAGATAGATAGACAGACAGATAAATAGATAGATAGATAGATAGATAGATAGATAGATAGATAGATAGATAGATAGATAGATAGATAGATAGATAGATAGATAGACAGATAGATAGATAGATAGATAGATAGATAGATAGATATTGAATCGTGTTTGATACAAATATGGTACGAAAAGTGCTCGACATTTAGTAATGGAGCGAATTATCATTTTAAAAAATATTTATAAATATAAAAATAATAGATAGATAGATAGATAGATAGATAGATAGATAGATAGATAGATAGATAGATAGATAGATAGATAGATAGATAGATAGATAGATAGAGTCCAAGATTACCCACATCTTTCTCTGTAATGTGAAGAAATCTTGCCAAGTGTTTACTAGCAGGTTTCAACGACAGATTCTCCGAGTGCTTGCCATACGTGTCTCCTAGAGAACTGATTAAAATGACAGCGTGTGCCCCACACTGTAGGGCATAGCAGATGGAGGGCACGGCCATGCGGATACGGAAATTGTCCACAACCTCTCCAGATCTCATTGGAACATTAAAGTCACATCTGTAAGGAAGGTATGATGTTACAAAGTTGTACCGAAATATAAAAATGAGTTTTCTTTTTTTAGACCTGTAAATTCTCAGTCAATTAACTGAAATCAGTCAATTTGTCAAATTCAAATATTTTTTTTAAAAAAGGAAAGAAAGAAGTGAAGAAAGAAATAGATAATTCAGAAATAGTAGTCGAATGACCTTAAAATAATTAGGAGTATTCCATAACGCTATGCATAGCTCATGGGAGCCGTTTATATTAACGATGGATATATTGCCAAGGCTAAGCGGCGCTTTTTAGAATTGGCGTGACTGAACACATCCCAGTGTTATTTTCCATAGCCTTCGTTAAATTATTTTTTCACTTTCCAACCTGTTGTGATCCCAACGGTAGCCAATTTTAACTGAGCCACCGAGCGATAAATTTCACTGTTTCATCTAAGCCAAAATTGACCACATTTACAAGCTGGTCTTTTACAATTTAGCTGAGCACATATTTTTTTTTTTTACCTAGGAGTTTACTCACCTCGCTATATCTGTTGAGTGTGTTTAACCCTCTCCTTACCAACTATAGGAAAATCATCACATTCGTTACGATACCACCAACATTTTCCTTATTCAAATTTCTCTTGTAAATCATAAAAACTTTAAGAAAATGAACAGTGTGATGTAGAGCATGTTTTGCTAAAGAAATTATAATAAGTAATAATTTTACTGCGTTTATGTCTGAGAGATAAAAAATCTATTTTTGTGTTAGCTGAGTGTGAAGTTTTGGGGAAAATCCTGAAAATGCCATTGGTAAGGTGAGAGTTGAGTGACAAATTAATTCAATTTTGGCAAAAAGTGTGTTTATGTTACAAATTACTAAAAAATTCTGTGAAAAACCAAGATATTTTTGTGAAGATCCTGTTAAGGAGTCACCTTGTAAAAACAATGCATTTTTTCCCCCTTCTTTTTATTTCATGGTTTTAAATATTCGTTACATCTACTACATATGAGAACAAATATATAAGATATAAAATGTTCCTGCCCCATGGAGGAAAATATTTGATATTTGTCGAAAACAATATAGTTTATAATAAATAAAAGGGCTACCTCAACAAAAATCACCATTATATATGATATGATCAATGCTCGTTCTTCTTAATTATGAACAAATCCCACATTTGAGGACAAAACTGCACTTGATTTTAAGAAAACTACCTTACCTGATGATAACCTTTTTGTCCTTGAGGTCAAGGTCATCAATGGACAGACGGTCCAGAGCATTACACATCTTCATGCAGGGACTTTCATAAGACATGGGTTTGGTTGAGACCTGAATTTCTTTAGGAGGGCGTTTCTACAAATATTGTTAAAAAATGAAAAGAAAGACATTTTGTTTGTTTCTAAGGGTTTTACGGTGCGTGCGACACATTTGGAACATTTCAGCACCAGTAAAAAGAAAGAAGATGAGATAGAGATTTACAAATGAAAGCACACAAGAAAAAGTAAGACAAAAAAATAAAGATTTATAAATATAAATAAGCTGCAAGTAAAATAACAGCAATGGCTTTTTGGGCTTTTTTACCGTTGTTTTCCATTATGGTAAATTTTCATCCATGCACAAATTCAGAAAAAATAAATAGATGTGGTTGAGGGGGGAAAGGGGGGGGGGGGGGGGGGGGGGGGGGGGGGGGACGCCTCATTGATACAGTAGAGTATCTTGTCTCAGTGACCTCATCAGTAGATAGTCATTCTGAAATTCCGAATACTAATAGGAAGTCACTGTGAAAAAAAAATTCCATCTCACAGAAAAAAATTCTGCTCATCTACATCTTTATTCATCACAAGGAACTCTCCAGCGAGGGCCTGGGTAAAATTAGTCTCTCTAGGACAGTGGTTCCTAAACTGAGGTCTAATTTCCCCTTGAGGACAGCGGAGTCGTTTTTGAGGGTTTTTTTGTTTTGTTTTTTTTTTTTTTTTTCATAAGGGCATCCACCATTGGTCCGATAGTTTAGAACCAGTTACTAAGTTACTATGCGTCATTACGAGAGAAGTGACGTCACGACTGTTGAAGCCTATTAGAAAGTCAATAAATTGACCTTAGAGACTGACCTTGACTCGTCTCCTCCAAGGACTCAAGCTTGATATGCTTTTGGGTGTTTTTCTGTGCAACAAAGTCATGGTCACCTCACTCCCTGGAAAATACAACAAACTTCAAAACATTACAAATTCCAAGTTCTTGTTTCATGCAGTCGAAGGGATTTATATTTTGCAGTTTGCTTTATTTGTTTGGATTTGTTATTTGGGTTTTTTTTATTTGTTTGTTTGTTTGTTTTTTTGTTGTTTTTTTTTTTTTGTTTTTTTTTAGTTTTTTTTTTTTTGTTTTAGCTTTTTCACAAATTTTGTCAAATTTCTAAAATAAAATTCAATACAACCAGTCTGTATATCTTTTTTTTTTTTCTAAATTCCATTTTTCCAAGAAAATGTATCATACTAAATTCACTTTATCCAGACTTGCTTGAATCAACAAAAAAACTGTAGGATTTAGAAACCCAATACATTTAATTGTTATTGGATCCTTCATAGACTTATAGACAGGCACATCCCTAAAAAGTACCAAAAAATACCGAAGTCGTCCTTCAGAGCCATATGGCCCACGGAAACGGAGTTTATCCCCATTTCTATGGTGTCAAGTGGACAATAGCAATTATTGTGACCCGTCTCAAAACGGTATTATATCGGGGTGAATCAGACCCAGTAAATTGAATTTAGAATTGAAATGATGATGATAATAATAATAATAATAATAATAATAATAATAATAATAATAATAATAATAATAATAATAATAATAATAATAATAATAATAATGTAATTTATTTATATAGTGCCTGTCCCATACAATACAGCTCTAGGCGCACAATACACATGGCATGCAATATATATAAATATATATCATTATAAAAAAAAAGATCTTAAATAAAAAATTACTCTATCAAATTCTCAACAACATTTAAAAGATGAGAATATGGGATTATTTAAAAAAAATGTAAATTAGTGTAAATATGTTCAATGAGGTGACACGACAAAAATGATGTAATTAAACCTGTGGTATATTATGACAAGAAATACAAACTAAAGGTGCTTTGCGATGTAAGAAATTGTATTTATTCCCCACTGTCATCATCATCATTGCCTTTTTCACCCTGGGTCAGAGTATAGGCCATCAAACAGTTTCCACCCTTCTCTATCCCGAGCTAACTTTTTAAACTCGTTCCACGTCTTATCACTTCTCTGTATATCAGCTTCCTTTCGGCTTTGTCTGTTGACCTTCATAAAATATGTCACTACAGAAACTCTTCAGTCGCCAAAGCCAAAAAAAAAAAAGGATTTGATTATTCTCCACTGTAAAGAACAGAAATTAACCCCAGGTTTTATAATTGTGGCTATAAAATCAATTTCCAGTACCTAATTCAATCCGACATGATACAATTTAGAGACAATGGCTCACAATTGCTTCCACCCTTTGGACAGGAAATTAGTCTATCCTAGTCCCTGATCTAACAGACCAGCTACTCAATGACTACTGGGTAAATAGAAAAGGGGGGGGGGGGGGGGTTAGAGAAAAAATCTCGACCTGACCCTGGGTTGATCGCAGTCATTTTACATCCAAATAATCTGTCTTTGTTAATTTAACTGAAGATCCTATTCCTTGTTGAGATGAAACAATTAAAATAAACCAAAAAAAAAAAAAAGATAAACAAAAGAAAATAATAAAATAATATACATTAAAAAATGTTTTCTTTTTTAAAATTGATTCACTCGGACGTACTCTCAGTTAGGTAAGCAACTTTTCCTCCTGGACAGAAGGTATTGAAGTAAGAAATAGTTTGGTTGTCCAAAAGATATGTCTGTATGCCATATTTTGCATAGGCTTCTTCAAAGCTGCCAGCCACGGAACATGTCCCATCGTACAATGTCCCCATACGTCCGTACCAGATAAGAGTGTCTGCCGACAGCATGACACTGTGGTAGCAATCCCTGGTAAGAGGTCCAATGTCCACAGCCTGGTAATCTACAAAATAGAAAATTATAAAAAAAAATGGTAAGCAGATAAATCTGATAACTAGTGGATTTATATAGCACAATACCCACTAAATGTGCTCAAAGCGCTTTACAAGGGGTTCCCAGCCAACAGCAACACATAACATGTGTCGTAACAGTCCTAATCAGGGCGGTGCATTGTTGAGTCCATGGAAAAGGTTCTTTACTCACATTCTCTAAACGTTCTCAGATGTAAAATGAGCACCTGGCCATTAACAACCTTGTCTCCATCCGAGAAAAATAATAATAATAATATCGTCTGCATGTTAAGTCTTGGTGTTGGCTAGGGATCCCTTGTGAAGTGATTTGAGCACGTTTAGTGGATTTGCGCTATATAAAAGCTCAAGTAACGATATAAGGAGGGAATTAAGGTAAACACTAACGATTATAATATAGACCCAATAATCTGTAATGGATGGATATGGCTCCGCACATGATAATGGTGATTGTATTTAACTATCGCAAAAAGAAGCCTGTCCGAGCCTTGGGCGTTTATCTATAGTCAGGTCTATGGTCAAATCATGAAAATTTGCTTTTGGTTTGTAAATGATTTTACCTGCTTTTGATTTGTTAATTGTAAATTCTATGTTAATGTTTATTATTGACGCTATGAACCCTTGAGTTAGCTAACTATGAATTCATTGCATTTTTTTTTTCCAAATTAATAATTTATATTGTTAAGTGCCCAGATCTTGTGTTTTATACAAGAATGAGCGCTGTATAAATATGTATTATTATTATTATTAATGTAAGAATTCTATTGGCAATTGCCAAAAAAAACTCTTTATAAACTATTGTAAAATACATCCTGACGAAAGAGTGAAAATGGAGAGGCTTCGTATGGGAACAAAACAGACAATGGACGTTTCGGGTACAAACCCAAACACCGGCTTCAGGCAGCCCCTACTGTTTTCTAAAATACATATTATAGAGCAGTGAGGGCTGCCTGAAACCTGGGATCGTGAAAATACTAACGAAAGAGTGATAATCGAGAGGCTTCGGATGGAGAACAATACAGACAATGGACGTTTCTGGTACAAACCCTTCATCAGCACAATAATAAACAAATAAACATTTATATTTGTTTATTTTTGTGTTGATGAAGGGTCTGTACCTGAAAAGTTGATTGTCTGTATTGTTTTCCATCCGAAGACTTTTCCTTAAACAATGTTTATTTGTTCATTGTTGTACTGATGAAGGGTTTGTACCCGAAACATCCATTGTCTTGTATTGTTCCCATCCTAAGCATAACCATTATCACTCTTTCGTTCGTAAAATACATATTGCATTAAATACTTAAGTCTAGTGCCAAGTCTATGTCTTGCTTACAATCATCAATGTTGTCCAATCCTTCGTCAGCACAACAATAAACAAATAAAAGTTGAAAACGTTTGTTTATTGTTGTGCTGACAAAGGATTTAATAATAATAATAATAATATAATAATAATAATAATAATAATAGATCTTTATTGTCCATAAATATGGCAATTTGTCATTTAGTTACACTTGTCATAACGTTATGATAACTATAACATTGAACAGACACCTCACTCTACCACTCTCTCTCTCTCTCTCTCTCTCTCTCTCCCTCTCTCTCTCTTCCTCTCTTTCTTTCACGCATGCGACATACACAACATTAACATTTTCATTTCATTTTCAATTCGTCTTTTGTACCCAAAACGTCCATTGTCTGTATTGTTCCCATCCGAGGCCTCTCCAATATCACTCTTTCGTTCGTAAAATATATATATTGCATAAATTAATTAAGTCTAGTGTCAAGTCTATGTCTTGCTTACAATCATCAATGTTGTCCTTCGTATGCCCAGTATAAAAGCAGCCAGGATAGTTCACATTCTCCACCACCACGTCGGTGGGCAAGTTGATGACGGTTTCAGTGTCACGGGCCCTGGTCATCATGTCTCGGATCTGGTCATAACAAGATATGAAGTGAATAGAAAAGTGCCAGAAGACAATAGAGAATAAAAGATTTTCGCGGCGGTGATGGGATTTGAACCTGCGACCTTATTGGTACGACAACTCCGCCTGGCCAGTGAGAGCGTGACTCTACCGTAAGAGCTATCCACGAATCCAAAAAAATTTGTATCAAACTCAGGTCATTCATTACTAGAGCTCTCTCTCACCGACTCTGGTCATAGGGATTGTAATAATATTGTTTCTAGTTTTGATGTATGGATGTATCTGTATCACACATTAATTATAGTATTATTACATGTTCCATGTGAGAAGAGTTCTTCTTCTTCTTCTCTGGGGTGTTCATGTTTGTTTGTTTTTTTGTTTTTAAGGGTTTTATGGCGCTTGCAACACATTAAGGTCATATCAGCGCCAGTAAAAAGGAAGAAATTGGGATAGTAAAAAGTTCTAGAATGACAATTAAAGAATCAAAGAAAAGGTACGGAAAAGGGGAATTGGTTCAAATAGGACACAGATGTAGATTCCAAAAGCACACTGTCAAAGTACTTAGTTTGAGATCACTAAAGTCTCACCAAGACACAAGCACAGGTCTCCACTAAGAAGAATGCACTCAAATGTTTTACAAATCATATAATATAAAGAAAACATAATACAATGCATAACAGAGAGATGATTTACAAGGAAAAAAAATATCATCTCCCAAAACTAACAATACATTTGACTGTTTCCCCCCCAGCCACGGCCAAGAGAAAACCAAGTAATCTCATTCCAAGACAAAGACAGAAAGCAAGTTGGGAAATAGATATAGGGGGATAGAAGACACAGTAAGTACCTCCCTGCCCACTATGGGAGGGTGTTCATGTTGACTTCTGACTAACGAAGTCTGTCTTGTTATCGAGCTGTAATAAAGTTGATTGAGTTTATCAACAGATCTTAATTCTCATTAATTCAACATTATAATATAAATATTAATTCAACGTTATAACAGGGATGGGTAGTCAAGGTTTGATTGAGTGGATTGGAACAACAAACATTAATCAATGTATTTATTTGAAGTTGTTGAGGTATTTATGAGGATGGTACTATAATGTTAAAGTAGCCAGAAGGTACAAAGCAGAACTCACCAAAAAATGGTAGAAAATGGAGAAAGGGAAGCAAAATTATAGAGATAGTCTGTGTGTGTGTGTGTGTGTGTGTGTGTGTGTGTGCATTTGTGCATGAGAGAGAGAGAGAGAGAGAGAGAGAGAGAGAGAGAGAGAGAGATAGAGAGAGAGAGGAGGGGGAGGAAGAGGAAAATGATGACTACAATGATGATGAGGAGTTATAGGGCCCATCTGCTGTCCGCATGCAAGTTCAGACTATTTTACCAGTGATATATATTAATGCATACCACAAGATCTCTACCTTTTTCATATGGTAAGGGCTGCACTTTGTCTCGCCAACGTCTACCCCTTTGACGGTGTGTAGGAACATTATGGCTATCTCACCACCGAGGAGAATTTCACTAGCTTTTCCTGAAGAAAAAAGGAATCAGAACAAAAATAAGAATAGAAATAACCTCTGATTTAAAGCATAGTGAAGACTTAGGGCTAACCCACACCAGAGACTGACTCCAACAACCCGGCACTGCCGTCTTCGGGATAAAGACATCGGCCACGGACAAAATACTAAGAATAAAGACCGGAGCCGCTAGACATACCCATACCAAGTACCCTGTGTCCTCTGCCATTTTTTTTTTTCGAGCTTGTTCTGGGTAGGTCTAGCACCTCTTCTCTTTATTGTTAGTATTTTGTCCGTGCCCAGAAGATGACAGAGGACGGCAGTGCTGGGTCATCAGAGTCAGTCTCCGGTGTGGGTTAGCCCTGACTTTAGAAATTAGCCTGTAAAGTTTGGCCATGTTGATAGAGAAGGTATTCAAATTCATAAGATTAAGAAGAAATATTTTTAAAAATACATAAATAAATAACAGCAAGTATAAATTGCTCAGATGCTAGCAGCAAGGTGAAAACAGAAGGGCTCCAGATGGAAACTAACAGTTCAAACAATGGAGATTTTGGGTGAAAACCAATTTGTCAGCACAACGAAAAAACAAAGGAACATTTGTTGAAAACAAATACAACAAAATATCATAGAAAATCAAAAATTTTATTTGACAATTCATTTTTAATAACTTTTTATTAATAGAATCAAGTTGAATAAGCTTCACAATATTTTTTAAGAGTAACCTCTTTTAAGCCGGTAAAATGGTGAAGATCACTTCGGATTTATTACCTTCCATGATTAATTTTGCCTTTCTATTTAAAAGTCAAATATCTCGATTTTGCTTTAAGTGAGAGGGTGGTTCTATATTTAATTTTATCACATAAAACATACACTATTTATATCACAAGAATGTCATGCTTTCATCACTAGTTTGCCCAATTCACGAGTGTTGTTAAGTATTATCTTTTTAAAGGTTAACATCCATATGCCTACATTTATTAATGTATGTATAAGAT
Organism: Berghia stephanieae; assembly: GCF_034508935.2. Classification (NCBI taxonomy): domain Eukaryota; kingdom Metazoa; phylum Mollusca; class Gastropoda; order Nudibranchia; family Aeolidiidae; genus Berghia; species Berghia stephanieae. Next base: position 42,291,717 of record NC_088370.1, on the reverse strand, counting down.
TACGATAAAACAAAACTGGCAAAGTGACAACAAACATTGGATGTCTTATTCCTGAGGTTTAAAAAAAATAAGTATGTTGTGCCCCAATTTCTCCTAGCTATTTTATTTTACCCATTAGAGCTGAGATGATGTCGGACACTTCATCGTAATCTCCTCCTATTACAGCTACCAATCTTCTCTTCTTTTGGTTGACGATGAAATGATTGTAAATTCCTAATTCCTTCTTGACGTGTAATCCATAACATCTCTCCTGGATAAAAGAGTAGAAAATAATAAAATAACAGTTTACACTCATCTCATCTCATGTAGTTCCATATCTGAAGCAGACGTCGGAGGTCATCTTCCGCCAAGCTGATCTATCTCTTGCCAATTCTATTAAAGCAGCGCCACCTTTCTCAGCTTCATCTGTCCAAGTTCTTAGCTGTAGTAATTTCCATTTATATTTGTGACAATTGTTTTATTTTGTTTTATTTTGTTTTTCTGTAATGTTCAAATGTTTCTTCTTATTTGTTACTTTTATTATTTTTGCTTTGTTATTTTTTCTATTTTCTTGTTTTATGGCTGTATACTCTCAATTTAGCAAAACATTCTTTGTTTTTATGTTTAAATTGTCTACTACTACTACTACTACTACTACTACTACTATATAATAATAATAATAATAATATAATAATAATAATAATAATAATAATAATAATAATAATAATAATAATAATAATAATAATAATAATAATAATAATAATAATAATAATAATAATAATAATAATAATAATAATAATAATAATAATAATAATAATAATAATAATATAATAATAATAATAATAATAATAATAATAATAATAATAATAATAATAATAATAATAATAATAATAATAATAATAATAATAATAATAATAATAATAATAATAATAAGTTACTTATATAGTGCCCAACTTCCATATAAGTGCTCATCGGCTACTGTGTTTGTAACGTTATTCATTATCTGTAAAAACGAAATATTTACTTTATTGCATGCCATGTCGGTTGAAATAAAGATATAAGTCTCAAACTTGCAATGCACCTTTGGCCATTGGTAATAATTTTTACTCTCAAATTTCGATGACGTGATCTTAAAATTGTGAAAGTTGATGTAGATTTAAACAGTGTGACCCCTTTTTAAAATGTTTGTGCCAAGTAGTACTGTTCATATAGTATGTCTGTATTTTGTGATCATTGTCAAGACAAAATTTCCAACCTTCTTCTGGTCCCCAAAATTAGTAGTGGCATCTTCATGAAGAAATGTGAAGGCATCGTTGACGTAAACATCCCCAAATGACATCAGTATGTCGTGGAATTTTTCAACAGCCTCTGGAAAAAAAAGTAAATAACACCAAATCAAAGGAAAATAATACTGTTTCAACCTTTAGTTTATAATTCAAGATATGTTTAAGCAAAGAAAATTAAGGAAAATTTTGAGATTTTGTTAAAATGATAAAATTGATGATGATGATGATGATGATTATGAATGAAGTAAATAAGAGAGTATAGCTCTTGATTGGTGAATAACAAGAAAAATAAAACAAAACAGGAAGAACACTACTTTATTCAATAATATAATAATGGTTACAATACCTTTAGAGCAAGTGACTTTTTCTCCTTTGTCGTTGATGTAAAACCCCATCTCCTCTGCGTGAAAACGCAGGTTTTCCAACAAAAACACGTGACCTTTCTCTGGATCTTCACACAAAGCCTTAGCCTGACAACCAATCAAAACAAGAAACAAAATAGCAAATAAATGAGTAAGCTCTGAACCAATAATCATATGTGACTTGTCGTCTTCGAACACTTAAGAAGTGATAACTGTATAGTTTAAAATATACAAATATATTCAAATTTAAGTAATTTTGGTTTTCAACTTTATTTCCTTAATTAACCGTATTATCCTCCAAACAAAAGAGTGAAAATGGAGAGGCTTTCCGTTTGATTTTTTATTCAGGCTTCAGGCAGCCCCTGCCGTTTTCTACTTTTTATGTTGATTTTTTATTAAGCCTCTCCATTTTCATTATTATGTTAATATTTTCACAATCACAGGCTTCAGGGCAGCCCCTACCATTTTCTACTTCTCCCTATTACCTTCCCTAACTGCACATATCCTCATAAGCGTTGAGATTAATAAAGTCTATGTGCATTTTCTTATATAAAATACACAACCTTAATTCTAAAAAAAAACAATAGAAAAGAAAAGTCACAACCACCATTCACGGTTCTAGTTATAATTGCTTTTTCATCACCAGGGGAGACAACCATTGAATCAAACACAAAAGATTTATTTGTAAGCAGTGCCCAAACCTTTAACTTTTTAACACTTTATTATTATTATTTTTTTACCTATATGTTGTAAAAATAAAATATAACAATCATTTTGTTTTGAATAAAAGTGTTTTACTATATAGGTACCTAAACAAATAACAGGCCTAAATATGTGCGGCTATGTGGTCTTGTGGTATGACACTCCCTCGATGGACTGGAATGTCCAGGGCTTGAGTTCCGCATAGTAGAGTCCTTGGACAAGATTCTTTACTTGGCGGTTAACAGAATTCTCTGTCAAAAAGTTTGTTTTTTTGTAAAATTGCCTATCAGGCATCATGTCTTGGCCTACTGTTAAGGGTTGCTGTTGGCTAGGGACCCCTTGTAAAACGCTTTGAGCTCATTTAGTGAATATTGCGCTATATAAATGTTCAGGTCAATGATTATAATAACATTAACTGTACAAAGGGTTTGTTTTTCACTGTATAAATGAAGATAGTTTACAAACCTTTAAGTGCACAGTCTAGCATGTAATAAATAACAATGTGAAATTGAATGGAAGCTGCAATTTAATATACAAAAACAGATCACGGCGTCTAAACTGCACTACAAATCTGACCGTTTAGTTTCCCGCTGTTCCGAGCGCCGACGCAACCTCACCCGACAGGTAACCGGGGTCAACAGTGGTCAGCCGATCAATTCCCAGAACATAGATTTGACGTGCATTGGGTGATACCAATGGATGATTTCTGTACCAATTAACCTCACGATCTTCGTGACAATGCAATTCCACTCAAAATGCAAAGAATTTTCGCAAACCTCCTCTTTCCATCGGTCCAATTTTTATTTCAATACCTCCAGTACTTATTCCACAAGCTGTGATTCAAATTCACCTAGTTTTCTATAACATTTAAATAAAATTACTTGTAATTACCTCGGAATTATAAAAAAATGTTGCTATAAATTTCAAATTATTTTGGTGTGATTCACAAGGCACAAGTTTTACTACGAAATGAGGTAAGTTTCATTTACTCTTCAGTTTTCATTATTTTGTAATGATTATTTTTCCGTGGTAGGTCAGGTAATAATGATATTACTTCTTTAGCCTTCTTCTTGAAACGTAATATTTCGCTGCGGTTTTATTGTTAATTATATTTTTATTTTTTATTTTTTTCAATGATGAGTTAATTTGATTTTTAAATTGCATAATTTGAATTATCTTGCTAATGTTTAATTTTAAATGACATTGTGTGTTGGGCCTCAACTTAGCTCAACTGCTTGTTAGAATTTTCCTGCTTCCCCCCCCCCCCCCTTTCTTTCACCAAATTGGGTGAAGTATTTGGTTTTTCTTTTTCCAAATTTTATGTACGCTGTTATGTATGCATGGATATGAGAAGTAATACAGAGTGTTTTAAAACTCATTTTATTCATTAATTCACTATATCATTTCTTACATCACTCAGTCAATTTTGAATTTTCTCTTACAGCATGGACCACACAATTGCAAGTCATAACCAAGCAGTGAATTCATTATGTAGGACATGTGGTATGATTTGTTTAACACAGAAATAGAAACATGCCCGCAAGAAACCATTTAAATGTTCAAATTATTCTAATGACATTCTTTTAGTCTATGGGACTGACACGGCATTGGACAAGCAAGGAACACACTCATAATTTATGTGTAAAAAGTACACATTATAAAGCACATTGAACACACGACTCATTAGCTTCTTTGTATTTGCTCATTGCCAAGACGGTAATAATAAATAAATCAACCTTGAAACGGGCTTACCACAGCAGGTCATTCATTGGCAACCACTGCCACAAATATTTACAAGAAAAAGTCTACACGCAACTCACACTTACAATTATCCAACAAACAAAGAACTGCACCCACGACCCACTCATCATTGACGACGCTTGCAGTATTGGATTAATTTTCGACAATATAAACAAGGCCTATAGTCATGTGCACAACTTTATTTCACACACAAAATCAATCAAAGCAGACACAATCCAATATATTCAAAGTGCAATAAAACATTACACGGATACATACAGAAAATATTTTCCAAACAAAATAATCCCAAACACACCTCCTTGAGTACCACTGCATACCACACATCACTCAATATAAGTTTGGACTTCTTGGAGAACAAGGCACAGAGACCTGTCACCAAACAACAGCACAATTGAAAAAAAGAGCATCCGGCATTATCAATGATATGAATAAAATGCGATATGTCATCAACGCAATGCAGTTAAAGACCAGCCCCAAACTACACTGACGAGTTTGAATGCTTGTAGCGGATATATTTTTCTTGAGGACTGTGACGAACGATTTTCTTTCACTGCGTGTTTCTTTATCATTCGTCAGCATCTCACTTAAAACCACTTCAAACCTAGTGGACGAGACATATATTTGACTTACACCTCCAGCTAGGATACTCAAACATGGACAGTCTTTTTCCAATAAAGCTCTAAAAATCTTGCTACAGAAATTTTGGTCGTTAGGTGGGAAGCCTTTCCATTGTATAACGGAACACTCACTTTCAGCTTAAGGCTTATTTACCTGTTCAAATTGTCTGCCCATTGTATCCATGCCTCCTGCTAATTACCTTTTCCAAACAAGACTCCAATGTGCAAAGGCCCTGAGGTCCTTGTCTCGTTCAAGAGTAGCGAAAATTACCATTAAGGTCTAGCTCTCCGGTAATTCTCCGTTATTCTTTCTTACCAAAGCATCTGGATATCATTGGCTATCTAAAACAGGAACATTCTTCTGATTGGCTATTCCCGTAATTCAGACGCGCTCTTTCATTTCACAAAATCAAATTCATCTCTGAATTTAATCACACACACGCTAAGAATCCCAAGGAAGAAGAGCTATCTCTCCAATTTCAAACTTGTAAACTTTTCTTCGATCTCGGCTGGAGGTAAAATGAATTATTGGTTAACATTCAAAGTGGAACGAGATATTACTGTGAATTCAATTTAATCTATCTATTATTAATATTATAGTTTGTGTATTTTAATTGTGCTATTCCATGGATGTTCGTAAGTTGGAATACCTGTACAAAACGATATCTATATGTATCTTATACTATAGTTAACAATTGTTTATGATCTATGCTATTATTTAATTTATATTCAATATGTATATTGCTTGAATGTCTGTACCCTACCACCAATCGCCGGCCACACATCATAACCTCAATTATAATTAATAAAAATAAACAAAGAAATACCAGGGACACAACCCTGCTAAATTCTCATCATGTAAGATAGTTCAACTGTCAGTTGATGTTTAATACACATATACTAACTACCATTATCATGGAGTTACTGCTTCTCCTTGCCTTTGTCGGCAAATAAAGGCTATTATGATGTGTCGCTCAAGGACGATTCGGTGGCGAAAGACAAACTCGATTGGCTCTAAGACCTTGTTGTTTTAACTCTTAATTGAAGGTCCTATTTTCCGTGTCCTTGGAGCACCCAGTCGTGCCGAATCCCTGCATCCCAATCCGTGAATAGGGGTAAACCCCTGATGTCAGCCCCTAACTACAACACACTGTTGTGATGTCCAGAAAACTCTGCAAAGCAGGCGCCAACCCTGGAACTAGCTGATACATTTGCCTCAGTCAAGCAAGCCAGCGGGATAAAGATAAGCCAAACGGGCTTATACCATTTTCAAATGTATTTTCCACAGACACAAATATTATATCAAAATAAATAGATAAATAAATAATAAATTAGATCCACTCAATTAGAGCTATTCTTCCTGATATCAAATAAATACTTATTCTTTCTATCTTTTCCTGTAACAATCTAATTAAACTTTATATATAGAATTGTTATTATTGCATTTGGGCGTTACTATTGTCTTGACTCACTTGTTATTAATACAATTAAGTTATAAGGGATCCTAAGGCAATTCTTAATCACCCCCTAGATTAAACCTGAGCCGTTTGTGGTATAGGTTGAGTGGTCCATTTTATATTTTTTCATATATAAAATTGAAGCTTACATTCAATTTCACATTGTTATATATATATCTTTAAGCTTTGAGCAGCAACATTTACATTACAGTCTAGCACATAAAAATGAATTATATATGTGCGGTCGGAGGATTTAAGGGGGTACGCGCTGGTCGAGAGGACGGTTTTACTATGAATTCCACTAAAATTATCGAAAATGAGATTAGGGCACTTTCAGGTAATTCAACCTTTCTTTAACACACTGAAAACATTCAAAAGGCTAAATTTTTACAAAAAAGTGCTTTAAATAATTTTTTTGTGACGCAACTATCGTCTAAACGCAAAGTTTTTCCGTCATTTTCGTCAGAATCAACGTTCGATAGTCCTTAGTAACCCGCACTGAACCCCGGCTTATTTGGTATTAGCAGAAATGTCAGGGAAAGGGCATTTCCGTTCTTTCACATTCTTTCGCGTATGTGTCACAGGTCGGCGGGGAAATCGAGAAATTCCAAGCCTATTTTCCTTTCTTTGATTGGCTGAAGAGACGTCTAGGAGTTATTTTTAGTAATTACCGTCATGGAAAATTTTAGCTCACATTCCAAGACCAATCGTAACCCGGTTTTCAGTCACGTGACATAACAACGGGTACATTTCCGGAGCATTCGACTACGTTTACTTACGCTTCGATTCGAACTGATTTTTGGTCGTTTCATGACAAACTTCACTCCATTTACTTATTTGCAAAGTTTTATCATCATTTTCCAAAGAACCAAAAATTGGTAGATAATCATTTCGACGCCTGGATACCGCTTTAGCCAGTAAGTATGTCTATTTATTTATTACTAGTGAAATCAGATTGACCGGTTACAGTCTCAAAGTGTGCATTCCATTCTAAAATGTAAACATTGACGATAGTAAAAGAGAATGCTGCTCGTAAATAATTCTAAAGGCTAATTTTTGTTTTTATTTTATTTTTAATACGATTATTAAGAACCATACTGTTTTCTTTGATTTACATTAGACTAGTGAAGATCATTGAGCTTAAATAAGGAGATAACTAAACGCCGATCTATAGTAGATCTTAGACAGACAGATAGACGTCGAAAGCTAACTTAGACTTGGATTACCATTGACGTCAGTGAGTTAGAACTTAGAGATTATCTAGATTGTGCTTATTTTTTTTTATAACCATCATTCTACAAGAGTCTGTGGTGTGTGTGTGTGTGGGGGGGGGGGTGCTCTCAATGCTCTGAGGTATGGTTCTCGTCTCTTGACCTAAAGGCGTTTCTTTCTTTCTGATCTATAGTTTCTGCCTTTTCACCTTTCAGTGTAGGGCCACTTTAAAGTGAAATTACTCTAGACCAAGGCATTAGCCAAACAGGTGGTCAGCCCACTGTGACTTTTAGTTACCTTATTGTGGTAGGAATTCATTTTGCCCAGAAAGCGGCCTTTCTGCCTGCTCTTTTAATTTCTTTAATGTTTTTTTTACTTTGATCCAAAGCAATACCAGATCTGTGCTTAACTATGATTGGTAGCCAGAATTCTTATGTGTGGGTATCTTTTGTGCTTTTAAGGCAAAACTTTGGGCTGATTCCAACACTGCTTAGCAGTAGGGGGTGCAATAAAAATGTTATAATAAAATTGTTTTTTTAAAACCCTTTATTCATCCCATAGTGGAAATTATTCTCCAGGGTCTATTCCAAGGGTAGATTGGAATAACCAAGGCGTCAACCGCAGTGCTGCGCTGCAAATTGAGCTAGGGCGAGATGGCTTGCTCAAGTCCACACAGCACAGAGGCTGGTGATCGAACTCGGTACCTTTCCGGTACGAAGCAAAGACCGTAACGCTGAGCTAAGCTAACCCCCGATTTATTTATTTTATATATATATATATATATATATATATATATATATATATATATATATATATATATATTTTTTTTTTTTTTTTAAATTATTTATTATGGTATATTTATATTTATTTATTTTCACAGATTGTCATGCCTAGAGCCAAGGTTTCCACCTTCAATGCTTCCATTAGCAGCATGAAAAGGAAGTCACGGAAAGATGTTTTGAAGAAGGCAAGGGATGCGAAGAAGCAGAAATTTTTTAATGAACCAGAGCCAGCATCCACATCTTCTGTGACATCTTCGCCCCACGCAGCGACTTCACCTTTATTTCCATCATCTTTTTCTTCGCCGCAACCAACAGCTTCAGCTTCTGCTTCTTCATCATCAGCTCGTAAGTTGGATTTCTTTGCCTCTACGTCTGAGCCTTCATCTTCGTCTTCATTGGAATGTTCGACCATCGTGCAGCTGATTGTATTCCAGGATCTTGTTGATTGTCTTCTCTGCCCTTTTTGTTTCCAGTCTACGTTGGAGGTTTCACGTGATTCTTCTGTTGGTCTTGCCATTCTTCTACATTTGTCTTGTAAATCATGTTCAAAAGTTATATCGTCCTTTTATACATCTCGTAAAAAAGATAAATATTTTGAAGTTAATCGTCGTGGAGTCGCTTCATCCTTGGCTAATGGAAGTGGACAGGCTGGCTTAGCCTCATTTTGCGGCATGATGGATATGCCTGTACTACATCATAAGACCTTTCTTCGCCACCAGAAGGCCATCCACCGCCAGTTCGCCAGCTATTCGTCTCGTCTCCGTTCTGAAGCTGTTGATGTTGTTCGTCGAGCGTATCCTGAGCAGGCAGGGCAACCAATTGTTGATGTTGATGTTTCGTATGATGGTAGTTGGCACACGAGGGGACATAAATCAATGTTAGGGATAGGATGTGTGATAGAGAACAGAACAGGACTTGTAGTGGACCATGAGGTTCTTTCTAAGTATTGCCATAAGTGTGTGACAGTAGGAGACAAGCTGAAGGGGGATAGTGATAGGTATGCAGAATTCTTGAGTGGCCATAAGGAGGAGTGTGATAGGAACCATGAAGGATCATCAGGTAGTATGGAACAGGTAGCGGCTGTGAATATGTGGAGTAGATCTGTAGAGCGGAATGGACTTAGATATAGAACAATGATTAGTGACGGGGACAGCAACACCATCAAGCAGCTAAACAATTCGGGACCGTATGAGGGGATGACAATTGAGAAGAGGGAGTGTGTAAATCATGTAGCGAAGAGACTAGGAACAGCATTGCGGAAGACTGTGGACAACAAGAAGAAGGTAAAGGTAACGTTAGGAGGGAATGGAAAAGGAAAATTGACAAAGGCAAAGATCGCCAGACTTCAGAAATATTACACGCGGGCCATTAGATCAAACAGTACTGTGGACGACATGCGACGCGCAATTTGGGCTTCTTTTTATCACTGCACCTCAACCAATAAACAGCCACGCCATGAGTACTGCCCAGAAGGAATTGATTCTTGGTGCTTCTACATGAAAGCCAAGGCTAATGGTCTGCCAGCACCTGACCACGACAGACATATGACCACATTTATTCTACCGACTGTAGCAGAACACATCCATGACGTTTATGTTAGATTGACTGATGATGATTTGTTGGGGAGATGTTTATTTGGAATGACTCAGAATGTAAATGAAAGCATCCATGCTTTGATTTGGTCTAGGTGTCCAAAACATGTGTTTGTAGGGAGACAGCGTTTGGAAATTTCATGTGGGATTGGAGTAGGAGAATTCAACAAGGGAGCAAAGGCATCGCAGGATTTCATTTCGGCAATAGGACTTAGTGTGGGACGACATTTTGTGGAGCATGGGACTAAAAGGGACAATGTTAGGATAAAGAATGCAGACAAAGCAGGTGAATTTGTCTTTAAAAGGAAAAGGGAGATGAGGAGGTTAGCACAGACAAGGGAGGAAGAACGTTTACATCAACTGGAAGGCGGTGAGCAGTATGCTGCAGGCGGCTTCTGATTGCGGAGTCCCAGACGACACGTGACATTGGATGGATTACCTCAAACGGATAAGTACCATTTTTATAAATTCATAACTAATTGTATCTTTTTTCCACAGGAGAATGATTCTTGGGTTTAAAACAACACAGTTTAGGGGGTTCATGACACTATATTTTGTATAATCTACGAGAAGGTTCGTTTTTTCCCATTTTCTCAAAATGTCATTTTCTTAGGAGGTGGGATAGCAGGGAACAAGATTTCTCAAAAACTGTCTATTCAATTTCTTTTTCCTTTCACACACTTGTGTGTTTATAGTGTGGCTACATTATGTCAGAGGCTTTTGGCAATATAAGCATTATATTTTTAGATATGGGGGTCCAAAGAGGGTAAAAACTGCGAAAAAGGAAAAATTTTCACAGTTTTACGGATTGAAGACTTCCGGATGCTATAAAATCTTTACTAGGATAAGAATAGAAAAATCCCTCTGACATAATGTAGAGCAGTATTAAAGACACCTACATAGCAAGTTTCAGTGAAATTGAATAGACACTTTTTGAGAAAAGTTGTTCCCAAAATCTGAAGTTTTCGGGGCGGGGTACCCCTAAAATGCCACCTCATACACACCGATAGTGGAAATTATTCCAAAAAGTCTTTAGAAATATGCTTGGACACACATAATACTGCAGAAAAAGCATTGAAAAGATCATTTTTGATAAAACTTAATAAAATTGTCCTTATTGTGACAGTACCCCCTTAATGCTGTAGTTAATTCCAAAATAAAACTAGGTTGACAATGTGGGTCGTATAATGTAATATAGATGGAAAATTTCAACTCTCTCCTTACCAGCCATTTTCAGGATTTCCCCCAAAACTTCACTCCCAAATAACACAAAAATATTTTTTTTTATTAATCAAACACAATAGCAGTAAAGTTCTTCCGATACATATTTTCTTTAGCAAAGCATGCTCTGCAACACACTGTTCATTTTCTTTAACTCTTTAAGATTCAACCCGACAAAAACCGACAACAGCATAATATTCATGGGCGGGGTAGTCAAGACTGGCCTCAGTAAGTAAAATCCAATCGTTGTGAAGGAAATGACAGGCCCTGTCACTGCCGCAGGGTGTTTTCAGCTTTGATTTTTATAAATTTGCCAACAGAAAAGAAAATACGTTTCAGAAATTGCGATTTAAATCCTATTTTATTTGCGGGTGAAAATCATTGACATTGCACTTTGTTTGGTAAAAATCGGTAAAAAATTACGACTTTGGTGATGAAAAATGACTTTGATGACCATTATTGTAAACTTTTAAAAATATTATGAATAATTTATAACTCCCTTATTTGTGGGTCGATTTTGTCATTCGAGGTATCAATTTTATTGTAATAAAGAGATAGGAACTTCAGAGTTATTTTTTCTGATGCGAAATTATTACTTTGTAATTTTAGCACCAAGAAAAATAGTCGGTAAATAAATTTGTTACACCTCTTTGATAGACCGCCGGGTCCGTTCGTGTAGATTTGTGAATCAAGCATCTCAAAGTCTTTGACCAATCACAGGCTATCTATCCAGCTGGCCGAAACAAAGACGCTTCTCCCCGTCGATGTATTACGCTATTGTTATGCAAGGAATATAAACACCTTATGGAGTAGGCCTAAAAGCTAAAATCTAAAAGTAAAAAATATAATTCTGAGGAATTTGAAAGTCACATTGCTGAAATTAGCTTGAAAAAAGAAGTACATTGGTCTTTGTTTCATAAAAAATCGGTTGAAAACCAACTGTTTTACGAATAAATTTGATTTTAAAAATTGCTTTTGTTTATTTTAGCTTTTTTTAGCAACTTTTTTATTTATCGGCCGATTTTCTTGATTTTTATATCATTGTTTATATCTCAATGAGACGAGATCAGTGATATACTTTGTTTGTTTCAAATGTAACTACAACATAATTTGGCTTTTTTACCTATCGACCATGCCTGGATAATTTATTCAACAACGTGGCGATGTGACGCAACTATTCCGTGGCCGTCTTCCACTGCATCGACGATGATTCAATTCATTGTTGACGGCTGTTGACACGTGAGCTGCCAGAACGACCAATCGTTGAAGGGTCAAGATGCTCAGTAGCCAATCGTTCTTCGGTCAAAAAACTTATGAACTCACGAGAACAAAAGTTTGAAATTTGGTGATGGACGGACCTATGAAATCGTTTCTGGGCGGAGTTTAGCCATGAGTGACCGTAGAAAACGAAAAGGCGACTACAGATATCAAAGAGTAGGCTTATATCATCAAAGGATGTCTACATGATTGACATGGCCATATAGGGAACTCATTATCTACTCCCCCAAAAAGAATCTGAACACGAGAGGGTTAAATTTTATGATTTACAAAAGAAATTTGAATAAGGAAAATGTTGGTTGTATCGTAACGAATGTGACGGTTTTCCTATACCCGGTAAGGAGAGGGTTAAGCATATCAATCAGTAAAGAGGGATTTTTTTTTTTACATATAAATTGGAAAAAAAAAATTAAAACTTGCATATTTTGGACAATGAATGATATATGATCGCTCATTTTAAAATGATGTAACAACTCTTTGTTGCTTATTTCAATTTTCATTCAATATATAATATTATATCTATTTTACCTCAGCCCCAATACAGTTGTCCAAATACACCACATGGTTTTCGGGCAGCGCTTGGCACAGATGTCCCATGAGACACTCTAAAGAAAGCTTAGGATCCACTTTACCATTGGGGTTGCCTGCAATTACAAATTGACAAGAATATAAGGATTTTCCTATTCAAAACGTTTGTTAAACATATATCAAACCCAGGACTTCCTTGAAAACTTCCTTGAAGTCCCAGATTTGAAAGATTCTTTTAGACGGCCAGGTACTCATTTTACACCTGAGAATGGTGAGAGAATGTGAATAAAGAGTCTTTTCCAAGGACTCAACTATGCGCCCAGCGAGGCTCGAACCCAGGACCTTCTGAACCGAAAGCTAGTGTCATACCACAAGACCACCCACACAGCCGCACAATAATAAATGTGACCACCGCCAGTATTATGTCAAGGTGATTTTGGTGCAATTCAGATTACATTTACAGTAAAAAATCTGACCAATTGTCTCGAGACAGCAACTGCATTACTCTGTGGTGAACCTTATGCTTAGAAGGTGGCAACGCCATAAAAAGATGCTGTACAATTGATTATAAAACAACAGCATAGAATAAAACAACTCGAATTGATTGACATATTATTAAGCTTTCTATGTGAAAGTGACAATTTCAAATTATAAATTACATTGGACATTATAACACAATTGCTTGAAATAAATTTAAACTCCCTCATTTCAATTGAAAACTTCCCCTATTGCTAAATTAAAACTCCCTCATTTCAAGTAACAACTTCCCTATTCCCAAATTAAAAACTCCCTCTTTTCAAGTGACAACTTCCCCTATTGCTAAATTAAAACTCCCTCTTTTCAAGTGACAACTTCCCCTATTGCCAAATTAAAACTCCCTCATTTCAAGTGACAATTTCCCCTACTGCTAAATTAAAAACTCCCTCATTTCAAGTGACAACTTCCAGTTTTGCTAAATTATAACTCCTTCATCTTGTGGTGACAATTTCCACTATTGCTAAATTAAAATTCCCTCATTTCTATTGACAACTTTCACTTTTACTAAATTAAAACTTCTTCATCTCTGGTGCCAGCTTTCACTTTTAAAACTCCTTCATCTCTAGAGAAAACTTCTACTTCTACGTTATTTAAATTGCTCCAAGCTTTTTCCAAGCTGAATTCAAGAACTATAACTACATCCATATATTTTTCTCAATTTCTGTACCACTCTCACATACCACAATGACTGATTATGATGACAGCACGGGCTTTTTTCTTGAAGGCGTATGCAATGGTTGGGAGAATGTTCTTGATTTTCCTCTCAATGATCTTCCCCTCGGTGTAATCCAAATCACATCTAAGCAAGATCCGTGCATCCTCCATATCTGTTCTGTCTACGGACAATTGACGGATTTGATGAAGCTGAAACAAACGTTAAATGATACTAAGAATGAATACATAAATGTGCTCCTTTGTGGAATAGGGGTACAGTCACAAGAAATGAAGTGAGCAGAAAAGTGCCAGAACAAGACAATAGAGATGAAATTATGATTTAAGCAAAATTACAAAAGACACATCCCATTTCTCCCACCCCCCCTATGTCAACACCCCAATGAAACAGAAACACACCACTTGCTTGAATGTCAACCTCTTGAAGACCTGAGACGCACATTCCTCCCACCAAATCCAAGCATCAGTAACACACTTTAAAGTCACCTGGAACAACTACAAAAGACGTCTAACTTCTATGTCATGGCACAAGACCGAAGGGCTAGAGCTCAGGTGGTCGCTGATTTGGATAAGTAAGTGAGAGATGAAATGTCTACGGCAATGAGGATTCAAAACCTGATTGGTACGGCAACAACAATTGGTGCGATCGAGCATCTCTCACAGAAGAATATACTTAATCATATTTCTATCATTTCTTTTATAAGCAAAAGACTGAGCAAATTCCACTTTTCACGAAGACAGAAAGCCACAAAGGAAGAGATCAAAGATGCGGGGTATAGAAGACCCTACCAGCTGCTTCCATAAAGCTTTGTTTATCTAACTCCAACTGGGTGGGGTTCCTAGACACTGCTCCCATATTGTGGGCAAGGGCAGCAGTACCTTACATTTAGTCTTCCTGATCCCCCTCTTATATCTGTTTACTGGCGCTGATATGACCTAAATGTTGCAAGCGCAGTACAACCCTTAAAAACAAAAACAAACTATCTAACTCCAAGGTCAAAACTGTACAACTAAAAACATTGTTAATTTTTTAAAAATAAAACCACAAAAGCCTTAGTTCTGTAATTTTCAATGTGTGAAATCGACTTCAAAGTTTGCATCCAGATCTATTTCATTGTATAGTTTGACCCTTTTCTATTTTTAATAATGAACTGAGGACGAAACTAATTTTACAGGCATTGCTTTTTTTTCAAATTCTTTCATGGAATCAACAAAAACTGCCGACATTTTAAATCACCATTTTTTTGGTAGGTATGTTACTTTGCAAATAGTGAATATAATGAAATTTTAGAAAGGGGGGGGGGGGTGTTGCTTGGAAGTTTAAAAGTTACCAAAACTCTATATAGGAAATCTTCAGACCTTTATTAACACAGAAACGTCCACCTTAGAAGTCATGACAAGAGTAAGGATACAGATTTGTAGAAGAGAGCAGATAAAGAATACAATTTCTCCATCCAAATAAAGAAGTAATTAAAATGGAATTATTGTACGCTACAAATAAATTAAAAAGAAAGAAACAGATGACTCGTTGCCAAACAAGGACGGGAGAAACTTGTCAGTGTATCAGTGTATTGGACAGCATGACACATAATTTAGCCAACAAATTATCGGGAAATCACAACTTATTTAACAACAAAGGTTGTAGAGAATTACTTGTTCCTTAATTTGCATGTTTAAAATTCTAAAAACCTTGCAGGTAACTTGATAACTACTTAATAATTTTTAGAATTTTAAACGTGCAAATTAAGGAACAAGTAATTCTCTACAACCTTTGTTGTTAAATAAGTTGTGATTTCCCGATAATTACACAACTAGAGAACATTATATCCAAAATTCCTACCTGTTATCAAGTTAGCTCCCTTGGCATAGCCACTGATAAGACATAGGCCTACTGTCAGGTAGGATTGGCATAGCCACTGATAAGACATAGGCCTACTGTCAGGTAGGATTGGCATAGCCACTGATAAGACATAGGCCTACTGTCAGGTAGGATTGGCATAGCCACTGATAAGACATAGGCCTACTGTCAGGTAGGATTGGCATAGCCACTGATAAGACATAGGCCTACTGTCAGGTAGGATTGGCATAGCCACTGATAAGACATAGGCCTACTGTCAGGTAGGATTGGCATAGCCACTGATAAGACATAGGCCTACTGTCAGGTAGGAATTTTGGATATAATGTTATCTACTTGTGAGGTTGATTATATCATTTCCTAAATTGTAAATTGTAAATTGAGCATTTATATAGTGCAATATCCACTACAAATGCTCAAAACGCTTTACAAGGAGTCCCTAGCCAACAGCAACACTTAACATGTAGAACGAGACATGACGCCTGTTAGGCCATATTGCATTTTTTTTTCTTGGACAGAGACAATGCTGTTAATGGCTAGGTATTCATTTTACACCTGAGTACAGTGAGAGAATGCAAGTAAAAGTCTTTTCCAGGGACTCAACTATGCGCAGAGCAAGGCTCGAACCCAGGACCTTCCGATCCGAAAGCAAATGTCATACCACAAGACCACATAGCCGTGCGACAGCAGCAATGTTAACTGACATTGATTTGGAAAAAACAAAACAAATAAGGTTGGCAATAAGACAAAAAATTTACAGTAGACGGGATGCATGTCTAAAACACTCTCCTCCCCCTGCCCCTCAACTTTTCTTTTCACATTTACCTTTTCATGGATATCAGGTTTTTTGTTCCAAAGCCACAGGTAATAAGCACCACAGTCAATTTTCTTCTTGGGTACAGCCAACTGATGAAGACGTTTGGTTGCTTCAAACTATAACAAACAAATTAAAGACACAATATATACACGTATGTACATAACCATTCAATAAAGAAGAAAACCCATTTCGACTTCCTTGATCGTACTAAGGTTGTGATAGGCATCTGTTTTTATTTTTTAAAAACAAAAAAGAAAAAAAAGTGGAGCATTTATATAGTGCAATATCCACTAAACATGCTCAAAGCGCTTTACAAGGGGTCCCTGGCCAACAGCAACACTTAACATTTAGGACAGGACATGACACCTGTTTGGCGATATTGCAATTTTTTTCGGACAGAGACAACGCTGTTAACGACCAGGTACTCAATTTACACCTGAGTACGGTGGGAGTGTGAGTAAAGAGCCCTCTCCAAGGAACTCAACTATGCGCCAAGCGAGGCTTGAACCCAGGACCTTCTGATCCGAAAGTGAGTGTCATACCACTAGACCACATAGCCACACAAGGGCAGGCTTTCATAGAGGTCCTATATTCCCCAAGGAGCAAAGAGGATTTAATCAAAGTATAAGTCAGTATCTGTGAACAACAGAATAACTTCTTGTCATTACCGATGAGCTCACCTTTAAGGCCGACTCTGCCACAGGACGCTTTGGATCGTTGAAGCTGGGGAGTGGCCTCTCTCTGGGTGTGGCCAGTCGGTCCCAGTCAATAGTGTCTGGGTTTTTGAACACTCTGTACATACAGCAAGAGATAGTTTGTTGTGACGACAATTACACGACACAAGCCATCAAAACTGACTGAATTACGTTTTGATGGTTTTCCAAACCCACACATTTTAAGTTTTGAACTCTCTCCTTACCATCTATTTTTAGAATTTCCCTCGAAAATTCACTCCCACTCAACACAAGAATAGATTCTTTTAGTAAAAAAAAAAAATAACAAAGGAGCTCTACAACACAGTGTTTAGTATTTACAGCTGTAATCAAAGCATTTTTTAAAATTTTGTGATGTACAAGAGCAATCAGAATGAGGGATATTATCGGCTGCATCATAACAAACGTGACAATTTTCCTATGGGTGGTAAGGAGAGGGTTAACTCTTTCGGTGCCATTGGCCGAACTGTGCAGTCAGAGCAGAATCTGTTCTACTGGCCAATGGCTGCACAGTACGGCAGTCTTGAAAGGCAAAAAGAATAAAAATGTAATCCAATCCTACTTTCTACAAAAGTACTATAAAGTGAACCAATGGTATCATTTCTTTCATCAGAACATTCAATTGGCCCAAGGGGGTTATTTTAATTGAGACTTTGCGCCAAATTCGGATGTCGCTTTGTCTTAGCCTGTCATTCTCATGCTGCCTCAATCAGGTGTCAGCCATTTTGTGATTGAAATGCAAATATAACCTCAGCGCTGAAAGAGTTAAGAATTTAAAGTATAGTGGCCAACTGTTCAAAGAGCTAAAACGGGACACCCTAAGACACAACACCGACTGTCACATGACCCACAGCAGTATGTTTGGTGGACGATTATGTCATCTAGATTTAGAGCTTTTTTCTGTTCCTTGTTTTCATTTGCTTGTGAAAAAAGCATAATCCAAAGATATACAAGGGTAATTTCCATAAACATAATCAGTCTAATTTTTTGCCTTTAATTTTAGATTTTTTTTTTCTTTCAAGATTGCCAAATCAGGACAGTTTCGATTTTAAAAGGCCAGTTGGCCACTATGCACAAGGCTCATGGAGCATGATTAACTATTTTACAGTATTATAAAGCGCAGCTCTGGTTATGGAGCTGTTCCTTTTTTATATATACATCCTATTTCCATTGTATTTTATCTTATTGTGTAAATTATAACACGTCTGTACAAAAAAATTCCTTTTTGGATGCAAGTATTATTATTATTATTATTATTATTATTATTATTATTATTATTATTATTATTATTATTATTATTATTATTATTATTATTATTATTATCAGTATTTCTGACATAAACAATTTGATCACTACCCCTTGTCTGAAGAAAACCCCCCAAAAAACGAGCTTTTATACAGCGGAATATCCACTAAACATTCTGAAAGCTCTTTACAAGGGGTCCCAAGCCAACACGAACACTTAACAAGTAGCATGAGACATGATGCCTGTAAGCCCCCTGTACAATTATTTTTTTTCGACAAAGACAATGCTGTAATATTTTCTATGTCCTATTCCCTCTGAGTTACCAAAGAACACATATCATTGTATTTATCAGGTTGCAGACTTGGGACCGCTTCATCTGGGACTTTCCACCTGTCCAACATGTAGGGTACCTGATGTGGGAACGAACCCGAAATCGCAGAGTATCTAGTTGAACGGTGTGTTGTGACGAAGCTTCTGGGATCGGAAGGGTTTGCGATGGTGCACAAGTGCAGATTGGGTCAATCGTCATAACATAGTAGTGTGAGCACCATTAGAAGGCTTTTCAGATGATCATCTCAAATTTGGATAATTCCCCCCCCCCCCCTAATGAATTCATTGGTGAGACAAGGTGTAGAGGTAAAAATATTATTCCCAACGTTCAATAATATAAAGTAATATTTTCAACTGAAAAAAAAATAAGCTTCAGGTTGCTATCTAATCATTGCAATAAAATTGAAACCAATGATGACTGACTTACTTACTTACTTACTTACTTACTTACTTACTTACTTACTTACTTACTTACTTACTTACTTATTTACTTACTTACTTATCCGAACCAGCGACCACCTGAGCTCTAGCCCTTTGGTCTTGTGCCATGACGTAGAAGTTAGACGTCTTTTGTAGTTGTTCCAGGTGACTATAAAGTGTGTTACTGATGCTTGGATTTGGTGGGAGGAATGTGCATCTCAGGTCTTCAAGAGGTTGACATTCAAGCAAGTGGTGTGTTACTGTTTCA